>NC_143436.1:150071662-150412162 GCF_987193195.1 Phasianus colchicus
TGCCTAAGTTGTTCAGAATCATAGAATCATGTTGGATGTCTGAATTGGAAGGGCCCCTCGAGATTGTTAAGTCCAACTCCTAGCTCTACACGGGACCACCCAAAATTCAGACCATGTGTCTGATAGCACTGTCCAGATGCTTCTTGAACATCAGCAAAATTTGATGCAATGACCACTTCTTCGGGGTCACTGTTCCAGTGCTTGACCATGCTCTTGGTGAAAAACCATTTCCTGATATCCAACCTGGACCTCCCCTGTTGCTGCTTCATGCTGTTCCCTTGGGTTCTATTGCTGGTCACCAGAGATAGGAAATCAGCGCCTGCCCCTCTGCTCCCCTTTGTAAGCAAGCTGTTTAGTAACACTGCTGTTTGATTTCAAATCCATGTTGCAGTGCATTGAAAAACAAAACAAAGTAGGAAAGATTACTTTTTTTTTTTTTTTTTTTTTTTTTTGGTTAATTGGTGAAGTTCATGATAATTCTTTCTTGATTTAAACAGTTTGTGTTCTAATCAGATACTGCTGACCTTGTTTTAGACACCTATCTTTGAATTAGCTAATTAATTATTCCATTTTATAGTCAACAGAGGAAATAATGTAGCACTAGAAGATAATTAGACTCATCCTGAAATAGGCCAAATAAATCACTGTCTTCTTACTGTTGTTTCATTCCAGTTACTTCAAAATAGAAGTGTAGTGACTAAGTAAAAGCTAAATGTTTATCTTTAGAATATCTTAAATTTCTAGAGGCTATTCTGAATTATTCATTATAAATGCTCTTAATTACAAATTGTGTCCTCTTTTTTTTTCTTTTTTCTTTTTTTTTTCTATTTGTGAATTGCTTGTAAACTAACCCTGAGATTGTGAATGCATTTGCCTATTCATATGCATTTGCCTATTGCCTGTTCACAGCTGCCTCACATTGACTAGTCATTATTTGTTATTTTTAGTGTATGATTGTTCATCTTATGTGATACTGTTTTTGCTCCCGGATTGGCTCACACATCACTACACTAAATAGGACAACAAAGAGCCAGAGACAATGGTGGATTAAAAACATTATACTATGAACAAATTTTAGACAAATAATTATTCATGCTAACTTCAAAAATAAATCCAGAATTCGCAGACTTTTGGATGGCAAGTTGCAATCTTGGCTCACACAGAACAGTGTGAGAATCCTTCTTTTTTTTTTTTTTTCTTTTTTTTCTTTTTTCTTTTTTTTGGCTCAAAGCTTGCTTCCAGAGGTATTTCTTGTGATAAGACTCTGATTGATTTGTTGAGGAGGCAAGTGATGAGTGCTACCGTGTGACAATTGACATCCCTTTGGGAACATTTGAAAGCCCCTTCCTTCAGAGTTGCTTACCTCCGGAAGAGTGCTCAGGAGTGCTTACTGGCGGAAGATCTGGCCTGTGACTAAATAGCTCCAGCTTAGTATGGGAAAATTGGGGAATTATACCATCGTGTCCTGTGAAAAACAGGATGCAGGTGGGCATCCCTGCTCCCTGTTATCTGCTGGCAAGGCCCAGAAGATGGAAACAAAGAAGTTTCTGCTGAGATCCCAGAGCCAGAAGCTGCCACTCCAAGAAGACCTGACTCAACCACTTTGGATTTGAGCTGTCACTCCAAAGACAGCTGACTCGACCACTTTGGACTTATACATATAAGCTGGTATTACCATTGAAAAGTGGCCATCATCGCCATGATCACCATTGTCGTCAACAGAACAACAATGCCCAATGACCCACCACTACTGAAGATCAATGACTGAACTACGAACCATGCTGGATCCATGGTGTTGACTATCTCCCTCCTGCTTCCTATAAAGACTCCTTGCTTCTTCTTTCTTGTCTTTTCTATCGCCCTCCTTCCCTTTTCCATTACCCTAATTCATAATGGTGTCTGTCCTTCCCTTCCCCATCTCTCTAATTAAGATCTCTAATAAACTGGACAGACCAACATTTGAACCGTTGTTTCTTAATCTCACGCTGGGTATACAAATATTAAAAGAACCTCCTCTCCCTTCTATAAATCAGAGCGAGACACTTATTTTATGGCATAGTCAAAGGCAGGATACCCACCGTGAGAGTGTTGTCCTTCCAGATATAGTCTGAAACTTTCTTTGTGTGTACTTCCTGGAGTTGCATGGAGTGATATTTTTGGAAACTTAAACGTGAGTTCTTCTCCAGGAAGACCGCTCCATATTCTGAAACTTTACTTTTTATGTGTATACCTCTTGGGCACGTATGAATTCATTTTGATTATGTGTGTGCCTCCTCGGGAAGACCTTTCTGCATTTTGTGATTTAAGTATCTTGTAACTTAAGTGTGAAATTTGAACCCTTTTTGTGCTTCCCTCAGTGAAAGGGAAGATTGATTGGAGCATTTGCATTTCTTTAGTAGGTGTTGTGTGTCTCCCTGGTGGGAGGTAAGGAGTTACCTGAGCTTTTGAATACGTATACCTCCTTCTCCCTTAGTGTAGATCTTTCAGCGTATTGAAAAATCAGTGACAGCACTGTCACCATGAAAAGTGAAGATGGATTATTTGATCTTTTAGAAAAACATGGTGCTCGACCCTCTTTATCAGATGTGGATAGGGCATGACAGTGCTGGTATAACTTGCAGAGTGTTTCGGACCGTATTAGTGTTTTACAAAATGAGGCTCGTACATGAGCTGGAAAAGGAAAGTCGTTTATTTGTGCAGTACATGGGGCTGCTTTAAAAGCTGCTGTAGAGTTCTGAGATGAAAAGCATTCGGCAGAAACCCAAACTATACAAGCACTGCAGGAATCAGATAAAGTAACACAAGAATTGGTAAAAACTCTGCAGAATCAAATAGTGAACCTTGAGGAACAATTAGAAGGAGAGAAACGTAATTCAGCTTTGTTGCAGATGGCTTTTAAGGAACTGTTAATGTCTAAGCATGCCAGCAATACTGTCATCCATAGTTTGCCTCAAGAAAAAACTTTGCCTCGGGAGGAACTGCAAGGAATGAAGGAAAGGCTAGGTAAATTAGAAACCCCAATAGCCCCATTGTGTCCTTTGATAAAAACCGAATATACATTCAATAACAGCAAGGATCTAGATCCTCAAACAAATGTTAAGGAAATTCCCTTGAACTAGCAAAATTGAAAAAAGATTTTAGCCGCTCTCCAAAGGAATCAGAAACAGAGTATGTATGGAGGGTTAGTCTCACTGGTGGAGACCAGATTCTGCTAATGGAAAAGGAAGCAGAAGGTTATTGGGGACCAGGAGTATTTATAACTACTGGCAACAATTGTGCTCCCTGGTCCTTAACACAGAGGGCTGCCTATTGGGCAGGTGGTCTCAACCCTTTAGAAAGGGGAGACCCTCTTGCTATTATTGGAACAGTTGATCAGTTAGTAGAAAGTGTTCAAAAGGCTGCTTGTCTCCAAATGATGTATGACAGAAAGCTGCAGCCATACCATGAGTCATCTATGATGATGCCTGTTGATCCTGAAAGGATGACCCCTCTAATCAGGGGGCTTCCAGAGTCATTAAAACCTATAGGTATACAACTGCAAGGAAAAATACAAGTAATGCCTCAGGGAGAGAGAGCCCGGGCAGTGGTAGAAGGAACTGTAACTCCTAACCATCTGCAGTCTGGAAACAAAGTATGGACGTGAGGGGAGGTAGCCGAAGAATGGGAGAACTATGGGAGAAAATATGGGCCAGTGGTTTCTTCCTCCAGTAAATTTGAGCCTAGGGGAATAAGACTTGCAGTGGTCAGCCTTGACCCCAGGCCACCTGGCCCAAAGCTCAGTGGGACTGGAAGGGTCTCATTGCCAGTAAAAACTGGTAGGCGAAATATTGACCATAAACGTCATTGTCTCTGGACACTGGGCTGGCTAAAGGGTGTTCCATGAGATTTGATGAATGGATTACCCACTGTCAGGTTAGAGAAATTAGTTAATTGGTGGCCAGAACAAAAAATCAAGAATCTTGAGGAAAGCAAAACCCCAGATCCTAGGGCCTCTCCCGAGGAACCCGAATGGCTGTCCAAGTCATTAGAAAACTGATGTTTTTGCCCCTCCTAAGTGAGCAGGGTGGGGGCAGTGAAGGGTGCATGCATTAGAAAGCTCACAACAAAGGGAAACCAGATCCTCGATTTAATACCCTCTGTCCAAAGGCCTCACCACTCTTGCCAGTTATCCCTGTGAGTCACGATTCAGTGGCTGATAATCTAGGGAAACCCTCTTATCTCCCTGCCAGATTGTGTCGATTGACTCAGCTAACCTGAGGCCAGTTTCCCTAACCTTAACGGAATCCCTTAAAAAATATCCTAAAGGCTAAAGACACCCCCCCCCCCCCCAAAAAAAAAAAAAAAAAAAAAAGGAATATGAAATCAACACTTGCTGGATTGTTCCCTCATTTTTTAACCAAATTAACAAAGCCCCAAAAGGGCAAGTTGGTGTCTTGTTTTATTTTACAGAAGATCCCCGTGGGACCTTGACTGGACACAGAAAAGGCTAATAGCTGATTTTAACCATTTGTGTTTTGTGACACAAATACTGAAGATTTGATCAGGCTAGAGTACTGAATATCTCTTGATTAATTTTTATTGGTTATTGTTAAATGTGTGGTTATTGCCAAATGTATGGTTGTCTCTTTTCACTTTCTACCTTTTATTCATTATAACATTTGTGTCACCACTCCTGAAGAGTCACCAGCTGGTGTCTGTGGCAAACTGAATGACTCTAATTGTTGTCTAAAGATTGATGATAATGGTAAAGTTGTTAAACAAATTGTCCAGGGTATACGGAAAATAGCCCATGTTCCCGTCCAAACCTGGAAAGGCCTAGACTTTGACTTCTTATCCTGGCTTCCGGAGTCCCATGGGTGAAACGTTTCCTATTTTATCTACTGTGTGTTGTTGCAGCTCTTACATTTGTACCTTGTGTGATTCCATGTTTCATCCAACTTATACAACGAGTTGTATCCTCCATGTACTTTGTAACCACTTCAACTGATAATGGACAAGTCCAACAGATCAGGGCAACATTTGTAACCAACTCCAAGAAATCTTTTGTAGTAATTGTGTAATGATTAGCTCCCCCTTCGTCCCCTCCTCCTTCCCTACTGCTTGTTTGCTGTCTTTATTTTCTCCCTTTTCTTTTCCTCACATATACAGATATTAAAAGAACCTCCTCTCTCTCCTATAAATCAGAGTGAGACAAACACTTAACTCACAGTTGTGTATTAGTAAGCATATTAGTATATTAAGATTTATGTTATTTGAACAGCTGTTTCTACTCTTCATATGTGATCACAAAGGCCCCCATAATCACCTATGCAGTATTAGTTACTTGGTTTTTAAAAGCTGTGTTTTGCAGACAAAGAAGCTTGGTGTAATGATAGAAAGTGTTCACTGTAAAATGCTGAGAGCTAGAACTGGATGATAAGTAAAGCAAAGGTACTCAAAGTTAAGAACACCTTCTGAAAATTAGCAGTTTTTCTAGAAGTGATTACCATAAAACCACTACAGACTCATGTTCTCTGATCAAAGCAGAAGAACAGAGAAAAAAGTTATCCTTTCAGTTTGAGGAATGCTATAATTGTCACAATAGCCTTCACAATCTTTGTCTTTACAAACCATATTGCGTCTGACCTAAGAAATGTGTCCTAGCTGTAAAGTTGAATTTCAGTTATTAAGAGCAGTCTTAATTTCAGACTTAGAAGCAGATATCAAATAAATGCTAGCCATTCTCTAGACAAAGTCAAGATAACTACGCATATATTTCAGATAATTTGTGCTAAGCCAAGATAAATTCCTCAGACACCTATTTTCCTCTAGAGATTGCTGTTTTACTTCACTGGATATTGCAAGGCATTTGAACTGTCTGCATCACATTTAAATAGTGAAAATTAGTCTATATGAATTCAGTATTCAAAACTTCAGAGAACAATTCCAATTGCCTGTATTTGAACACCTTATCAGTTTTATAGGATTTTAAGGAACCTGATATGTATCTTGTATTGACAAGATTGGCACTTTAAATTAGCTGTACATGAAACAAAACCAGATAAGTTTCTCAATACAGCAGAGTCCCTCACTTTTCTACTGCAGTAAAAGATGAAAAAAAAATGTTTTATAAATGCATAAATAAGAAAAGGAGAATTAATGAGAATGTTCACCTTTTATTAGGTGCTGGAGGAAACATGGTAAAAAAAGTATGAGGAAAATACTGAGAATCTTAATGCCTTCTTTGCCTCAATCTTCATTGTTAAGACTAATTGTACTCAAAGTAGCCACCCCCCTGAGTTGGAAGATGGTGACATGGATCAAGATGAAACTCCCATAATCCAATGGGAAATAGTAAGTGACTACTAGGCAATTCAAATGCTCACAAGTCTATGGGGACAGATGGGATTCAACCATGTGTGCGGAAGGAGCTGGCAGAAGTGTTCACCAAACCGCTTTCAATAATTTATTAGCAGTCTTATAGCAGTTGAAGTCAGTGCTGAATTTTTTTTTTCTTCAGTTCGTTGAAATGAATTCTGTTTCCCAAGGAATAACTGCTATTTTTTTCTTCCTTGTTGTCTATTTTTTTTTTTAATTGTTTAAGAAAATTACAGTTATATGTATCAATTATTTTAATATAGAAATAGGCAATTAATAACTTCTTACCAAAAAGAATACAGTAATAAATCCAAAGACATGGATTTGAGTGTGCATGCATGAAAATTAAACAGAAAATAGATAATAATAACTATTCACACAAAAGACCTGAAATTGCCAAGTGAATTTTATTTTGTAATTCTAACTATAAGACGTTTTACAGAAAATAGTAACAGCATGTTCTAAACTAGAGTAAGAAATAGAAGAGAATGAAGAAAAGAGAGAACTGACAGACCATTAATTATGTAAGTATACATATATGTAAATATATAGATAATTTTACAAGTCCCTTTAAAAATAATTTTCTTTTTAATCCCCTGGAAAACAAACAAAAAAACAAACAAAAAACCCAAACACATATAATTCCAAAACGTTGACTTCTCATCTCTTACATTTAACTAGTGCTTTATGAATAATATTTTTTGGTCCATAATCAAATAGAAAATGAAAAAGTTAACTGAAATCAAAAAATAATAAATAATAGACTGCTTAATCAGTGAATTGCACAAAATAAAAATTGATGCTCTAAACTGAAATAACAGTGCTATTTGCAGAAATCAAAAGAACAAACGTCTAACATAAAAGTAAAAAAAATATATATATATTTATATTATTAATTAATAAAATTGTAACACTGAATAACAAAAATGACTCATTTTTACTATCACTAGTTGTACAAAGTCAGCTAATTCATTATACAAGTGATGAGTAAGATTCATAGACAATTTTATGCAACTAAATTGAGACCTATGCCTGCTGTCTTATAAAATGTCATATTTTTTTTAGTCTGATTTAAAGCAAATATACATTTAGTTTAGAAAGTGAGAGTTCCTTTAACCTATTGTTTTAATTATTTTGTTGTTCTTGTTGTTTCTTTGTCTTTAGTGGAATAAAAGACTTTTCCAGGTGACAGTTAATTTCAGCTTAAAGTAATGAGATGAGATGTAAAAAAATGTTAAAATCCTCTGTACATGCCTGTTTTTCTCAATTGATTCTCATAAGAGTGTTTGAATTAGAAGAGACCTTTAAAGACCATCTCACCTAACTCCCCTGCAGTGAAAAGGGATATTTACGCCTATATTATGTTTTTCAGATCCCTGTCCAGACTTTCTTAGTCTTCTGGGATGGGGCATCCACCATGTCACTGAGCAATTTGTTCCAGTGCCATGTTTATTCTGTTTTTTTTTTTTTTTTTCTTATGTCCAGTCTAAATATTCTCACTTCTAGTTTGAAACCATGTCCCCTTGTTTTATCACAAAAGATCCTGCTAAAGAGTCTGCCCCTTTCCTTCTTACAGTCTCCCTTTAGAAACTTCAAGACCACTATTAGATCTCCATGGAGCCTTCTCTACTCCAGGCTGAACAGCTCTAATTCTCTCAGCCTGCCCCTGTAGATGAGGTGTTCCATCCCTTGGATTATTTCTTTGGTCCTTCTCTGCATGTGCCCCAACAGGTCCATTTCTCTCTTGTACTGAGAACTTCACTTCCAGATGCAGTACTATAGATGAGGCCTCATCAGTGTAAAGTGGCAGGACCACTTCCCTTGACGTGCTGACTATGCTTCTTTTAAAGCAGCCCAGGACATTTATTTCCCAGTCTTCACCTTCTGACCCATCCATCTCTTGCCTTCCTTTTCTGACTTTCTACACCTGGGGTTGGAGAGCTCTTTTGCACTAAGGAAAGCTTCCATAAAGATCTGCCAGTTTGGCTCCCATCTCATTATGTAAGATGTCTACAACTGCTAGCTCACAGTATAACATTAAATTTCTAAAATCTAAAAAACATTACTATGCCATTATATAACATTAAACAGTATACAAGTTACATGATATAAAAGCAAAGATTAAATGTAAACCTTAGAGGAGTACTGTGTAGAAGAGAAATAAATAAGGAAATATTCAAAATAAGGGAATAAAATATTTTGAAAGTAAGAAAGATGTTTATGCAAAAGCATAATTACATAAAGTATAAAAATGTCGTATTAGAAAAATATGTTACCTGATAAATGTCACCTATGCAGGAGTAACGTGAAACCAGTTTGGTCAAATAGGGAACTGCTGAGTTAGGAATGACTTAGGCAGGGAAATCAGGGAGAAACTGACATGAGTAAATGACCAGTAAAAGAAAGATGAAGGCCTTCAGCTAAATGTCTCCTTCCTCCAGGCTCCTTCTTCCTCCTGAAGCTCTAGGGAAACGGTGAACATAGATCAGTGTTGTATTATCCTGGATGACCAGTCCTGGTTGAAATCCCCCTACACTTCCTGGGAAGGAAATCAAGGCCTAAAAAACAAGGAATACTGCACAGATGGCACTGGGCCTGCATGATAGAGAAAAAACTTACCAGCACATGAATTATAATATTTCATGTATATATATGCATATTCCAATTGGTCCTCGAGGACAATTGGCATTATTTTTTTTAATTAATATTTTTTATTCTTAACAAACATGGGAGTACAAAGATTAATGTTAACACATCTATGCTCTGAGGAGCTGAGCGTGCAACGTAAACAGAATAAAGATTACCAGTGGAGATGGAACAAAATTTTGTGTTCCAAATTGCCAAAGCTAATTTCTGCCTCACAGGTGAGAAATTTATTTCAGTCACTCACTCTGCAATTACACATTGTCCTGAGAAATTTTCCAGGTTTCAGTGTTTTAAACGAATGACCTTGGAATCTGATCTTTTGGTTCAAACATTAATCCCACAGAAATAGAAAGGCTGTAATGTATATATGTGAAATTGTATTAATGTTAAACAACACTTTAATTAAAGGAACTTTCCCTAAAAAAAGTGGGGAAATAGCAGCAGTAGTGTGGCTACCTTAAGTCTAACTTAGTAGAACTTAAAGAAACAGACTAATGATACTCTGAAAAGATTTATCTTTTGTGCTCTTTTTGCTTTGCTTTGTTCTTATTTTTCTGCACTGTTAGTGCTGCACCCAATATCACACAAACAATGGCCTTCCTTTTGCTGGGCCAAGACACATTTTCTTTTGACAAGAACTTTATTCATCCTGCAATATTTACAGAAGATTGCCAATTTTCCTCAGCCCAAGTCTGCCCATGTGAGCTTGGACATACCTTATATCCCTTCAAAAACTCTAACAGTGGTGAGCAATATGCATCATACTGAATCTGAGCAGCTATGATCATCTGAGGGAGAACTTGAGTGTACATGGGAATTCTACATTATACTTTCTGAACTCTCACAATTTTTCCTATAATTTCCTCTTGCACTCTGATTGAGGAGATATCCTACTGAATTTGCCAATAAAAACATCTTGTCTCACTCAGTGGGTTTCGAGAAAGTTGGAAGTTTTCCTGTGTTCTGAGTCATGCCTCCTCTAGACAGCAGAGTTCGCTACCACAATGGAATCATCCAAAACTCAGAGGAATAATACAAATCAATTTATTGAGAGCTTTCTTAATAATAACAATCTACGTGGAGGTAAAAAATGGTTAATTTCCTAATAATAAGTACTACAGGTAAGACAGTATTAGGCAACAGCTACTACACAGAATGACAAAGAAAAAAAGAAGATAAAAAAAAAAAAAATACAAAATACTGAAAGACAGACAGACAGGCACGCTGTGAGGTTGTGACGACAGCCTGATGGTTAACAGCATACATACATACTCTTACTTGTCCAGAGTGGTTAAACTTTCTCTTTTGGAATGACTGCTTCTGACTTTGGGGATCTCTGAAGGAATTATTTTATACCTGTATTACAGGCAAATTTAAACCAGCAATGATAAGAGGAAGTAGGGAGATGCCAGCTTAGTCACTGCCTTTACAGGACACAATGGTATTATCTCCCAGTCTTCTGTATCAGACTGATTTCAATTATGTCATGGTTTTGGTTTTTGCTTATTTGATTTTCAATATTCCACATCAAAACATCATGTACTGGAAGTGTTAATGCTCTAATTCTACGTACCTATCCCTATACATTGCGGAAGTCACGGGATCTGACCCTTCTGGGGGGGGCGGTCTCTTACTGCCTGGCAGTGGGTGCTGGAGGGTGCTTTCCTAGCCGTTCCAAGCTTTTTTTCAGGTTTGACTCGGTCTTGGGAACTCTCTCTCATATCTTATTTGATTTATTAGTCTCAATTTCAATTAGATTGTATTATATTGTGTTATCTTGCATTCCGATATCATAGTTAGTAAAATAAGTTTACCTCCATAGATTGTTGCCGCCGTTTTTTTTCCTTTTCCCCCTTCCTTCCCATTTTGTGGGCCCAGGCGGGGGGTGGGGAGGGCAGGGGCCTACTGCCCCCGTCACGGGCATAAACTGATCTAGTTAATTCCGTGACAAATTACTCCCAGGCCAAGTCTTCAGCCAGAAAACAGTCCTGGGCCTTCCCATTTGAAATAAACAGCTCCAAAAAAATAATAGAATCATAGATTCATAGAATCACCAAGGTTGGAGGAGACCCACAAGACCACCCAGTCCAACCATCCACTCATCACCAATAGTTCTTACTTCCATGTCCTTCAACACAATGTCCAAATGTTCCTTGAACACCTCCAGGGTTGGTGACTCCACCACATCCCTGGGCAGCCCATTCCACGGCCTGACCAATCTTTCAAAGAAGCAATATTTCCTAATGTCCAGTCTGAACTTCCCCTGGCGAAGCTTGTAGCCATTCCTTCTAGCCCTATCACTAGTTACATGAGAGAAGAGGCTGCCCCCCAGCTCACTACAATCTCCCTTCAGGTAGCTATAGAGAGCAATAAGGTCTCCCCTGAGCCTCCTCTTCTCCAGATTGAACAATCCCAGCTCCCTCAGCTGCTCCTCATAAGGCCTGTGCTCCAGACCCCTCACCAGTTTTGCTGTCCTTCTTTGAACCCACTCCAGGGCCTCAATGTCTTTCTTGCAGTGAGGGACCCAAAACTGGAAACAGTACTCGAGGTGAGGCCTCACCAGTGCTGAGTACAGGGGGACAATCACTTCCCTGTTCCTGCTGGCAACACTGTTTTCTGATGCAAGCCAGGATGCCATTGGCCTTCTTGGCCACCTGGGCACACTGCTGGCTCATCTTCAGCCAAGCAATAATCAATATGACAAATGTTTACAAATGTAAAAGTGTTCTCACATTGTTTCAATTGCCTCATGTTGTTTTGAGACAACACACTACTTATCGGTCTCAGACACATCCAAAGCTCAGAGGGTGGGTCTATGTGAACCTAACAACATTCAACAAATCCAAGCGCAACGTTGAGCACTTTGGTCAAGGTGGTACCAGATACGTGGGCAGAATGGGAGAAGAACTCAAGAACAGCTATAAGAACTTACGGTAGATGAAAAACTTAACAGGGGATAGCAATGTGCCCTTGCAGTCCTGAAGGCCAACAGTATCCTGGGATGCATCAGAAGAGGAGTGGCCAGCGGAGTCAGGGAAGTGATTGTCTCTCTACACTTTGTCCCTTGTGGGGCCAATCTGGAGTACTGCATCCAAGCCATGTGTCATTAGCTCAGGAAGGATGTGGGGCTCTTGGAACAGGTCCAAAGGAGGGCCACTAAGATGATCAGGGGGCTGGAACACCTCTCCTGAAAAGACAGACTAGGAAGCAGAGCTTGTTCAGCTTGGAGAAGAAAAGACTCCCAGGACACTTCATTATGGCCTTCCAATACTTAAAAGAAGAATATGTCAGGAGGAAAATCGACTTTTTACATACATAGGTAGATATTGATAGGACAAAATGGAAGAATTTTAAACAAAAAAAGGACAATTAGATGTTGGGGGAAAATTTTCCCTGAGAGGGTAATGAGGTGTTGGGACAGGCTGCCCAGAGATGCTGTGGATGTCCCATCCCTAGATGTGTTCAGGGCTTGATTGGATGGAGCCTTGGACGATCTTATCTAGTGGCTGGCAACTCTGCCTATGGCAGGGGAAATTGAAACTAGGTGATTTATGAAATCCTTAACAACCAAGACATTTTATGATTCATTCTATGATTCTATGAAAGATGATGGATGGTGTACAGCTTCCTTATGAGGGGGGCAAAGAAGAAGGTGTTGATTTCTGCTCTGTGTTAACTCATGAAAATCTAATGAAACTGCATCAGTAGAGTTACAGATTTGTTATTAGAAAGAGATACTTCAGTGAGAATGAGGTCAGGCTTTGGAAAAAGCTTTTTAGGGAAAAGGTCATGGCTGCAAACCTGGCAGTGTTTGGACAATGCTTTCAGATATATTTTTTGATTCTTGAGTGGTCCTATGTGGAGCCGGGAATTAGACTTCATGGTGATAAGATGGGAGGATTGGCTGACATACTTGAAGGCTGTGCTACCATTCAACAAGACCTGGACAGACTGGAGAGTTGTCAGGCAGGACAGTGTAGAGTCTTGTACCTGGGGAGGAATAATCTCATGCATCAGTACAGGTTAGGGGATGACCTGCTAAGAGGAGCTTTGCAGAGAAGGACCTAGGGATCCTGTGGACAACAGTTTGGCCATGAGTGAGCAATGGTGCTTTCATGGCCAAGATCAATGGTATCCTGGGGTGCATTAAAAGAGTGGAGCCAGTAGGTTAAGTGTGATGATCCTTCCCCTCTATTTTGCCCTGGTGAGGCCATATTAAAATAATGTGCCCATTTCTGGACTCTCCAGTTCAAAAAAGACAGCAATCTCCTAGAAGGACTTCAGTGGAGGGCCACAAAGATGCTTAAAGTCCTGGAGCATTTTCTCTATGAGGAAAGGTTGAGTAACCTGGGTCTGTTCAGCTTGGGGAAAAGAAGACTGAGAGGGTATCTGATAAATGTTTATAAGTATCATTTATATATAGGAGGCAAATTAATGAGTCCATTCTCTTCTTGGTGATGTGTTGCAATAGTACAAGGAGTAATGGCCTAAACTTGAACATAGGAAGTTCCGTACTAACATGTAAGAGCTTCTTTACAGTAAGGGTGATGGAGCACTGGAACAGGTTTTCCAGGGAGGTTGTGAAGTCTCCTTCTACAGTGATATTCAAGATCCACCTGAACATCTACCTGTGTGGTCTATTGTGGGGTACCTGCTTTAACAGAGTGGTTGGACTCCAGCATCTCTTGAGGACCCATCCAACCCTTGTAATTCTGTGATTCTGTGATCCTTGTGCATTCTTTCCAACTCAGGATATTCTATGGTTCTGTGATACTGCATTGCTCTGTTAGTGCCCATTTGCTTGTTACTGAAATGTGTTTTCTTTCAGCTTTTTTTATATCTTCCAGATCCTGCAGTCAAGATTCTTCCATATTCTTCAATTCACGATGCTAATTAATTATTATATACCATCATAGATGAATGCATGCATAAAAGTTGTCACTCACATATGTACTGTGAAGTGCTAAAATCTTCATAGACTTTTACACATTATGAACACAGTGAGAATTCATGTTCTGAATTCTCTCACATGACCCACTGGGTCATTTTGCTATTAATGACTGTTTTCCTAAAGGCTGAGGATATCGGTAAGCTTTTGAATTCATTATGTGCTTTCTGTCTCTCTTCAGCTTTCTTAAAATATATGAACTTTCTCTATTAGGTGAATTATGTAGTTTCACTTGCTTCACCATTCTTTCAAAATGCAATCAACTTCTAAATAAGAGCACTGTAAATAAAGCAATGATAAAATTTTACCTTAGCTGAAGAAAATATGAAGCAATTCTGTCAAGATTATATGGTAAGTAAGCAATAACAACTCATTTGGCCAAATGTAAGTTTCTGCTTCTAAATTATTTAAACTACATGTCTGTTACAGTCAGCAGAGATAAGGAGTCACTTCCAATAAACAGTAATTTTCTATCATACGTATAAAATATATCAACTGGATATATCAACATATAAAATGTATCAGCTCTTGTCATTGACTACAGAGGAGCCTAGGAGTACTGCTTAGATGTTAATGAATCACACTGCAGGTCCTAGCTCCCACTTAATAGCCATCAAACTAGATCAGAGTGGAATCCGGAATGATAATTTCAAATGATAAATGTTCTTTTAAAACAAACTTGAACGATTTGTTCTCTTCAGTAAAAAAGTTCACTAATTTTGTTTTGAAATCATTTTGTTAATTATTTAACATCTAAATAAACATATTTAACAATATTTAACAATAAAATCATCTTAAAATGAACTTTTAATGGGTATCTGGAAATGTAATAATATACAACTGAAAGAAGAAACAAAGAAAATATACATTTTGCTTAGAAGATAATGCATTTTTCAATAGAAAAATAGAAAGTACTTTGAAGAACATTTTTAACCAATTCTACAGGATGCTACATTGCGTTGTCTCCTATGTTTCTTGAGCTTTAACTGTGTACTGATTCCTGTAGTTAATCATGAAAATTGATGCATATATTCTGAGAAGAAATATCAGCTGCTGTGTGTGAAGACAAACTTATAATGTAGGTCAGTGAATGATTCACACTAAATTGTTTATCAAGAGAATGTACCATTTCATGGTGAGTTTTCTCAGAGCAAATTACCAATTTCATTTTGAATAAATCTATGAGAAATTATGTAAATATTTTTGTTCTCTGGATTACTCATGTTTATGACATTTATTTTTGTATGCCACCGAACTTTTCAGCTTCAACATTTTGAAGCGCTCATAAGTATACCAATCTTATAAGGTAAGGATCAGGGAGGTATTCAGGATCTGGACACAGCTGTATTCCTGGATAAAACTATGTATGCCATTCAGAAAACAAACAAACAAACTAAACAAACAAACAAAGAAAGAAAAAACAGTATGTGTAGTATCTCAACACTGATGAATTTAAGAAAACAGATAAAGATTAATAGATCTTTTAAATTTGGAAATTCACTGTATATATAGAATACTAATAACTGCAACTCCTGGCTCTATATTCTTCACTTTAACATTTATTTGACATCTGCATGAACACTTACAATGTCATTTTAATGACATTGCATGAATTTATTTTTCCTCTGGTTTTGCTGCTTTCTTAAAGTATGAAAATGCAGCTTATAGCAGAGGATGTTTAGTTTTTGGTAACCACATGATCAACTCTATTTAGGATCTCAAACTCTCAAAGAGTTGCTGAGGGAAGAAAGTTATTATGCAGGGACAAAATGTTGGCAACTTAGTGCAGCATACTCTTTTTCTGAAAAGACATGCTAATCTTTCCCTTCCTCTTAATCACTATCTGGCTACCTATCCTTGTTCTCCAGGATCTCAGAAAGGGATACTGTAGGGTTTGTAGGGTTTCTGAGTTAGCAGACATTAGAAGACAGATCACTGAATACCTTCATGTAAAGTTCTTATTTCCTTTCACTAATGCAAGATTGAGACTGAAGTTCAGCCTATTTTTTTTTTTTTTCCAAATCTTATCTCTGTGATAATTCTGCAGTCACTGTTTATTCTTTCAAATCCATTAAAAAAATTAAGAGACAATAGAGTCTTTCAGACTTTTCACACTCAAAGCAAGGTTTATTCTTTTCTAAATTAGCTGTGTAAGGTGTTCAAAAATTAGGGGAAAAAAAAAAAAAAAAAAAAAAAAGATATGGAAAGAACTTGAGACATCACTTTTCCAAAGTCTTGATGAACAATTAAGAATAGGAAGGAAGAAGGAGAAAGGGGTTGTTTGTAATTCTAGCATTTGTTTTCCCAAGTAATTGTTACATATGATGAAATACAGCTACATAAAACTTAGTTGTCTACCAGAATTAAAACACAACAACAGGACCTGAAAATAAAAGTAATATGGGGGGGGGGGGGAGGAGGGAGTTATTTTGTTTTTGAGAATGCTGAATATCAGAGGGCAAATCTGGAAATCCTAACTGGTCACAATTCTCATAGACCCCCTTGCTGAAGTCAAAACAAAATGCAAATTTTAGCATTAATAATGATCAATCTGTATTAAACTGTATTAAACTGAAGTACGTGTCAGTTTTCTTTTGGAATGAAAAGATTTATCTTTCCTGATGACAATTGACATGTGAACATTTTTTTCCTCATTATAAATTTTGCTGAGGATAAATAGCAATAGGAAAAATAATTATATTTGATTTTTGTCTAGAAAAAATAAATCAACAATAAAAAAATACAATATTAATTGGTTGCATTTTATTTGAATCCCTTCACATGTCACTGATAATAACAGCTTCTTGTCCTCTCTGATGCTGTTACATTATGCAACTCAACTCTTGCTCTCAGTACCTTTCTATCTTTTTGAAGCAATAGCTGTTCATTTCCACCAAGTGTTCTGAGGCTGGAAAAGCAAATGATTTTTTCCTATGATGACACTGCATCTCCAGCTTCAGTGGGTTTCTGATTATGTACTCAAGCTCAAACAGTTTTCTTCCATTTTCGTTATTTTCAGGACTCCTTTCTTTATTGCAAATGTACCTTTCCATCTAAGAATTTAAACCACCTTTGTGCAACAGTGTTTGATGCCTGGGTCTGACTATACCTCCTGTGGTTCAGCACAAAATTGCTTTTTAGCCTTGAAAATAGAATGAGAATGCAAGTTCTGTCTTCTTTGAAACCTGAACACTGTAAGATAAGATTAGAGAACTGGAGGAGATTTTATCTTGAGCTAGCATGTGTCAAAATGAACTTTCATGGTCTATTGATTCAAGAAAATCAAAATGTCATTGGAAGAAAGTGATATTTTGATGTATGCAACCCATCACTTTATTTTAATATACCTTTATTCAGAAATAGGCTGAACTGTGAAGTGTTTGGCTTTATGCAGGAATAAAGGAAACTCATTTACTTGAAAAAAGACCAGAAAGGTTACAAAAGTTAATCATTTATTCTTGTTGAAAAAAAAAAAAAAAAAAATAGGTATTCAATTCTAGGGGAAATTATTTTGCAAGCACTCTTAAATGGGAATGTTAAATATCACTGTAACTACTGTTTCAATTGCACCATTTATGGTGATGAAGAAAACATCACTGCCAGGAGATTTATCTTTATGATTGGCCTGTTCACTCAAATAAACTCAATACTAAAAATATTTAAGATACCAAATGTAGCATGCAATTATCCTATTGTCTCTTTGCACTGATAGGATTTACCATCTAGACACACTCTACACTGTCTGATGTAATATCTGTCTCACTGTGTTTGTGATATTTCAATTTCCGTGGATTTGACTTTCATTTAGACCATACAGTATTTTTTTATAATGAAATTATACAGTTGTGTTGGCTCACTGGCTTATTTTAAGCATGCTTATAACTTATGTAAGCACTTAAAGAAGAATTTAATTATCGATATGAAGAGAAAAAGGAGAGGAGAAGGAAATACACAGAGAAAATTGAATACTCATTTTGAGAAGTCTGAATGTTTTATTAGTGATAAAAAATGACAAAATAAAAATAACACACATTCAAGTAGTAAAATAACTTCACTTTTAGAGATACGTATGAAGCTTCATTAGGATTCATTGAATGTTATGTCTCACCAATGTTTTACACTGACCCAAATGTCTCCAAATTCACCCAAGTACTTTTACAGATTTGTCAACGGTTTACGGGCTGGTTTGGCCCAGTTCCGTGACTAGCGGGGCAGAGGGATTTCGCAAAATCCGCGCCTCCGGAAAAAGGGAACAGGGGACCCCAAAATAATTAAAAACAGCATCAATGATCTGAGGAGAAACAAACTAATTTATTAAATACATTATCGGAATGCAAGATAACACACTATAATACAATGTAATTAGAACTGAAGCTAATAAATCAATTATAATAAGAAAGAGAATGTCTGAAAGGTGGATAGGCCTCACCATAATGCTGAGGTGAGATGCGCAGTCCAGCTGAGCAGCAGGGAGACAGAAAAGAGACAACAAAGAAGAGGGCATCAGGTGACCTTGCCAGGAGTTATATCTCCTCTCTGACTGCAAAGTCCCCTGGGGAATGTAGTTCTTCTTCTCTTCTGGACAGGTACCCAGAACTTGAGCATTAACACCTTAACTCCCAGTGCACTATATGATGTTATGGTGTGGAATACTGAAAACCAAAAATCATAAAACCATGACAAGGTTTCAATTTTCTGTAGTCTAGATACTTACCTAAATGCCTAATCAACCTACAGGGAACTAAATCTGAGTTTGGCAATACTGCTATGTTTTGTTAATATTATTTTACTATTTTATCAGGGAATCATAGAATCATAGAATCCTTGGAGTTTGAAGGGATCTTACAAGGTCATCTATCCAATCCGTTTGCAATTAATGGAGACATCCACATCTAGATCAGGTTACTCAGAGCCTGGTCCAACCTGGCCTTGAACATCACCAGGGACAGAACTTCATGGTAGAATTATAATGTTGCATATGTTCTCTTTCTATATATCTGTATTTCAGTGAATGACCATTATATCCAGCTACTATTTGTTTGCATCTGCAGCAACACTGGTCCAAATCTGGTTGATTGGTGATGGTGTTTGTAAGAAGGATCAGCTTCTAAGTTAGGTTAATATCTTAACCCATCTGCATTTTCTTGTCATTGGAACTGCTATTAGAAATTTATTCAACTTGAAAATGAAACAAAAGTGATGTTAAAATCTTAGAATCATAAAATAGCTTAGATTGGAAGAGACCTTAAAGATCACCTAGTTCCAACCTCCTAGGCATGAGCAGGGTTGCCACCCAATACTGGAGTCCCATCCAACCTGTCCTTGAACACCTCCAGGGATGGGGTTGTCCAGATATTTTCTGGGCAGCCTGTTCCAGTGCCTCACCATTCCCTGAGTAAAGATTTTTTTATTTTTTTTTTTTGATAGACAAATTCTGATTTCCAGAGTAGGAATTTGTGCTTACAAATCCAGATTCAGTAGGGCAATCTCTTGAAATGTCTATTTCTTTGAACATCCACACTCATTTCAGGATTAATTGCCTTCTCAATCACATTTTTTGTTGTATTTCATTTTCCTGAGAATTTGTATAAAACATCTCAAGATATTTCTAACTATATTTTTAGTGCAATTTCTATTCAATCTTGAAAGATTTATTTGATATTTTAAAGATAAGACCTAGTAAAATATTCTTGGTGAATATTCTTTCTGAAATCTTTGTCCCAAAATAATGTAGGAAAAAAAAAAAAAAAAAAAGAGGATAAAAGAAAGATTTTCCTGCCAACTTTAAAGCCTTTGATAGTATCGGCAACAAGCATTTCTGACAATACAGTACTTTATTAGAATATGGAAATTCAAAGTGCCAAGGTGGAAGAGAGAAAATAAAGAAAAAATGAAAGTCAATATATGTATATTACTTTATATGTGATATTGAATCATCTTTAAGGACATATAAGGTGTCTACAGGTCAATGAATATATGTATGCACATAACATATATTAACGAAAGTATTTATTTTTAATGGTTATCTGGTTATTCACAGCAAAGCACCAGAATTCCCCGATAGAATTTGTTTTGTTGTTTACTACAATACTAAAATTGTTTACTACAGAAATGAAGAAATGGATATTATTATTTGGAAAATATAATAGGTACATTTTCAAAGCTACATCAAGATCAGAATCAATGAATGCTGTTCTTTCCTTAAGCTCCCATAATAATAGTTCAAATGCCAATATTGCTTCACAAATCAGTAAGAGGGAAGTGTAGTTCCCTTAACAGTTAAGAATTTCAGTTTTACATTCTCTTCTTTCATTTTCTATTACAAAAGTAACATCTATAAAAATATAATCTTTTTTTTCACTCTCTTTCCTCCACCTTTAACCTTTGAATTAGATTTTTTTTTTTTTCTTTCATATATGATGTCTGGAATAATATCTGTTTAACAGTATCTTCTGACCATGTTCCAAGAATGAAGAAAGTAAAACATATTTATCAGATAATTAGGAAATTGGATGACAATTTTAATAATGCATATTCACTTTTCACTCTTTAATTCACAATAGAATGTATTTTGATGAGTTTTCTTTGATATTCACAGTGCTGAACATGTGAAAAATCAGATTAAAAATATTACAAGTTATGGTATTTTATAATAATATATCATATAATAAGATGAAATAATATAATAAGATAAAATAAGTATTTGGGAATTTGGATCAACTATTAAAAGTAAAATTCGCAGGAAACTTTTCAAGAATGCTCCATCAGGAAGTAATTTTATATTTATTAAAATATTGGCTTAATTAACCTGTCTATATATTCATACATTTTTACATGCAACTAAATGTCCTCTAGTTTTTACTTTCTAAATGCATGGTTCAAAATCAAATTATTTTAAATTAATTGGAGTATTGATGCTAAGAAGTTGCCAGATTCATGGAACTTCAGGTCCCAGGGTGTTTTTCTTCCACTTTGCTGAAGTTAAATTGGGTGCATGCTAATGTCAAGGACATTTGTCCCCTCATTGCCGTCGATTGATGTTGGCCCCATTTGCAGGTCTAACAAGCAGGAAGGCGAAATCTACATTGCAAAGAGGCTGAGATACAATTGCAGGCATATAGACACACAGCTAGCTACAGAGCAGTAGCTTTAGCAGCACCCACATAAACATCAATGGATCTCACACAAAAATGAACACAGGAAGCCTAGGGTTGTTCCTCTCTTCCAGCTACTCTAGGTTTATGTTCATTGGTAGATGCATGCTTTCTCTCAACAGAAATTATCAAGAATTTCAAGAACACCAGTCGCAGGTCCCTTAAATTCTAGCACTATATTATCTACATCTGCCTAATGTCCATGGTCACAGTTATTGTCTTAAAGGCTAGGTATTTCCAGATGAAGATCTCCTGTTCCTCAGTATTCACAGACATATTACACATACACACAGGGACTCTTTGCAGCAGCTGGCTCTAAACAATTATACCACCAGGTGCCTGCACCTGAATCTCTTAACAATAGATAAAAGAGTAAGAACACACGAAAACAGTTTAGAATATGATTTAATAAAAAGGTAGACTGCAGTGATCAGCGTCAATCAGACAAATATGCTTACTGAAAAGTACCAAGCCACTTTACTTTCTTTTCTCTCCATTTTCCCAAGCATGTTCTTCACCTCTCTACCTTGAGTTCTCCCCCTTCTTGTCCTTTCTACCTCCTGAATATACAATCTTCTAGGAGGATCTTTCCAGGCATAGAGGTGAAGCTCACCAGCTTGTAGTTCCCTAGGTATTTCTTTCTCTCTTTCTTAAAAATAGGAGTAATATTTCCCTTTTTCCAGTCACTGGGTACTTCACCAGACAGCCACGATTTTTCAAATTTGATGGAGAGTGGCTCAGCAACCACATCAGCCATTTCTTTCAGAACCCTAGGATAGATATTATCTGTCCCTATGGACTTATACACGTTCAATTTCATAAGGAGGACTAGGACTTGTTCCATTATTACAATGGGACAGAAACTACTCCGCACACCCCCACCTGGAGGTTTATGGTCCTGGCAGACATGGAAAGACTGAGGCAAAGCACTCATTGAGGACCTCAGCTTTTTCTATGTCTGAGGAAGCCCGCTTCCCCCTACCTTTCATCAGAGGGGGAACATTCTCCTTGGCCTGCCTCCTCCTGCCTATGTATCTGTAGAACCCATTCTTGTTACTTTTCACATTCCTCGCCAAGTAAATATCAACATAAATACCAGCTGATCTTGTTATCACACTGATTTTCTTTGATAATTCTTCCTTTATTTTCCTTCTTTTCCATTCACTAAGTGTGTTAATTCCGCAAGGTGTAATCTTACACAAGAATTGACACCATATAGCAGGAGAATTGATGTGCCACCTTTCATTTGATTAAGGTGAAATGTACCAGAGCTAACCATTCAATCTAATAATTTAATTTTAAATTCAAATGATCTCTCTTACTTTAATTCCTTAATTTGTGATGCATCTAAGAAAACCGTGTATTCTATCTTGAATGTGTCACAAACATTGAAACAAATGTTTCAATGCATCTAGATTTTTAATAGAAGAGTGAGGTCTAAGAATAGTCCCCTAGTAATTGCTTAGGATTCTTGTTGTTTTATTGTTATCTTTTAAGAATTTGGCCTTTATTAAAAGTTTGTGTTTGTTATTGTTTGTGTTTGTAGTCCTTTATTCCCAGGTGAGTTTGCCCTGTGGTCAGTTATTATTAAGGAAACACACTTATATACATCTGAGAATTTGTATTTACTGAACATTTAAAACTTCTAAACCAGACACAGATGTATGCTACAAGTATAAAATGAGAAATGCTAAAGTTTGAAAGTCAAGTTAATAAATTAGAATGCTACAGATAATCTTCCATATAGCAGTATCAACACTAAGCCTATGAAATTACTATTTATGTATAAGAAATATCTTTACTTCTACTCTATCAGTCACATTGATTTACTTAATGCAGTGTCTTCCTCCTTGTGTGAACAACTATGTAAAACTTAACAGAACCAGTATATTATTACAAAAATATTTGTAGATATTGGGTATTTAAGTAAGCTTTTCGCCTTTGGAGGTCCTTGTGGCACACAGCACTTGTATCCAATTTGAGTGAATATGATGTTAATATATATATACACTGTCTGTCTGTGTTAGCTCCGGGCATTGACAATAACACCCATCAAGATTCAGTAGCATCTGTTTACTGTTATTAGGATGTGCATTTCAAGACACTAATTTAGTTAGTCAGTTCTTAATTCAAACTACTTGAATTTCTGTAAAACTTATAGAACTAAGACATGATTGTTGAAGGGACATTTTATTATTGTTTTATCCAGCAAAACCAGAAAGTAACATAATACAAATAATTTCTGACCTATTATGCTGCACATATTTGTTTGTGCTATGCTTATATTTCAGCATCAATGTCATTTATTATTTTTTTAAATTGACGCTGTCATTGTTGGGTCATTCTCAAAACATCAGTTATAGGTACCTCATAACAACATCAAGTATTTCTTGTGTAGTCATGTCCTATAAAGATGGCTTTCTGTTGAAAAGGAATGTTGCATAGGGTTTCTGAACAAAATCTAAATGTCAACTTCATAGTATTTCTGAATGAATAAGAAAATGAACTCAAAACCAGTATTCTGTCCTGCCATATCTCTTATATCCTTACACTAACTCGGAAGACAGATATGGAAGGGATTAGAAAACAAACAAACAAACAAACAAACATAAAAACCAGAAATTAATTATCTTTATCTTGGATTTTTTCACTGCTTAAGGATGAGAAGAAATAACACCAATTTAGCTGTCCCATTTGCTAATTTTAGAGACTAATTCAGGTTTCTTATATACTTCTCTCTCTTCTTCCCTGATATCAATTGTCCAACTGATGAACTCTTCACAAAGATTTAATGTTAATGGCTATTGATTTTCAGTTGAAATTTCAGATAGATTGAATTGTCAGATAGATTGAAGGTCAGGGGATTTATTCTGATCCATAAATATAGACTTTAGAAGCTAGCTGAAAATTTATGATGCAGATTTATTTATTTATTTATTTATTAAACTTCAGATAATGAAACTGTGACTATTTAGCCATTTCCTAACAAATAGTAAGATAAGATACTTTTTTTTTTTTTTTTTTTTTCCTGATTAATAATACCACTGGAGTTACAAATGATGACAACTCCATGCGTGCAGTGAAGAATCAAGAGACTTAAAACATTAGTTTTGTTTTATTTCAGTGAAAGGAGAGAAGTGTTGATACTTATACCATTTTTTAATTCACATGGTTTTGTTCCATTAAAAAGGAGAAATAAACAACAAACCAACAAAATAGATGTTAATATGTGTGTTAACATGTTACACATTTTACATAGAACTTTGATTGATAGTTGATTCAGAGAGTGTTCCCGATTATTTTTTCTTCCCTACATTTAATTCCCAAGGAAATAAATTAAAAAGGAAAACTCAACAGTACTAAAAGCATTCTCCTATATTTGTTTCTGTGAATGTTACAAAATAATGCATACAAAATTTATAGTCTTTCTCTCTTGGTATCATATTGTTCAGCAAGTATTTTTTCTGATTGCATTCTGGTAATCCTGCTTCCATATTAAGTAGCATAGCTGTAATTCACATTAGAAATGAAACAGTGTCTTACCTTTGCTTCACAAATCACAACATTTTACAAGTGAATACACTGAGCTCTTAATTTTTGTTTACATTTAAATTATCTCCAAATAAAAAATAAAAATAAAAAATCCAATATTGATTTTAAGACTGTAGATTATTCTTATTCCAGTGGTTAATTTCATTAAATGAAAGAATATAGGGACATATAGTGACAGACTAGAAGTACATGCCTCATTAGATAGTTCACCTCTCAGCTACTGCAAGGAATTGTTTCAGATTATCAGTGTAATGGCTGTGAGGATGCTCTCTAACCACAGCAGGTTAACTATAAACCAAAATAAGTGACATGTCAGTGCTCATATAGCTACTGTGAAATTGGCATATCTAATGCATGAAAGATTTAGAAAGTCAATTAAGTTTATCCTTGTGTCTTTTTGTTCATTCTCACATATATCCTGATTAATGAGCAGAAATTTATAAGGACAAAAAAGCCAGTAAACCGAGTTTCCTATTCTTGAAGAAAACAAAGATGTCAGCCTTCTGTAAAGTCCTTCAAAAGATGTTAGTTAGATCCATTTTTTTCTGATTACTAGAAAATTTATTAATGGGATTTTTTTTTTTTAAATTTTTTAAACCAGATTTTATTTTTGTTCTTTAGCTAAGATAGTGTTTGTTTATTTCTGTTTATTTCTATAAGGAGATCTTCCCTCTCCCTCATCTCTCCACCCACCCCCCTCTCAACCAAAAGGTTAAGCCCTCTGACAGCCAGCTCCTCCTTTGGTCTTGCCCTTTTAAATAAACAACTTCCCAGCTCCCAGGCCTCTTCAACAGTGAGTCTGGTTTGATCTTTGCTAGTAATTGTGCTGTCACTCTCACATTTGCATGCTCCCCAGTTGCTGGTAGCATGAACATGTGGGAACCTACTGCCCTGGTCCCACTCTAGTGATTCTGGTCACACACGAATCTGCTCACTCCAATCTCAACAATTGCTGATATCAAGGCACCCAGTCCCTCCAGGAAAATGGCTGACACTCAGACTCTCACTTGGTTCAGGTGCTGCACTATGGCTACACAGGCCTCCCTGACCTAGGGTCTCACTGCTGTTCTTGTACTCACATCCTCATATATAATATGTTCAACATGCCCAGAAAGCATCTCCACCTCCCAAAGACTTTTTAGTTTCCACACATCTTGATCAGTTTCATACTTGGACACAAGGGCTAGTGCTCTTTTGGGAGCCTTAGGAAGGGTCTGAACAGGATTTCTCTTTCTCCATATGCTTGTTTTAGTTTCCTGAATGCATTTGTGCCCCTGTTCTCCTCTGGACTTGTGAAACTGATATGACAAACTGAAGATTATCCTATAATGGGCCTGAGAGTAGCCAGAGCAAGGTATTATTATTTGAGCTTCCCCATCTGCTACTGTCTCTCATGGCTCTTTTGTTAGTAGACAGACAAGATTGTCTTATGTGACCCAATAATTTAAGTGGAAGCATATACAAATGTGCTCTCAGTGTGGCCAGAGGAAATCTGGTTATTATGGTCAATGAAGTCAGTGAAGTTATTGAGCCAAATCAAAGTGCAAACTAACTAAATCGATCACCAGCACTTGTTCTCATGGGAGACTTCAACTTCCCTGACATATATTGGAAGTATAATACAGCACAGAGGAAGCAGTCCAGGAGGTTACTAGAGTGCGTGGAAGATAGCTTTCTTATGCAACTGGTAGGACAGCCTACCAGGAGTGGTGCCCTGCTAGACCTGATCTTCGCTAACAGAGAAGGACTGGTGGGAGAAGTGAAGGTTGGGGACCATCTTGGGCAGAGCAACCATGGAACTATACAATTCTCTATTCTTGGGGGTGTCAAAAGAGTGACCAGAAAAACTACTTTCTTGAACTTCCAGGGGGCATACTTTAATCTGTTCAGGGCGCTTGTAGCACGGGTCCCTTGGGAGTCGCTTCTTAAGGGTAAAGGGGTCCTGGAAGCCTGGATGTTTCTCAAGACAGAAATCTTAAAGGTGCAAGAACAGGCTGTCCCTGAGTGCCGTAAGGCGAGCCACAGGGGTAGACGACCGGTGTGGATGAGCCAGGAACTACTGTTGAGACTCAGGGAGAAAAAGAGAGTCTACATCCTCTGGAAGAAGGGACAGGCTACTTGAGGAGATTACAAGAAAGTAGCTAAGGTATGCAGGGTGGAAGTCAGGAAGGCAAAAGCTGAGCTTGAACTCAGATTGGCCACTGCAGTAAAAGACAATAAAAAATCCTTTTATAAGTATATCAGTGGCAAAAGAAGAACCAAGGACAATTCTCATCCTTTACTTGATGCAGCAGGGAATGTGATCACTGAGGACAAGGAGAAGGCTGAGGTCCTCAATGCCTTCTTTACATCTGCCTTTAATAGCCAGACTAGTTATCCTTTGGGCATTCTATGCCCTGATCTGGAAGTCTGGGACGCTACTCAGAAACCACCCCCAGCAATTCAGGTGGAGACAGTCAGAGAGCTCCTCCTCCATCTGGAATGTCACAGGTGCATGGGTCAGGATGGCCTACACCCTCGGGTGCTGGCAGGGGTGATTGCTGAGCTGCTCTCAGCCATCTATCAGCCCTCCTGGTTAACTGGAGAGGTCCCAGAGGATTGGAGGCTTGCTGATGTGACTCCCATCTTCAAGAAGGGCCATAAGGAGGATCCAAGCCTGTCAGCCTGACCTTGGTACCGGGGAAAGTAACTGAGAAAATCATCTTGGGTGAGATCGCACGGCATGCGCATGGTGTCCAGGGGATCAGGCCCAGCCAGCACGGGTTCATGAAAGGCAGGTCGTGCTTGACCAACTTCATCTCCTATGACTGGGTGACCAGACTGGTAGATGAGGGAAAAGCTGTCAATGTAGTCTACTTGGACTTCACCAAAGCCTTTGACATGGTCTCTCACAGACTTCTTCTGGGGAAACTGGCTGTCTGTGGCCTGGACAGTAACACACTCCTTTGGGTAAGAAACTGGCTGGAGGGCCACGCTCAACGGGTGGTGGTTAATGGAGTGAAGTCCAGCTGGCAATCTGTTTCAAGTGGTGTCCTCTAGGGGTCAGTACTGGGGCCTATCTTGTTTAATATCTTTATTGATGACCTGGACGAGGGGATTGAGTGTACCCTCAGTAAGTTTGCAGATGACACCAAGTTGGGAAGTGGTGTTGATCTGCCTGAGGGTAGAGATGCCCTTCAGAGGGACTTAGATAAGCTGGATCACTGGGCTGGGGTGAAGGGAATGAGGTTCAACAAGGCCAAGTGCCGGGTCCTGTACTTAGGCCACAACAACCCCATGCAGCGCTATAGGCTTGGGGACGAGTGGCTAGATGACTGTGAATAGGAAAGGGACCTGGGGGTGTTGATTGATGCTCAGCTGAACATGAGCCAACAGTGTGCCCAGGTGGCCACAAGGGCCAACGACATCCTGGCCTGCATTAGAAATAGTGTGGCCAGTAGGAACAGGGAGGTGATCATCCCCCTATACTCAGCACTGGTGAGGCCGCACCTCGAGTACTGTGTTCAGTTTTGGGCCACTCACTACAGGAAAGACATTGAGGCCCTGGAGTGTATCCAGAGAAGGGCAACTAAATTGGTGGGGGGTCTGGAGCACAAGTCTTATGAGGTGCGGCTGAGGGAGCTGGGATTGTTTAGTCTGGAGTAGAGGAGGCTCAGGGGAGACCTCATTGCACTCTACAACTTCTTGAAGGGAGGTTGTGGTGAGGAGGTGTTTGACCTCTTCTCCCAGGCAACAAACAGGACCTGAAGAAATGGCCACAAGTTGTACCAGAAGAGGTTCTGGTTAGACTTAAGGAAGAACTTTTTCTCTCAGAGAGGGGTCAGGCACTGGAATGGCCTGCCCAGGGAGGTGGTGGAGTCACCATCTCTGGCAGTGTTCAAGAGGCGTCTGGACGAGGAGCTGTGAGATCTGGTTTAGTAGTTTGTGGTAGCAGTGGTAGTGTGAAGATGGTTGGACTAGATGATCTTATAGGTCATTTCCAACCTCGTGATTCTATGATTCAATGATTCTAAATTTACCTAATCCATTTATTGTACTTATTGTATGTCACGGAGTTAACTAGATCGATCTATGCCCGTGACAGGGGGGCAGTAGGACCCTGTCCCCCCACCCCTCCCCCTCTTTGGCCCCACAAAACGGGAAGGAAGGGAGGAAAAAAAAAAAAACAGCGGCAAGAATCTATGGAGGAAAACTTATTTTACTAACTATGATATCGAAATGCAAAATAACACAGGGATTTTAATTATAATACAATCTAATTGAAATTGAGACTAATAAATAAGATAGGAGAGAGAGAATTCCCGAGACCGAGTCAAACCTGAAAAGGTTGGAACAGCTAGGAAAGCACCCTCCAGCACCCACTGCCAAGCAGTAAGAGACCGCCCCACCCGGAAGGGTCAGATCCCATGACTTCCATAATGTACAAGGACAGGTACCTGGAATTGGAGCGTCAACACTTTAACTCCCAGTGCTCTACAAGATGTTATGATGCAGAATACTGAAAACCAAAAACCATAACCAATGGCACTGTAGTAGGCTTATTTAAAATAAAATAAAATAAATAATAATAATAATAATAATTTCATTTAAAATCCTATAGGATATATGAATTACTCACAAGTGTCTAGTAGATGTGACATAGGACTACTAGAACACCTGTTCTCTTTCAAAGAAGTAACTAAGAGTCCGGATATCTTTTAGGTTCTCAAGTGACAGCAATCATATTAGAATCTTAGAATCAGAGACTGTCTTGAGTAGGAAGGGATGACAAGGATCATCAAGTTCAAGTCCTGGCTTCATACATAAGACTAAGTGAAAATTAAACTGTATGTCTGAGACCATTGTTTAAATGTTTCTTGAACTCCAGCAGTCTTGCTGCTATGATTACTTTCATGGGAGCCTGTTCCAGCACCCAACCACTCATTTAGTTAAGCATGTTTTCCTAATATTCAGTCTGAACTTCCCCTGATGCAACCTCATGTCATTTGAGTATCCTATCAGTTGTCACTAGAGAAAATAGATCATAGAATCGTTTGAGTTGGAAGAGATCTTCTCTAGTCCAACTCCTCTGCAACGAAGAGGGACATCTACTGCTATATCAGGTTGCTCAGAAACCCAACCAGCTTGACCTTGAATGTCTCTGGGGACAGGACATCCAGCACATCTCTGGGTAACCAGTTCCAGCATTTTACTATCATTATTGTAAAAAACAGTGTTCTTATATCCAATCTAAATCTCCCCTCTTTTAGTCTGGACCCATTTCCTTCTGACCTGTCACAACATACCCTGCTGGAGAGTCTGTCTCCATTCTTATAGCTCCGTTCTTATAGCTCACTTTTGATCACAGAATCATAGAATCATAGGGGTTGGAAGGGACCTCCAGAGATCATTGAGCCCACCCCCCCTGCCAAAGCAGGTTCCCTACACCAGGTCGCACAAGTAGGTGTCCAGGCAGGTCTTGAGTATCTTCAGAGAAGGAGACTCCACAACCTCCCTGGGCAGCCTGTTCCAGTGCTCCGTGAGTCTCACTGTAAAGAAGTTCTCGCACACATTTGTGCGGAACTTCCTATGCTCTGGTTTCTGGCCGTTTCCCCTTGTCCTGTCTCTACACACTGCTGAAAACAGTCTGGCCTCGCTGCTCTGCCCCCTAGATATTTATAGACCTGGATCAGGTCCCCTCTCAGTCTTCTTTTCTCAAGGCTAAACCCAGTTCACTTAGCCTTTCTTCACAGGGGGGATGTTCCAGGCCCTTCACCATCTTTGTGGCTGGACTCCACTGGACTCTTTCTAAGAGATCCCTGTCTTTTTTTGTACTGGGGAGCCCAGAACTGGACACAACTGGTCCAGATGAGGCCTTACCAGGGCAGAGTAGATGGGGAGGGTCACCCCCCTTGACCTGCTGGCCACGCTCTTTCTAATGCACCCCAGAATGCCGTTGTCCTTTTTGGCCACAAGGGCACACTGCTGGCTCATGGCCAACATGTTGTCCACCAGGACACCCAGGTCCCTCTCCACAGAGCTTCTCTACAGCAGGTCATCCCCCAACCTGTACCGGTGCATGCAATTATTCCTCCCCAGCTGATACTGAAAGGACCCTATCAGGTCTCCCCCAGAGCCTTCTACTCTCCACGTTGAACAGTGCCAATTTTCTCAGTCTGTCCTCATAGTGCAAGTATTCCATCCCTTGAATTATTTTTGTGACCCTCTTTTGAATGAGCTCCAACAGGTACATCTCTCTCTTGTACTGATTACTTCATATCTGTACACAGTACTCCAGGTAAGATCTCACCAGCACAGACTAGAGGGACTAGATCATTTCCCTCAGCCTGCTGACCACAACTCCTCCTCTCACAAGGAAGACACAGACCACTATGAGGTTGCCCCACAGTATCGTGTAGGATATCTAGGCTGATCAAAGCAAGTGATTTCTACCCCTCCTTATACATCTTCCCGTTTAGAACTTTCACCATCTCCATAGCCCTTTTTTGGATGCTCACTAATAGCTTAATGCCCTTATGTTCTGGTGCCCAGAACTAGACTTGAGGTGAAACCACAACAGCAAGGAGGAGAGCATGACAAATTATCTCCTTGACTAGTTAGTAATGCTGCCTCTGATATGCCCCTGGGTAGGATGGGCCTTTCTGGGGCCTTGGGAAGCCCCAGTTGTGACTGAAACTAGCCCAAGATATTGTCATTTGAACTCCTCCCATGAGCCAATTACTCACCAATTATATGATCCATCTATCTAGCTGCATGCTGGTCATTTCATCAAGTTGGATGCTGTGAGAAACAGTACTGAAAGTTTTGCTGCAATATAAATGATTACATCTGTTGTCTTCCTTAAGACAAATATACCAGTAATGTTGCCATAAAAGGAAATGAAGTTTCTTAAACAGGACTTCCCTCAGTGAATGAGTGACCCCAATGAATAATGAATGCATTGTCTTTCAAGTGTTTTTCAATAACTCTCCCTCTAATCTTCTCCATAATTTTACCAGGCACTGACACAAGCCTCATAGGCTTGTAATTAGCAATGTCTTCTTTTATTGTCCTTCTTGAAAACTGTAACGACATTTGCCAGCTTTCAGTTAACTGGGACATTTCCAGATTTCAAAGACTAATGAATAATAATTGAAAGAATTCTCATAGAATCATAGAATGGTTTATGTTAAAAAGGACCTTAAACATCACATAGTTCCAAATCCCTTGCTGTGGGCAGGGTTGCTAGCCACTTGATTGGATTGCCCAGGGCCCCATCCAGCCCAGCTTTGAACCTCTCCAGGCCATTCCACAACTTCTCTGGGCAACCTGTTCCAGTGTCTCACCACCCTCTGTGAAAAAAAAATTCAGCCTAACATCTAACCAAAATCTCCCCTCTTTTAATTTTAAGCCATTCCACCATGTCCTATCACTATCAGACTGTGTAAAAAGTCAGCCACCTTCCTATTTATAAGTTTCCCTTAAGTACTGGAAGGTTGCAGTTTGGTCTCTTGTGGGGGAAGATGTAACTGTGAGTGAGTCACCAAAGAGCTTAACAGATTCCTTGATAGGCGGTCTCAATGTGAAGCCTTGGGAGACTGGAATGTAAGACAAAGAGCAAATGGAGTCAAAGGATAAACAGGAGGATCTTTTGTATGCACTGTTGTCACAATTGAGAAACCTTTCATTCTTTATCACTGTTGTCTGGGAGAAGTTAGGGTCAATTAACTGGTACAGGAACTTCCTGTTTGTAAGTATATATGTTATATAAGATATGTGTTGAACACAATAAAGAGATCTATGCTGATATTACAAGAAACTGAGAGAGCTCTCTAACTCGACTGAGCGCTGATAGTCTCCCTGGAGACTTCTCCAAGCTAAACAAATCCTGTTTCCTTTGAGTGTGGCTGTTTTTTTGTTTGTTTGTTTGTTTGTTTGTTTTTGTTTTTGTTTTTGTTTTTGTTTTCCATAGGACAGGTGCTCCAGGCCTCTGAGCCTCTGATCATCTTCATGGCATTCCTCTGGACCTTAACATCTTCACTCCATCGACCTGCTGGCCAAGTTACAGTTGCCTTTCTGAGTTACGAGGGCATTGCTTTGTAGAAGTTGTGTAGACTACAGTATTTCTGTCAGTTATTCGTTTCTCACAGTGAAATTAAATACTTTTTAAGATCTCTCTTTATTTCTCATGTCTGTCATTGTACATAAAGTATTTTCTCTGTGAAAGTGCGTTCCATAACCAAACATATGAAACTTCCTACACCCAGAAGCAATGTGCACAAGGTATTAAGGCCCTTGTATCAAACATATATTTGTATTTGATAAACAGATATTGGTTTTATATTCCACCAAGTTCACTTCCATGTTATATATTGGTTTAGCTTTCTGTACTTCTAGACAATTGACTTCATGAAACCTACCACTTAATGCTCATTGAACTTAAGTCCCCAGGACAGCGGGAAACCCATAATTTGGGGTAATGAATTTTAAGTTTCATTAGTGGTTTAAAATTCCATTAGTTTTTACCATTGTTCATTCTATTTCTGTGGACCTATGCTTGTGCTCTATAATACTTTGTGTTTATCAGATATTTTCAAAGTGCAAAGAAAGTACATCTGTGTTGACCACAGTAAAAAAATGGAAGGTGATTTTAGTTTGCTTTTAGCTAATGAATTGGCAATAAATTACATTAGTCTTCCCCAAGTCAACTCTGTTTTGTCTATGATGGTAACTGGTGAGCAATCTTCCTGTCCTTATCTCAACTCAAGATATTTCATCATATTTTTTTTCCCTGAGAAATATACTGTCCTGCTGAGGAAGGGGAATGGTAGCCACCTGGCAGCTAGCTAACATCAATACACAACAGAAGATGACAAAGAACTACTCCTGGAAATCTTTTCCGGGAACACAAATGACAAGAAAGTCCTTCATAAGTGGGAGTAGCCAGCATGTATTCACAACAGGGAAGGGATACTTGACAAACCTGATAACCTTGTAAGATGAAGTGCCTGACTTGATAGACAAGAGAATAATAATGGATAATGTCTACCTGGACATCAGTAAGGCTTTTGACATTGTTCCCTGTAATATCCTCATAGACAAGCTGAGAAAGTATTATCTAGATTGGCCAGTCCCAGTAGGGGGTCTAGATGGAAGACAGTAATTAGCAGCAGTAACCCAGGGAGTGATACTACCTGCTTTATAACCACTTTGTGGTTATGGAGTTTGATTTTCCGCAAGTCAATCTGGCGAGCCAGCAAGAGAGTTCTTTGTTGTTTTGCACAGGGCAAGAAGAAACCGGTTTGGGGGGTTGCCCCCCCCCCCCCGAAAGGTCAGAAGTTTACAGCGAGAAAGGTCAGAAGCCTTCATGAGGAAGACAACAAATCTTCATCCCATGGCCCACTACACACACGCAAGAGGGGAGGGTCTGCATGCTAATGAACTCTCAGGGTTGTAATGAATATTATTAGATGGTTTATTCATAGTTCAGGAGTAAGTGAATTAGAAAAGACAAATATGAATGTATCAGCTACAATAGAGAATATCAAGAACTCAATTATGGATGTTATACTCAGATTGCAAAAGAAAGTATCCTCTCTTAGTCAAGTAGTATTACAGAAAAGAATGGCTCTTGACCTCCTCACAGTCAGAGAAGTAGGGGTGTGCACTACAATTAATCAAAGCTGCTGTGCGTATGTTGATGAAAATCAAAGAATAGAAACAGATGTGCATAAACTATGGGAACAAATTAAGGTGATTGACCAAGTTACTTTGGATGATACTTCATTCGAATTTATGGAACTGTGGAACAAATTAACCAGTTAGTTACCAATCTTTGCCTGGCTAAAGAAACTCTTCACAGCTTGCATAGTCTTACTCTTTCATTGGAACATTCATATGCATTATGTTATGTTGTTTCTTATGTATTTCTAAGCAACCATGTTGAAGTTATAAAATGTGGAAACAGCATAAGATTCAGCAAAAGATGGAAAGTGGGGTGTATTTTCATAAATCCTTAGGAGAGAATGGTATCAACTAGTGATACAAAGATCGCTGAATTATAGAAAAGGGGGGAATTGATGTGGAACACATTACTTTAGATACTTTAGAATTGTTTCAGAATGGCATTTCTCTTAATTATGAACTAGGCAAGAGGCTATAGTGTGAACAAAGGCAAAACAGACACTACAGGGAGGGATGCTGGGGGGGCGGTGAGCCGAGGAATGCAGCCTTATCTCTCACACCACTCCAGGAACTCGTGCTCACTTATTGGTTCAAATTGTGCTGGTACAGCAAGGATTACAAACTGCAAGTCACGATAACTGAGCAGTTGTCAACGGTTTACGCAATGGTTCAGCCCGGTTCTGTGACCAGCAGGGAGGAGGGATCTGCAGATCCGCGCCTCTGGAAAAGGGAAACAGGGGACCCAAAATAATTGAAAACAGCAGCAACGATCTGAGGTGAAGCAAACTAATTTACTAAATATAGTATCAGCAAAATATAATGAGAGAGAGAGTGTGTGCGAAAGGTGGATAGGCTTCACCACAACGCTGAGGTGAGAAGTGCAGTCCAGTTGAGCCGATGAAGAAAAGATGGAGAAGCGCAGGCGAAGAAGAGCAGGCGAAGAAAAGAACATCAAGTGACCTTGCCGGGAGTTGTATCTCCTCGCTGACCGCAAAGCCCCCTGGAGAATGTAGTTGTTCTTCTCCTCCAGACAGGTACTCGGAACTTGAGCATCCACAGTCAAACCCCCAGTGCATTACATGATGTTATGATGTGGAATACTGATAACCCAAAATCATAAAACCATGACAGCAGTTGGGGTGGAGAATATTATAACAACTTCTTGGAACCAATTGTAATATCCCCTCCTATTCTAATTGTAATATCAGTGGAATCTGTGGGAATACTAGAAAAACTGTTCAGAGCAGAAGCTGTGGAACAAGATAAACAGCATGAGAACCAAGGATACCTCTAGAAGAAGAGAGAACATCTCACGGCTCTGATTGGATAAGCACCTGTGTGAATGGTTGAAGAGCGTTTTGTAGAATGCTCTGTTGACATGTAAAGGTGGATGGGAAAGCTAGAAAAAGAAAACTTGTGAAGGTATATAAGTGATGTGAGAACTTGTAATAAATGATTTGGATCATTCACATCTGAGTCTGTGCATCAGACACTGTAGTAATCTATGCCTAGTTTCTTGGAAATGTAATGTCCCTCCTATTTTAATTGTAATATCAGAATAATCTACACCTAGTTTCTTTGAATCAATTGTAATATCCCCACCTATTCTTACAGATATATAACTTGTCTCTTTAAATATCCTTAAACTGTCCCTTTATGGGGTGCAGGTTAGGAGAGGCTACTCCCTTTGCACCCAGTGTGTGTTGCAGCACTGCAATTAAAAATATATGTGCTTTATGACCACTTTGTGGTTACGGAGTTTGATTTTCCACAAGTCAGTGATAGATACACTAGATCATTGTGATGACATTCAGAGGGATCTGGCCAGGTTGGAGAAACAGATTGACAGGAACCTGATTAAGTTCAATGAGGAGAAATGCAAAATCCTGAACCTGGAGAGTAAATACACTAGGCATCAGTACAGGCCAAACAGCTGGAAAGCAGCTTAGCAGTAAACAAGTTCTGGTAGAAACCAATATGAAATCTCCCAGAAGAGTTTCTTATCTCTAAAATGTGAGCTCATGACCTTGAAAAGCTGGAGTTAAAACAACTGACAACAAATTCATATGAACATAAGAATTTATAAGTCAAACAAGACTATAAACTGATGAAGAAGGAGGACGAACTTGATGTCGTATATGTTTTATAATATATTAATACTTAAAAACCACCCATACAACTTGAATTATTCCATATTCTATGACATAACACATAAAAAAGTGTAGTATTGAAGGAAAAAATTTAAGCACTTTATTCCGAAGTGACAGGCACTTGTTATAAGGGGTAAATAATAGGAATTTTCATAGGTTTCTTCTTTTTTTTTTTTTTTTAATGAGAACACAGTAATACTAATTAAATTACATACCAAAGTGATGAGATGCCTTCCAGAGGGACCTAGACAGTCTTGAGCAGGGGGCTCATGTGAACTTCATGAGGTTCAACAAATCAACAAATTTCAAGGTCTTGCACCTAGGCCAAGGCAACCCCCACTACTAATACAAGCTGGGAAATGAAAGGATTAAGTGCTGCCCAATGAAAAAGACCTGGGGATACTGGTGGATGGGAAGCTGAACATGAACCAGCAATATACCCTCACAGCACAGGAAACCTGCCATATCCTGGGCTGCATCAAAAGATGTGTGGCCAACAGGTTGTGGGAGGTGATCCTGCCCCTCTATCCTGTGCTGGTGAGGCCTCATCTGGAGTTCTGCATCCAGATGTGGACTCCTCAGCACAGAAGGGACACAGACCTGTTGGAGCGCATCTGGAGGTGGTCCATAAAAACAGTCCAGGGGATGGAATAGATCTTCTGCAAAGACAGGCTGAGAGAACTGGGACTGTTTGGCCTGGAGAAGGCTCCATGGAAACCTGATAGCAGCCTTTCAGTACCTAAAGAGGGGCTATATGAAATAAGGGGACAGTCTCTTCATCATGGTCTGTGGTGATAGAAAAGGGGGAAATGATTTCAACCTCAAAAAGGGTAGATTTAAGTTAGACATAAGGAAAAAGTCTTTTACAGTGAGTGTGGTGAGGCACTGGACTAGGTTGCCCAGAGATGTGGTGGATGCAACATCCCTGGAGACTTTCAGTGCCAGGCTGGACCTGACTCTGGGCAAAGCGATCTAGCTGTATGTGTCCCTATTAATTGCAGGGATGTTGGACTAGATAACCTTTAAAGGTCCCTTCAAACTAAGGATTCTATGATTCTAGGATTCAAACTGGTAATGTTAATCCTCATCTACAAAACAATGTTTTTCAACATAGTCACCATCATTAGCTAAGCATTTTCGCCAACAATGAGCAAGAACCTGCATGCTGTGCTTGTAAAAATCTGCACCACAGAAGATGACTCACTGTTTCATAGATGCTCTGATGGCATCATTTCTGAAACACATCACTCAGTGTCTAACTGTGCTAATATCCACTACCTGGTCTTCATAAACATTCAGCAACTGTCAGTGAATGTCAATGAGTGCAATTTTTTTTTCTACTTGGAAGAATTCATAGAAATACTTTTGCTTCATATGCATTTCCATGTCAGACATTTTGTCATACTACCCCTCTGATGCCATCTTTTGCATGACAACAGAATGTAATGGAATACTGATGGAAAGGTTCAGACTCTACTGCCATAACAGCAACATTTGCTTCTGACGTCATGAACCAAGATAATAAAATAGGAAGTAGTACTTTCAGAGCAGACCTCTTGTATATCTATCAATGCCTGACTAATCATAGGATTTTTGATAATGGTAATTTGTGTTGATTTGTAATAAGATAAACCTTTTGTAAACAAAGGCCTTGTAAGAGATTATTTTACATCATTTTTATTATTTTACATCATTGTCTCAAAGCTTACTGGGGACACAGATGAACAAGTTCAGGCAAGTCCTGGGCAGGGGTTGAGATATCCTTTGTCTAGAGAACTTTGATGGACAAGTCCTGGGCAAGGGTTGTGAAATCCTTTGTCTGAGGGACACAGATGGACAAGGCCAGGGGCAATGAGAGAGAGATAAGCTGCAGCTTAATGGCTGTGAAGTCTTTTGTGTGGGTTTATCTAAAGGAAGATGGCCATCTCAAGGGGTACTCACATGACTCTTTCTCAAGCACCCAGGGATGTCAGTAGGCAGAAAAAGAAGAAGGATAAAATGGGGACCTACAATCATGAAGAAGAACAGAGGTTTTCTGGCAACAGATTCCTCATGAAGAAGAACAGAGGTTTCTGCCATGAGAAGCCTCACGACCTGCCTCTCTCCCTCTTGGACTTGCTCTGCGCTCTACCACAATGCTGAAGAAGAACAAAGGTGTCTGCCATCAGATTTCTCACTACGGAATTCCTGCATGCTGACGGACTCTCCTGGGCCTGCTACCTGAGTCCTGCTGCTTCCCCCCGGATTGGCTCTGCGACTGCCTCCTGCTACCTGCTTGCTGCCCAAGGCCGGCCACGCTGCTGCTCTCCCCCCCTGCTGCTTCTGCCTCAGACCTTTGAAACGGCATGCAGCGGGACCGCTGCTGGATCCTGGTGGTGACTATCCCTGCTTTATGGCATTCTTGCTTCTTTCCTATCTTTTCTATCGCCCTTCTTCCCTTCCCCATCTTCCTGATGAGGATTTATAATAAACTGGTTGGACCAACATTTGAACTGTTGTTTCTTAATCTCACGCCAGGTATACAGATATTAAAAGAACCTCATCTCCCTCCTATAAATTGGAGCGAGACACTTGTATCTTTGTGTATCACAGAATCCTACGAACTCACCAGACCTCTTCCCTATTCTTTTCAAATGTGGCAACTATGTAAATTAAAGTATAATTGAATTGAACATTAAACAAAAGAGGAAAATAAATTGCATCATTATAAAATAGTTTGTTCTTCATGTTTATATATATTTATGTTAATACAATTTTTTCAACAGATGTGACTGATTTCCTCTTTTCTTTCATTTCTGTCCTGTACAAATTTCTTCTTTATCATTTCATTTTCTTTCCTTGCTTCCCTTTCTTCCTCATTGTTTCCTTTCCACTCTCTGTGCCTACATTTGTCCTTTCTTTCCTCTGGATCTTTCATTGATTCCTGTACTCATTTCTGTGGCCATTCAAATAGAAGTTACAGCTTTTGTGGCACATAGGAGAGAAGCAATGAGTTAAAAGTAGGCTTGATAGTGTGTATTGTGGCTGCATTCAGGCTCTATCTGTGCCATCAGCTGTCCAGCCAAATGCCTGCATTCAGTTATGAAACAAAATTGAAGGGGCAGCGTTTCTTTCACTCCACTTTGATTGGTTTGCATGGTTTGCTATATGAATTGGAAGTGAGAAGAAAGTATAGTTAAAATGTTTATTGCCTGGGGCAGGAAAATAATTAGGACTTGTTCTGGCTGCTTGCCTTGGCATGTTAACAACAGTGACTATAGTTAAAAGAATGTTTGGCAGTGCTTTTGCTGTTAGACATTTTGAAATACATGAAAAAGCTTTCATGCCTGTTGAGACAGAAAAGACTATTAAGCTATGAACTTATGAAAAAAACAAAAACAAAAACAAAAAATCAGCAAGCATATTTTTCATAAAACAGTGGAAGAAAAAAAGAAACATAAATGACAGTAGTTCAGGCTCATGAACGCTATTATTGTAAAAATTAGTATTTTGTGCAGAAAAAGGCAGAAAATCCTTATGAAGTAATTCTCATGCTTCCACTGTGATATTTTCATGTTAAATATAAAATTTTCTTCTTCTATATGTAGCTGTCACCCCACTTCCTTTTGGTTACTGACTTAAATATACCTAAAATTGGTTGCTAAAAAATACATATAGTTCTATATTTAAAATTAACTGGTCAACTACTTTTACAGTTAATGAGGAAAGATCCCTATCTTGGAAGCATAAACTATACCACTTGTATGAGATATGTAGATGCCTTTAGACACAGCTGTTTCTTTCCAGCAAGACTATCTTGATGAATAATATCATGTTACTATATTAAAGCCATGATTATGGATTACATAGGAAAAGAAAATATAAATATTAGTACCACCAGTACCAAAATATATTCTGAAAGATTCTTTGTAAAGTTGCATACTGAATGCAGTACTCAAAGCCTTCCCACAACTAGATTGGCTTTTAGATCAGTAGATAGATTGGCTTAGATTGATAGATAGTTCTCTTTATATATCTCTGTGACACTTTTTAGTTACCAGAAGTACAGTCTTTACTGTGACAGCAAAAGTAGAAGGCAGCTTTTTTCCCCTATCCTTAGTATCATTTTCTCTCAATAGCAAAATGGCAAAAAATAGCTTTGCCACATATACAGTCAGTAGTAGTCCTCTGAGGCATAGGTAGTTAGAGAGTGGGTTAATCTTTTAGAAACTTAATAGAAACATTCACTGAAAGGCCACTGATACCACAACATCTTGAACATCAGATTCCTTTGTTTGACATCATTATTATCATAAAATTTCTAAGTTAAACTTCATAAATAGTAGAGTCTTTTATGATGTAAAACAACTTCATATGTGATTCATTTCATTGCATTTTCAGCATCTATAACATAAATATTTGCCCTTTAGGCTCTATTCATAGGAAATGGAGACAAGTAGGCATTTTGAAATGAATGGTTGCTTTGTTCTCATTTCCTGTGAGGTAAACTGAACTGCAGAATAGAAGCTCTTATTGGTCTCTGACAGACATAATAGGATTCTAGATGGCTGTATCGGATACAGATATCAGTACGGTAGACGCAGTTGGGTGGCTGAACTTCATCTCTCATCCAAAGTCTTTCTCAGAAGTCTAAGACCAGATGTATAGCAAGTCTTGCTTAGCATGACAGTTACATCCACTCTGAATAATGACGTAAGCTCTTTTAAGACATATAAGGAGTTTTAGAATAAATTAAGCTTTCATTCAAACATTCACAGAGGAAGTGCTTTCTCAGTTCTTACCACTGGTCTTTTTTGTTTGTTTGATTGTTTGTTTAGTTAATATGTAAAATAACAAGGAAAAAAAATAGCGTGAATATCATTCAGGTATGAAACAAGATTAGTTAGGGAGCAGCTATTGCCAAAATTATAAAATGAATAGTTTTGTGTACAGTCTGTGTATTTGAAACTGCAACCTGGAATATGATTAGATTTTGCAGCAAACATTTTATACCTTTGCAGATCACTCTCTTAATCAACAAAATAAAACACATTTTTCATATAATCAGTAAGATTTTTGGATGTTGTTAACATGAACAAGAATAAATTTGAAATGTAACATGAGGATCAGAGCTAATCCTCCACTCAACACCTAGAAGAAATTCTATTGTCTTTCTGAAGGACCTACAACCCTTAGGAAATCCCTTTTCAGGAAATAGATTACAATTCATGTAAGCAATACTCTCTGTAGCAGGAAACAGTTTACACTCTAATAAAAGAAAAGGATGCTTGTGAATAAGATAGCTGACACACTCCACTGGGGATTCATCTCTGTAAACATTTCTTTTCCCTTTGGATTTGTGAAGTATGTAAGGAAAAGAATTAAAAAAAAAAAAAAAAAAATCATAAAAAACTAAGCAACTTAAAGCTTATTGCAAGTACCAATATTTTGCTGAGATAAGGAATGCTGGTAGACTTTTTACAATAATTGCCAAATAAGCTTTCTAGGAAAAGAGCACATACAGACAATATATATTGCTAAACTTTGTTTTTCATAGTTTCAACTAATGCTGTGTCTGGTTATACAATCCTTTCAAATAGACACATTAGTTTTCTGAAGTTGCAATTTGCACTGGGTCATCTGGTCATCTGATCCTTTTTTTAGTCAAAAAATAGTTAAATGGCATAATCTACTCTATAGCTTTTATAAGTTTTCTTAGACAATATTCCACCACTGCAATTAAAATATATATATATATATATATGGCAAAGAATGAATAATCAAGTAATAGAAATATTAAAACTACATTTTACAAATAAATGTTGACAGATACACTGAGATAATATCTCATATGTATGATTTTCAGTATTAATAAACTAAAAAGTTTTATTAAATTAAATACTAAAAGTATTTGTAGTAACAATTATGTTGCGGACTCAAATATCATTGAGGTTATACCAAGATCTTTTAAGTGCTATTCTACAGTAAATAATTGTTTCAGCTACAATCTTGCATGGAATTATAGATGGTTTTCTTCATGATGTGCGGTTTGATGCTATGTTGTGGCTTTAGGAGCAAAACAACGTTGACAGCACGTTGATGATTTAGTAGTTCTAGAGCATTGCTGTAATGAGCCAAGTTTTATGTGCAGGGGGGCTGTGGAGGCATAAGGAGCTGGGAAAGGTCAGAATCAGGACAGTTTGCCTAAATGGGCCAAAGGGATAGGATATTCATACCATATGACATCATGTGAAGAAAATCATTACATTGTGTGAAGTTGGCTGGTGGTGTTAAGGCTGCTGCTGTTTGAGGACTGGCTGGGCATCAGTCAGTAGGTATCATTCTCTCCCCAATCTAATTGAAGTGGGGAGAATGTGAGTGAAGAGATGTGTGGTGTTTAGCAGCTTGCAAGGTTAAACCACAAAAGAAATGATAATGGCAACACTAGACTATCACAAAGTTTGTGCCAGGTGGATTGCTTGAATGCTCACACAAGAACAGAAAGAACACTGTATGAAAGTTTATTGGGACCTATTGAACCAATATGAGGCTGTAGGTGACAGTTTCCTCTATCACATCATTACTCTAGATGAGACATTGTCACCAGTATGAGCTAGAGTCAAAATGGCAGTCTGTGAAGTGATGACATGTAAATTCTCCATCAATGAGAAAGTTCAAGATATAGCCCTGAGTGAGTAAAGTGATGTGCACTATCTTTTGGGATAGAAAGGGATAATCCTTCTGGGTTTCCAGGAGCCCAGAAAAAAAACATAAACTCTGACCACTATATTGTGATGTTAACTCAGTTGAAAGCTTTAAAATTTAGAATCAGTCCAGATAAGAAGACATATTTTCTCTTGCTACCCAAAAACGCCAGTCCCCATACCAGTCTGCAGACCATGGAGCAAATTACCTGCACAATCTTGGTTGGACCATCCTACTACACTCACCATATAGACTGGATTTGGTGTCTTATGACTTTCATCTGTTCAGATCAACATTTTTCCTATCAACATTTTCCTATCATCATAGCAGCTCTGAAAAATCAAGTCACTTGCAGATTTATTATGAGTGTAGAGTACAGTTTCGTGATCATCTCTGGTGAAAATGCATAGATAATAGTGGTGACTGCTAAAAACTACTGGCTTGTACCTGAGAATTTTTTCTATAAAGAGTGTTATTGTGCACTTTGCATCTGTTGTCGTTTCCATTGAGATAAATAGGAGGCATTACATTTGGTGAGACCTATCTATTTCATTTCTTGGACCTTGAGCCTGAGGAGGTTGTGTCTACACTTGCCATATTCCAAGTTGTTATCATGGAATCATAGAATCACTCAGGTTGGAAAAGACCTTGAAGATCATCAAGTCCAACCATGACCTAACCATACTACCCTAACTCTAATAACCCTCCGCTAAATCACATCCCTAAGCACCACATCCAAACGGGTTTTAAACACATCAAGGGATGGTTACTCAACCACCTTCCTGGGGAGCTTATTCTAATGCTTAACAATCCTTTCTGTAAAGAAGTTTTTCCTAATATCCAACCTAAACTTTCCCAGGCACAATTTAAGGCCACTTCCCTTCATCCTGTCACCTGTCACCAGTGAGAAGAGACCAACCGTGCTCTCACTGTAAACACCTTTCACATATTGGAAGAGAGCAATAAGGCCTCCCCTCAGCCTCCTTTTTCCCAGACTGAACAGCACCAGTTCCTGTAGATAGACAGTTCATGTAGATAGCCTAACAATCTGTGGGCAGTGCTCTTTCACATTCTGTTGAGGTCATCAACTTTGTCTCTGTGAAGCAGACAAGCAAATGGGGAATTCTCAGCAACCAGTCTGGGAAATGTTGCTATATAAACTGGAAATTAAATCCTTCTGACAAAGCTTTATTAGTAGCAAATATAGATAAAGTCTGGGTACCTTATCATTAAATAGTGCTGACAAAGGCAGCTAGGTCAGAAGGCAACAATATTAGGTCCAGAGGCACTGTCAACTGAGCTCTTTCATTACTGTAAATATATAAATGCATGCTGGATTATGCTTATTTCAATTTCTTTCCAGTTTACTAATTAAATTAATACATAGCTTTAAAAACAGTCAATTTTTTTTCCTAGTTACTTTCCCTTTCTGACAGATATATGAAGCAAATAAGTGATCTGCATGGCTTTCAGTAGGAGGTGAGTCACATTATGAAAACAGTTGAAATCTGATGGAAAATACATATTATATGTTATCCTGAGGAAGAATTTCTGATGTGATCAAAAAGATGAAAATTGTAATCAATGCCGTTGTAACATCAGTGATTTACATTGACTGATGCATCAAAACAAGTTCTCAACAGAATAATGAGTTGTATACATGTCAATTCTTTCTTGCTTGCTTTTACTCAAATTCTTCAACTGTACAAGGGAACTGCATTACAACAACAGAACATATTTCACTTCCAAGTAATCTATCTACTTGTGCAGTACTGAATAGAGGTTAATGAACGAATGAATGAGTCATCAACTGACTGCTGCAGAAGAAATAATGGACAGGGTTAAATTTTACTATAATTTTGGATTCATGATCATCTGATTTAGGTTTATCTTACTTTTAATACATTTCAAATATCAGAATCAAATTTTAATTAGGCAAAAATAATAGCCACACTTGAACTACACAGTTGAAAACACTTCTAGATTTGAAATGCAGAAGCCTGTGCATCAAAGGGAAAAGAAACAGGGCATCTCAAATTCTTCACTGTAGCATGAGTTCTAAAGAACTGCTAAAATATATGGATAAAACATAATTTGTAAGGGGTGCTTTGGCAGTTTCAAATGTTATGAAGAGAAAAATAAATGTGAAATTTGATAATGTTTTCAAATTTTGCTACATTTCACTTTGTAGCTCAGTTTTCTACTCAAAATCAAATGCTGCAATGCCTGGCTGAAAACTCTTGTTAATAATGCAATGAACTCCAATGGATCACCTTTCCATACTTGAAGAAACAAAATTTTTGGACAGTTAAACACCAAACTGTAACTTCTGTTTTTATTTTTTTATTTTTTATTTTTATTTTATTTTTTTTTTTCCTTTCCTTATGTATTTCTTTCCTTATGTTTTTCTTTCCTTATGTTTTTCTTTCTCAGTATGTACGCTTAACTAAGTAGTGACTTCAGGTGTGGACAGGCAACAGCATAAAGTCTTTTGACATATATTTCCAAATATGGTTAAAATGTTAAGAACATTTTAGGCAGAAAGCTAGGCCATCGTGTCACATTAACTGTAGTCCAAGAAGTCTGTGATGGAGTTCTGTTCTTCAGACCATAAAAGAGATTGTGCCATACACTTGCAGGTGAGGACTGTGTTGTAACATCTTCTTGATAGCTGTGGGGTCTTGTTCATACGTAATATCTTTATGATACTAAAATGTAGTATTTACAGAGAGAGTGGTGAGGTAGTGGAACAGGCTGCCCAGAGAGGTTGTGGATGCCCCGTCCCTGGAGGTGTTCAAGGCCAGACTGGATGGAGCCCTGGGCACCTGGTCTAGCATTAGGTGGGAAGGTTGGTGGCCCTGCACATGGCAGGGGGGTTGGAGGTTCATGATCCTTGAGGTCCCTTCCAACCCTGGCAATTCTGTGATTCTGTCCATAATCTGAGAAATGTCTCAAAAAATGCCTCTCAGCCTGATGGTAAAGAGCTGCTTGTTTTACTGGAGCCTTCAAAAATGACGGTGAAGGAGAAATAGTTCATGAAGAACTACCAAAGAGAATTTCCCAACAGGAACTCTGTTCTAAGGATTTCTAGAAATTGCCCACAGAACAGTTCCTGTACAGTTTGTTGAATTTCTTGCATTGAAATTAACTCAGGCTCCAAAGAAATACTCTTTGGCTCAAGTGACCAAAAATTCTCCCTATAGTGGTTACTCTCCTAAAAACCCAGATCTCCAGAGCCCTTCCAAATCCATTCCCTAGGATTCACACGATAAAAATCTCATTACCACCAGGAGAATGAGAATATTCTCCTCAAGGAGTTATTCTTATTTTTCTTATGAACTGTTTTTAAGAAGAGACTTTCCATCTAAGGCCCTTTACTAAGGTGAAATTTCAGCTGTGTTGCAGTGATGTCTATGTCTAGGCACATACTCCATTGTTCTGCATCTTGATGTATATTTGACTTGCTACTAAAATATTCTTGGACTGGGAGCTGTGGCTGGTTGTCTTCCTGCACTAACCCTGATCCCTTGCTTGGAGCTCCTGCCCTGCTGACATAAGAGTACCCTGTATCTTCTGGCTCCCAGTGATAAGACGGCCTGCACTACAACTTGACAGTACTCATAAATTTTACAACAGTTTTGATGTTATTATATGATTTATACATTATTGTATACTCATAAAAAATGCATGTTACCTATATATTGAATTTTATACTACAACAAAGCTACTCTTTTAACAGAGATGTCTTAATACAGAAAAGTTGCTGGAATACTGGAATTCGATGTGTAGGTTTTGGATGAAGCTCTTCTGGATTAACTGGGCTGGGCTACTCACCAGCATTGTGAATTCCTGGTATATTTTGAGACGACCCTTTTAGGTGGTGCCTCAAAGTACCATCAGCACTGTCTTGGGAATATCAAATGAGAGACTGGTGCCTTAGAATAGATAAGAATGAGTAGATCAAAAAGACAGTCTCACAGAAGGCCCGACTCCAAAAGGCCCTCACGTTTCACAATTTTGTTTTTCCACTAGCAGAATGGAACTTAATGTCTAGAGTCTTTATTTGACTCTAAAACTAGAGCATTTTCAGAGAAGAGTGGTGTGAGTGGGTAGCCCACACTTTGAGGCAAAGAATTTTAAGGCATGTAAAATTCCAGTAGATTTTATAATTGTCCGTTTTTTTTTTCTATGGACCTGTGCTTGTTCTCTACAGTACTTTCTGTTTCTCAGATACCTTCAAGATCCAGAAAAAATACCTGTGTTTACCATAGTAAAAAACAGTAACATTCATACTGGCAGACATGGCTGTATATAGTGAAAACTCTCATTAAAAATGCTCCAGTATTGTTTCAGTCTCTTATTTCAGTATTGTTATAGTCTCAAGATCTGTTAAAAATGTACTTTTTGTAGTACTACCTTTACCAGCAATTTCTATATGTGAGGCCAATAAAATTCCTTTACAGTCAATAACATATTCAAAAAGAATAAAATATGACTACTTTCAGCTTTCAATATTATTTGGAAAAACTCCTATAGTTTTGTTTTTATGTCTTTCCTACACCTATCACTACCAAACAATCAAATACAGTCTTTTATTCAATCTAATATTTATTATACTGTAGCCACAACTCTTGGCTTGGGACGAAGGCACTAAGAGTAAACTGCAGCTCTGCTTCACACTTAGCCAGAGCTCTACTAGGCCAAATGACAAAGTCTTTTAATTTTGTTTGCTTTAAATAATACTGGGAAAGGAGGGAAAGCTTGTACAGCATTTGTATAATAGAAAATCCCTAGAATCAGTTTTGCTCTTCATATTCATTAGATGGAAATTGTCTATACAGTTTTTTTTAAGTCCTATAAACTCCTGAGATGAAGTTAGTTTTTGCTGCAGCTATTTATTAACATGAACACTTTCTGGCTTTGTCTACCATATCTTACCTAAAGCTTACTCAGCCAGCTGGTCTCAGAAAGAATGCACAACTCATTAGAACACTGAAAAAGTATGCCTGGCATCACCATTTCAATTCCTGTGCAATCAACCCAGATTTTATTTTACAAAGAAATTTCAGAAGTTCTCTGTTGCCAGGATATCATTTGGGAGCTGGGAAAAAAGCCAGAAGAGGTCAAAGACAGTCTTGGTAAGGGCTAGTTTTCTGGGTAAAAATGAATAATTTGCAGCTCCCTCAAAATATCTGCTCAATGACATGTTTAGTCCTTAAACATCAAACTTCTGCATCTAAATTATTGCTTTCAGCAGATTCGTATGTTCATTATCCAAGCTGCAGATAACAAAAATATAGATATGTTTCTAGGCTCTAGGCAGGATCAGGAGAAAGCAGGTGGCTATTTTATTCCTGACAATTGAGGAAAGATTAAAAAAAAAGAAAAGAAAAAAAAAAAAGAAAAAAAAAAAAGATAATTTCTGATGTGCTTTGAAGGCTTTCTGAAGGAAAAAAAAAAAAAAGAAGAAAAAAAAAAAAAAAAGAAGAAGGAAAAAAAAAAAAAGTAAAGGAAATGAAGATTTCCTATATTGTTCTTACCTCAGTCCAGCCCAAGTAATTTCCACAGACACTGAAATAAGGTCTAAGCCTTGGGAATTATTTCAAGTAAACGAATCGTTTTTAATTTTTGGAAGAATGATTAAAAAAATAAATAAAAAATAAATCATGGGTTATTTTATTTACTGCTTAAGGTAATCAGTATTATTTGGTTCAAGATGGCACCAGTAATTAGCAAGTAGAGATTTTCTGAGGGACTATGAAAGCTTTAACTTTTCCATTATTTTCATCATCTTTCATTGTGTCTATTACTAAATTTAATAGTGACAGTGTTATACCTGGGCACTGTCACACTTCTGTTTATATTGCTTTTATTTATGGAAAAACATGTTTTTACATGTGCTTAGAATGGAATTGTACTGAGACAATCAGTACTCTCCCAAGCACTTTCCAGAGGTGGTAAGCAGAGACTTGGCATTGACTATTGATTATTTGTCATACTTGTCAAATATGACTATGACTATTGTCATATTTGTCATAAAACGTAGTCTGGCTAGGATGCTGAACAACTTTAATAACAAATTACTCAGGTGGGGATAATCTACCCAGATTCAAGGCCAGAAATCTTCAGCTTGGCATTGTATAATTTAGCAGGATAGGCATAGACCAGATGCCGTATTCCACATATCATATTTCTGCTAATTTCCTTGATATTGTTTGGAGTGTGCTACAGTTCCATGAAACAGGTTTATTTTGGAAACATTACACATTTCAGGCTTTTTTTTTTTTTTTTTCCCTCCCCCCCCCTCTTTTCCCTCCCCCTCTGGTAAATGAAGAGAGTATGCAGAGACTTTTAAAAATGTTTTTTTTTTTTTTTTTTCTTTTATTAAGTTAGAATACTGTGCTTATTCCTTTTCTTCCTAATATTCTGGACATGAATTTTTCACATTTCCATAATTTGTATAAACAGACAAAAACAAACAAACAAAAATACCTATTTTCACTTAAATCAGAGAAATAAAAGAAAGGGAATTTAAAAAAAAAAAAAAAAAAAAAAAGATAAAGGCAGAGTAAAGCAAAGATAATCTGTCTCTTTCTTCTTTCTCTTAATTCCCCCCCCCCCTTTCCTTTTTTTTTTTTTTTTTTTTCTCTCTCTTTTTTTCTTTTTTCCCCCAAAATGGCATGAAGGTAGCTATGAAAAGAAATAATTTAGACTTTCAGTTTTCAATGAAAGTAGGAACATTTTTTCCCTTCTTCATATTTCAAAATCATGAGGTATCTACGTCATTTAATTTCATTTAAAAATGTGCAAATGTTTTAAAAGATATTCTCAAATATCAAATTCACATGAATTTATTGGAATACAAAGGTACAGAAAAGATGTTAGCACTTATTTCCATTGTCTATTTGAACACTGCTTGATACTATGTCTATGCCTAAGTACTGAATGAAGTGAGATAATAACATTTGTTTAATTATATATCTGTCATACATTCCTTAACATGAATAAAGTCATGCTTGTACTTTGTCCTGAAAACACTAGTCCTACATGGGCAGAAACTTTTTTCAGAAAGGATGCAGTAAGCATTCATAGACTATTCATTCTTTTTCATACATGTCCTCCAAATTTCCATATCATTGACTAGACTAAACAATCTTCAAGTAACTAACTTAAAATGGAAGGTGAATCCTGGCTTTAAACAAATTCTTGAACAAAGAATAGCTCATGAAAGAAAGCTTCATTAGAATAATACTAGAAAATACATATAGGTTTATTCAGTTCTGTTCAAAAGCTACTTCATCTTTTTCTCCTACTTTTCTTGTCGCTGTGCAGATATTACATTTCATGTAAATATGTCCAGAAGTCAGGTCTTCAACATATTTTTATTAGTTCAAAATTTTAAGATAGTCTTTGAAATGTCTTTGTCAATGGTTTTACGGGCTGGTTCGGCCCATTTCTGTGACTAGTGGGGCGGAGGGATCTGCAGATCTGCACCTCTGGAAAAGGGAAACAGGGGACCCCAAATAATTAAAAACAGCAGCAACCATCTGAGGAGAAACAAACTAATTTACTAAATATGGTATCGGAATGCAAAATAACACACTATAATACAATATAATTAGAATTGAAGCTAATAAATAAAATATAATGAGAGAGAGAGTGTCCGAAAAAACTGAAGGCATTACACTAATGGTGTGCGGTCAGGAGGAGCAGCTGTGAGGAGAGCCAACAAATGAAAAAGAGAGCGTCAGGTGATCTGCCAAGGCCTTATATGCATTCCCCTGAGCAGGAATAATAACAGAACAGCAAACAGTCTTCTGAGGAATGTAGTTCTTCTTCTCTTCTGGGTCAGATACCTGGAACTGGAGCATTAACTCTTTAACTCCCAGTGACATGCATGATATTATGCTGTGGAATATCGATAACCAAAAATCATAAAACCATAACAGTTTTGGAAAAGGAAAGTGTTATTCTTTTTGTAAAAGAGAAATCTATGCTAAACCAGTGAATATGTTGGCATTAGATACAAAGAAACACATCTTTTTACACAGATCTGAAAGTATCTTTATTTATTAGCTATTGTGAAAGAGACATTCTTTTAATTTTACAGAAAGCGAATCAGGGAAAAAAGACATAAGTTACTTGTGAACATCATGTAAAATTAGCTGAATTATGTGATCTCTAGAATCGAGCCCTGTTACTAAGAAAAAGTTATTGTTTTAAGGGGAAACTGAAAATAAATATTTAGACAATACGAATAAACCCAATAATTTTAAATAATTTAGAAGTATTAGAGAATTAAATAAGGTTTTGTTGTGTTTTTCTTGTTGTAGATATTGTTTTTCTCTTGTATTAATTATCAAAACCCAATAATATTTAGTTGTAAGGATTTGGCAATCTCCCATTTTCCTCTGGCTTTAAAGCAAACGCATAAGGAAAAATACTTTCTCACTGCAGATACATTAATACAAAAAGTGTATCAGACAGCAGAAGAAAAAATGCAGCACAGACTACATTTACAGAGGTGATAGCACACAATGAAAATATTCTGTTCAGTAGAAAAAAAAAATCTATTTTTAAAGGCTGAAGTTTCTGTAAGAAAATACTTCATGCTATTGAGATATTTTCAAGACATTTTTATATACCATTCCCACAGGTAGACCACAGACCAAAGTTGATGAAGGAGGTGCTTTGTCAGGATGAGAATGTGCTTTCCTTACAGCATTTTGCTAATATTTCTTACAAAGTAAAAGAGAAATGATGATTTCTTGGATGACCTGCTAACTCGGCAAGCCTAAATAAATAAATAAATAAGGAAGAGGAAGAGAAGAACAAATATGCACATATAAGAAAATTCTAACTGTTTCAAGATAGTCCTGGTAGCCAGAAAAGCACCATAGTTACTTGTTTGTTTTCCCCCAGCGATGGAATTGGGAAAGACAAGTGGAGGAAGAGAAAAAGAAAATAAAACAAAATTATATAATGCAAAGGCAATCACTCACCATCGCTGACAGAACCATAGAATCATAGAATCACAAGGTTGGAAACGACCTTTAAGATCATCTAGTCCAACCATCTTCACACTACCACTGCTACCACAAGCTACTAAACCAGATCTCGCAGCTCCTCGTCCAGACGCCTCTTGAACACCTGCCAGAGATGGTGACTCCACCACCTCCCTTGGCAGGCCATTCCAGTGCCTGACCCCTCTCTGAGAGAAAAAGTTCTTCCTTAAGTCTAACCAGAACCTCTTCTGGTACAACTTGTGGCCACTTCCCTGAGTCCTGTTCGTTGCCTGGGAGAAGAGGCCATACCCCTCTTCACCACAACCTCCCTTCAGGAAGTTGTAGAGTGCAATGAGGTCTCCCCTGAGCCTCCTCTTCTCCAAACTAAACAATCCCAGCTCCCTCAGCCGCTCCTCATAAGACTTGTGCTCCAGACCCCTCACCAGTTTAGTTGCCCTTCTCTGGATACACTCCAGGGCCTCAATGTCTTTCCTGTAGTGAGGGGCCCAAAACTGAACACAGTACTCGAGGTGTGGCCTCATCAGTGCTGAGTACAGGGGGATGATCAGGTAGACCAATACCTAGCCAGTTCCTGAGCAATCATGTCTCATATACCAAAATCCACTCTTTTTCACTGCTGAGCAAATGTTATAAGATATTGACAGACCCCTCAACTAGTTCAGGTTATCTGCCTGGTTGTGTCCTCTCCCAGACTCTTGTGCAATTCTCAATCCATTTACCTGGCAGTGCAGATTGAGAAACTGATGGATAAACTAAACTATTATCTGTCAAAATACTCAACATATTCAATTATTATTCAAAACTACCTTTTAGGTTACAAAATCATTCTGGACCTACAGACATACAGTAAATCAGTGGATCAGAATTCAATTTGCATGCAAGCAATATTGAAAAAGATAGTATGCTTTTGCATGTAATTTCCTGGGCCTAATCAGTAGTATGAAATGTAATTTAAATTGCACTTAAAAGAAGAGAGCTGTACAATTTCCTATCATTCTTTTGTTTTAAGTAATGAAAGAATAAATTAAATACCTTGGCAATGTTGTCTTTGTGTAGGAAACCTCACCTTTTAACAAAAAGAAAATACAGGTATCTCTGATTTGGGTATTGTATATTACCCTCCAAAAATTAAACGTAGTATTTAAATGAAGCTGTCAGAATAGATGTTCTGATTAGTTTATAAATTACACTAGAGTGCATTAATCTCTTATATTTCCAGTGGTGAATTTACTTAAACTTACTGGGTTTGTGATGATCTTGTAGCAACCTACCATATCCAGTTCCTAGAGAATGACTAAAATATCTGTCTGGAAAGACCAAGTGGTCATTCTGCAGAAACCAAAAAAATACTTGTTGACACATTGGTAGGATTCTTTGCACTTGCAATGTAGAAGACTTTATCTATATCTATTTAAGGTCAGTAAAAAGAAATAGACAATCTGAAGACATGAGTAATCACAGTTATTTTAGAGATCTAAGCTAGACTCAAGTGAGTCTTGAGCTGTCTCTGTCTCTATTAATTACAAGTAGAGACTAGAATAGATAGTATAAGATACAATAGCACTTTTTGTTTTTTTTTTTACACCTATGTATCAGTATTAGCTCAAATTCCATGATAGCTGTTCATTTAAAACTTTTGAAGCCATTCTCCAGCCATTGCCTCTATTGGTAACCCAATCTGGAGGAAGAATTTTGCAAATTGTCAGACCTTCATAATAGGGCACATTCTTAGGAAGGTAAGCTTAGCTCTCTGACAGGTAAACATGCAAAAGGCCCAAAGTGCAGGATATTTATTATTTTCTTACATTCAGAAGAAATCAACATGATTGTGATATTCATGACTGCAAGCAGGGTGAAAGTATTAATGCCAACAAACTATGAGTGCCAACACAAATTCTTCATTGTGACTGAATACAGGCAAGCAGCCAGTGCCACTGGAGGTTTGCAGCTAGTGTTGAGGTAATTTTTATCTGGCACAGAAATTTGATTCTCTTTGACAGACTTTGGCAGTAAGGAAGGTGCCACCTAGAATTATTATTTTTTATAGCTGAGTGACTATTGTCAGGGAAAACTTCAGGGCAGATCTTTCACAAACTCACATGGGACTTTCTGAGAAGCTTGTTAGGTGATAGCATCCTAATTAGGGCTAGCACCTTTCTACTTTTATAGCATTTTGAAGTAAGGTGGCAGATTATGTTCTCTAAACTTTCTATCACAATTATTTCCTGTGTGCTTCTCTGTGGTGTAGCTTTACATGCCCCTGACAAATTCACTCTTCTTCCAATTTTCAGGCTAAAACATCAGCATAAGTACAAGTATTCCTGTCTTCCTTTTAAATCCAAATTCTAACAACTTTAATTTTAATTTTCTGTGACTAGTAAGAAATTGTAGACTGTCATTTTGAAGAGAACTGTAAGTGCCTAATATGAGTATGAATCCCTTGTGCTGTAGAAATCAGACACCACAATTGGGAGGACTGATTATAATTTATGATTTTTTTATTATTATTATTATTATTTTTAAATCTACTATATGCAGAGTCAGTACAACACAAATCTCTGATAAGACAATTTATTAATCCTGAAAGATATGAAAGAGAAGTATTGGCTACCAAGTAACTGCAGGGGTTGGAGGAGAAACACAAGTCAAATTTGTTGGTTGAAGCCCTAATAGCAAGTGTTTTTGAAAGGCATTTTATTCATACTGACTCATTTCCTGATATCCCAGAAATGCCATCATAATTAAAGATTTTTTTCTTCCTTAGATTCAGTGAGATAGAAATGACAAGGACTTCCAAATGTATAAAATGTGATAACTTTAAATACATCAGCTTTAAATGAAACAGTTTTAAATACAGCAGTTTTAAATAAAGCACTTCCACGTTCCATCAGGAGTTGAAATAGTCCAGAAGAATTTGAAGAAGAGGAGGTACCAAAGCAGGTTTAAAAAGGCACTTTTTTTTTTTTTCCTCCCTTTGGATATTTCTTCCCTAACCCTCCTCTGCATCTTCATCCTCCTCCTCCTCTTGACTTATTTTCCCATTTTTTAGAGGGAATGGAGGATGGAATGTGAAATTTTTTGCTCCTTGTGAATCTTTAGATATGTTTCAAATTCAGAAACTTCTCAGAACAGACACAGATTACTGTGAACAAAGAGTGTCAATGGTTTACGGGCTGGTTCGGCCCAGTTCCGTGACTAGCGGGGCGGAGGGATCCGCAGATCCGCGCCTCCGGAAAAAGGGAACAGGGGACCCCAAAATAATTAAAAACAGCAGCAACGATCTGAGGAGAAACAAACTAATTTTACTAAATATAGTATCAGAATGCAAGATAACACACTATAATACAATATAATTAAATTTGAAGCTAATAAATCAAATATAATGAGAGAGAGAATGTCTGAAAGGTAGGTAGGCCTCACCACAACGCGGAGAGCTGAGGTGAGATGCGCAGTCCAGTTGAGCAGCAGGGAGAAAAGGGGGGAGAGCCGACGAAGAGCAGGCTAAGAAGAGTGCATCAGGTGACCTTGCCAGGAGTTGTATCTCGAGACTCTCTGTGACCGCAAAGTCCCCTGGGGAATGTAGTTCTTCTTCTCTTCCAGGCAGGTACCCAGAGCTTGAGCACCAACAGTAAAACTCCCACTGCCTCACATGATGTTATGATGTGGAATACCGAAACCAAAAATCACAAAACCATGACAGAGAGATAAATATACTACATAATTTACAGTGATTTGTTTATTAAAACAGAATATATGTCTATCTGTATATTGATGTATCAGAGAACCAAAGATCACGATGACGGAATGGAAGAAAAATGGCAAATCAGGACAGTTTTAAACAAAGCCTTAATTCCTTCATTAACAACAGAATCATAGAATGGCTTATATTGGAAAGGGTTTTCAAAGATTTTTACTCCAACTTTTCTGCTATGTGCAGGAATATTTTTCACTAGACCTGATTACTCACAACATACTTTGTGATGATTATTATTTCTCATACATCATAAATCATTGTTACATATACAGAACTGTTAATCTTTAACAATCACATCAAGTCACTTGTGCAATGTACATAAAACCCAAAGGATGCTGCTATGTCCCTGATGGATTTTATTCACAGAGGTCATGGTGATCAGGTTTGAGAGTACTTCAGCAAAAGACATTAGAGACAAAGTGGGATTGTCATTATTACCTCTCCTAGAAAAAAAGAAAAAAGAAAGAAAAAAAAAACAACAAATAAACAACAATAAAAAAAAAAAAAAAAAAACAACTCTCATCTGCACCAGCTGCTTAACTTTCTGGATTTTACCACTTATACTTCTTACCTGCAGACTCTTGTGCTTATCTGCACAGCAGCTGTTGTTACTCGAATGTCTTCTACATGTAGCTACAAACAACTTTCTTTATCTCGCTTGTGGTCACACTGTTTACATATAAGTGCAAAATGCTTATATGCGATGTTCGTCCCTACTTTGATACCATCACAAAGCACCTACTTGCTGCTGTTAGTAATAATATTTTCATGTGTTTACATTTAGTTTCAAGGAACATTAGTAATAACTATATCTTTGTACTTTTATAATTGATAAGCCTTGGATACTTCTGTATGGGCTTTATTACTGCCCATCATCATCAGACCTACTCTCAAGATGAAGTTGCAATTGGAAGGCTCTTGCAATGGAGTGAGTATAAGCAGGTTACTGATTGTGTTTCTATTTGTTTGAGTTGTGTTTGGTGCACCTGCTCAAGCAAGCTCTTTGTTTAACATGGACCTGCTTCTGTCACAGCTCTTCTCTGCATTTGTGCACCTGTAAGGGAGGAAAAGGTAAAGATTCTTCTGTGCAGGATCAGCAGATGAGGTTTCCATATGAGAAAATATTTGTGTTTGGACTTCACATGGAGGAATCATTTAGCTCACATTAAGAATTTGAACATAATGCACAGAATAATGCTGAAACAGATATGGGATGAGACAAATCATTAAGCTTCTCTGCAGTCTGACCTTATGAAGCAATCCCTTTTTTACTATGTTAACACAAACTAAGAATGTTTCAGTTTGTTATAAAAAGTATATTAAGGAGTTCTATACTTAGCATAGCAAAATCAGTGAAAAGCAGACTAACTTAACATTGAATTTTGGTTAACAGGAAAGTCTGTCTGCCCAAACTGCTTGGAATTAACATCCAATCATTTAGTTTTGCAATCTTTTTTTTTGTCATTTACATTTGTTTCATTTTTGGATGCTAATGAAATTCTGCACAAAAGTATACATATATATTAATTAAATTATTCATGTGTCCTTAGTAAACCTGATAAAGGCATAGAAGTTTCAGGACTCTCAAGCCCAACAAATTTCCACAATTTCTACAATTTTTTTACATCTTCAGTCTAAAAAGAGACATATTGACTAAATAGAGGTAATAAATTAGGTACTAAAATTTGCAATTAAGTCAAACTTTGGGTTTAGTCTTCTTCTGGTCACTTAGGTACCTAAACATTTAAAAATGCAACTATCTTTCACTTCAAATAAACCTCTCTGAAGTCTGCCAGGATAGGCAGCAGTGCAATCAGTCAGAAGTTATTCTTACCTTTAAAAATATTGAACACGAATATGCTTATATGCCTCAACTAAATTGTCCTGGCTGTGAAGAAGTGCTATCAATATTCTGAGATCCATAATAGTAAAATTGTAATGAGGCCCATTTAGCTTGGACTTTGAACTTACATTTAAAGAGAACAACTATGCTTACACCTACACAATCAGCAACTACAAGTCTAATGTTTTAATAATGTAACTATCTATTTAATGCCCAGTAGATACCCAAAGGAACAATTTGGTCTTGAAGGTAGGGTTTCAGAGTAGATTATGTAAGAGGTGCAGTTCTGAAAATCAAACTCCAAGAGTAAAATGTCAGACATTTGAAGACTAAAGCGATAAAATGATTCTTACTATCTATGCTGCCAGAGAGAATTCTCTATAAACTCTGAAAGTACATGACACAAGGATTTAGTTAAAAATCTAAACAGGAGAAATCTGTCATTGTCCAACAAAGTGATCTAGTTTATCAGCATTCAAAATTCTGAACATGAATTTCAAAATACCCACCTAAATTTACTACCTTTGAATTTGATTTTAATATTCCACACTGAGGATAACCTTATAAGAGTCAAATTAATTTCTGGAAATTCTTGCCTTTTTCTGTCGGCTACAGATGGAACACAGTGTAAGTGTCTGGTGGATTTTCATAGAATCATCAAGGTTGGAAGAGACCCACAAGACCACACCCAGTCCAACCATCCACTCATCACCAATAGTTCTTACTAAACCATGTCCCTCAACACAACGTCCAACTATTCCTTGAACACTTCCAAGGTCAGTGACTCCACCACCTCCCTGGGCAGCCCATTCCACTGCCTGACCACTCTTTCAGAGAAGTAGTATTTCCTAACATCCAGTCTGAATCTCCCCTGGCACAGCTTGTAGCCATTCCCTCTAGCCCTATCACTAGTCACATGAGAGAAAAGGCTGACACTGAGCTCACCACAACTCCCTTCAGGTAGTTATATAGATCAATAAGGTCTCCCCAGAGCCTTCTGTTCTCCAGACTGAACAATCCCAGCTCCCTCAGCCGCTCCTCATAAGGCCTGTGCTCCAGACCCCTCACCAGATTAGTTGCCCTTCTTTGAACCCACTCCAGGGCCTCAGTGTCTTTCTTGCAGTGAGGACCCAAAACTGGACACAGTACTCAAGGTGAGGCCTCACCAGTGCTGAGTACAGGGGGACAATCACTTCCCTGTTCCTGCTGGCAACACCATTCCTGATACAAGCCAGGATGCCATTGGCCTTCTTGGCCACCTGGGCACACTGCTGGCTCATGTTCAGCCGAGCATCAATCAATACCCCCAGGTCCATTTCCTCTACACAGTTTTCCAGCCACTCTGCCCCAGGCATGTAGCATTGCCTAGGGTTGTTGTGACCAAAGTGCAGGACCCGGCATTTGGTCTTGCTGAACTTCATCTCAATGGCTTCAGCCCAGCTATCCAGCCTGTCCAGATCTCTCTGTAGGGCCTCACTACCCCCAGGCAGATCAACACTTCCAGCCAACTTGGTGTCATTCGCAAACTTACTGAGGGTGCACTCAATGCCCTCATCCAGATCATCAATAAAGATACTGACGAGGACAGGCCCCAGCACCAACCCCTGGGAAACACCACTTGTGACCAGTCGCCAGCTGGATTTCGCTCCGTTCACCACCACTCTCTGGGCCTGGCTCTCCAGCCAGCCCCTCACCCAGCCAAGAGTGTACCTGTCCAAGCCACGGACTGCCAGCTTCTGCAGGAGAATACTGTGGGAGATGGTGTCAAATGCTTTGCTGAAGTCTATGTAAACTACATCAACAGCCTTTCCCTCATCCACTAGATCATAGAAGGAGATCAGGTTGGTCAAGAAGGACCTACTCTTCGTGAACCCATCCTAGCTAGGCCTGATCCCCCAGTTGTCCCGCACATGCTGCATGATCTCCCTCAAGACAATCTGCTCCATAACTTTCCCTGGCACCGAGGTCAGGCTCACAGGCCTGTAGTTTCCTGGACCCTCCTTACAACCCTTCTTGTAGATGGGAGTCACACTGACAAGCCTCCAGTCTTCTGGGACCTCACCAGTCAACAAGGAGCACTGATAGATGAGATGATGGGAAGCGGCTTGGCTATAACCTCCGCCAGTTCCCTCAGCACTCTCTGGTGAATCTCATCCAGCCCCATGGACTTGTGGCAGTCCAGCTGGAGTAGCAGGTCTCTGACTGGGTCCTCCTGAATTGTGGGGGATTTTGTCTGCTACCCAGCTGAGATTACCAGGTCAGAGAGAGGAGTACCCTGCGGATAACTGGTCTGACTTATAAAGACAGATGTAGAGAAGGCATTCAGAACCTCTGCCTTTTCCTTATCCTCAGTGTTCACATTCCCAGCCGCATCTGGTAAAGAACGGAGATTCTCCTTGGTCCTCCTCTTACTGTTGATATACTTGTAAAAGAGTTTCTTGTTCCTTTTTACCGCAGCGGCCAGGTTGAGTTCAAGCTGGGCTTTTGTCTTTCTGATTTTCTCCCTGGATTCAACCTTATCATTCCAAGCCATGAGCTCAGTAACATCAAAGCACTCTCTAACACAGAAAGCCACGCTGCCAACCCTCCTTCCTTGCCTATCATTCCTGAAGAGTTTGTAGCAATCCATTGCAGCACTGCAGTCATGGCAGTGGTCCCACAATGTTTCTGTAACGGCAACTACATCATAGCTTGTCCGCCACACAATGACTTCCAACTCTTCTTGTTTGTTGCCCATGCTGTGTGCATTAGTGTAGATGCACTTCAGCTGAGTCCATCACCTCACCCCTAATCGCATTACCATTCCCCCAGGTTCATCTCTAGTGGGCCTGCTTTTATCTCCTTCCCATTTCATATCTAGTTTAAAGCCCTGTCTACAAGTCCCACCAACTCCTGAGCAAGGATCTATTTCCCCCTTTGAGACAGATGATACCCATCAGCAGAACTCAGGCCAGGTGCCGATTAGACTGCCCCATGATCAAAGAACCCCAAATTCTTGCATTTGCACCAGCCTCTCAGCCATGTGTTTATAAGATGGGTTTTCCTATTCTTCTCAGTGTCCTTCCCCGCCACTGTAGGAATACAGGCAAATACTACCTGTATGCCTGCTCCATCAATTAACCTCCCCAGTCCCCTAAAATCATTTTTTATAGTTCTGAGGCTTCTGTCAGTAACCTCATCACTGCCAGCCTGAACTATCAATAAAGGATAATAATCAGAGGGGTGGATCAGACTGGGAAGTTTTCTAAAATATCCCTGGTCCGGGCCCCAGGGAGGCAGCACAGCTCCTTGCGGGTACAGTCAGGCCAACATATTGGGCCCTCTGTTCCTCTCAGAAGGGAGTCATCTATGACTGTCACCCTCCTTTCTTTTCTGGAGGAGGCAGTCTTCAAGCATGGAGCTGACTGCCTCACCTTAGACAAGCTTGGAGGCACCTTCCACCTCGCCCTCACTCACCTCTCCCTCTGGTTTCAGGGCTTCAAACCTATTACACAGAGGCACCTGAGTAACTAAGGTAGGTTGGGATGGTGGTTGCCTGCCTTGCAGAGTCGAGACCTTCTGTCATTCCTCCTCTCCCCTCAATTTGGCTCTCTCCACGCGACTACAGGAATGGAATGGGTCCACTACAGTTTGGAGGGTGCAATCTCTGTCTTTCTTGAAGAGAGTCACTCCACCAATCTTCTGCTTGCACTCTGATGGTCTTTAATCTCTCTAGCTTCTCTCTAAGCTTCACCACCAGGCTGAGCAGCTCATCCACCTGCTTGCACCTCACGCAGGTGGAGTCCTTCCCATCCTGCTCCAGCAGCAGCAGGCTCAGGCACTCCCTGCAGCCAGAGACCTGAACATTTCTGGGCAGGCCCTCTGTTTGCATTACCACAGTCTTCTTGGGGCAAGCACGCTGTCTGGTAGAGACCATGCTTGAACCTGTGGTCTCTGGGTCTGTTGGTAGGAGAGCTTTGGTGCTTTGGTTTTCTGAGCAAAGACAAAAGCACTCACATATCCTGCTACAAAACCCACCTCCCACATCTCCTGCTGTAGTATTGTATGAGCAGCGTGGGTTGTGTTCACACTCTGACTTCCCTCCCTGTAGTCAGTAGACAGTAACACCCTTATCTCACCTGACATGGGCAGAAGTTAGCTCCTGAGGGCTGCTTTTAGCCTCACAGCAAAGGGTCAAGGTCAAGCTTAAGAGATAGGAGTGGGCAGTGCCAGCTCCACCCCTGCTGGCTCAGCAGCCTGCCCACAAGCTGCCAGCCCCCTGGCACCAGTGCCATACTTTTGCTGGCTTCAAAAAAGGCCCTAGAAAGAGCTTTTGGGTCAGTCTTTTTGCTTTAGGTCTTTTACCCAGTGCAGTCTAACCTGTCCTGAAGCTGGTCTCCACAGCAAATCTTTGTTTGTTTTCCTTTGTTTTTCAAATTGGCACGATGAAGCAAGGACACAGAGTGTAGAAATCTAATCATACAGAAATTTTTAGAAACAGTGTTTCACTTTTGATAAATATTTGTCTAATTTTCTTTCTGCATGAGGAATATTTTTTGACACAAATAGAATATGAGCTGTCCTTTTTCTATGCAAACTGAGGCACAGAATTTATCCACTAGCCTTTTCTATGTATAAGTCCACATATGGTACAATAAATAAATATTTTTCTACTGGGGAACACTGTACTTCTCTTTGTAGGAGAACACAGAAGATACCTAGTAATACACTGAGCATTCCTAGCAGATGTGGAGCTGGGTATGGTGGTGCAAGGAAAGCTATAGAACTATATGGTAAAACAGTGATATTTGGCACTATACTAAGTATAAGCATAGAAAAAAATAATAATCTGTGTGTCCTATATTAAGTAGCAACTATGAAGTATCCTAGAAGAAATGTCTGAAAGTCAGGACTTATTCTTTGTTGTTTGTAGGCTTAATTATGTATTATAAGTGCAGATTTTTTTTCTCTGTACTTTTTTAAAATTATTATTATTGTTTTCTGCTTCGAGAAAAAAGGAGTAGCATTGTTCCACATAGGCTCACAGACTGATGATTATTCCATTAATTTTGACTCTTACTAGTCACTTACTCTGTAAATGTTTTTTTTTGTTTGTTTTTGTTTTTGTTTTTTTCAATACAAGAAGTTATTTTAAAAAAAGAAAAAAAAGGCTCATTTAAAATCTGGAGTTGTAATTGGTCTTAATTCTTGGTTTATGAATACTGTTCATCAATAGAAGATTGGATAACTGGAACTAAGCATAATTTAGGAGATAAAAAGAATTTGAAATACTCAAAATGGAATTTCTACACAGGCCCAAAATGAGAAGATTTGATCCTGGAGGACTTCAAACTCAAATACAAGCTATTAGTTTTCAAATTCAGAAATAAGGAAAAAGGTTTTCTGGAACTGAATTGCAGTGATTTTCTCTGGGATAGAATTATTATTATTATTATTATTATTATTATGTTTTAATATAAGATTGTATGATTCTGTTTTGCATTTTTATTTTAAATAGTGGTGACAACACAAGGATGTCTTTGTTGATCTGTGTTTACCCAGAGTCAAAGACTTAACTGCTTGTGCCATCCTGCCAGTAAGGAGGCTTGGGGTGCACAGGAAGCTGGAAGGGGACACAGTCAGGACAGCTGACCCATATTGACTGAAGAGATATTCCATGCCATATGCTGCATGAACAGCGTTTTCTGAAATGAAAATGTCATTTCAACTCATAATGTCTCATACTTTCATTTTCCTGATTCTCTTTCCCACCCTAGTTGGGAGAGTGAGCAACTGGCTTTTAGTGGCTAAACCATGATACTAACTGTATTTAAGTGCTTCAGATGCACCTAATACATGGGTAATAGTTAAGGAGGAAAAAAAAAAAAAAAAAAAAGTTAACAAAAAGAAGAAGAAAAAAAAAAAAAGGACTTTGAACAAGATAAATAGGATTTTATTTCATTTATTCATTTATTATTTATTTTTTTGCAGAGAAGAATATTTTTCTTCCTTTTCAGTTGTATACAGACAAAAGTAATTTTTTCCTGTTTAAAATTAATGGAACTGTTCATAATAGCCACCAAGTATTTCTTCCACCTCTAATATTAGTTAGTAATGTATGAACATACATCAACATCATGATTATCTTATTTTCTTATGTTTTAAATCAATAATAAAACCTCATTTCTAAATATGTTTTTCTTAATCTTAATTTCATCCAGACAATCCAGACAGCATTAAAGGAATTAATCTAATGAAGGACTGGCAAAGGTTTTTATTCAGTAGTGAACCATTCTTTCACTTTTTATTTCTGAGAAATACTATTTTATGTCTTCTCTATATATGGTTAGTGATAGAACAAAATTAGAGCATATAGTCTGGTGATCGTTGATCTTCAGATTTATTTATTTATTTATGGACAAGTAAGCTGTATTCATAGAATGAGAATCCTAAAAAGGCAATAGCTCAAACGTAGTTTCCAAATGTTGCTGAAAACTTGATTTAATCTTGATGTGGAAACACCATATGGTGGAGAAATTAAACAGCATGCAACACTAAGAAACCTTGCAGCTTCCCTTCTGCTCTATCACATATAGGCTACATACCAAATATGTGAATATGAGAATCATGTCCTTCATATGAGTTTATTTTATATTATTATATTTTAACATAAAGCAACATATCTTGCATTAAAAAAATGTTGTAATCAAAAAATATCCTGAAGAACAAGTTTTATATGGACCAGAGGTAATCAAATACAGTTTCTGTGATTCTTCAATGTTCTCTTGAAATTGAAGTATTTTTCTAAAATTAAATTTCAATAGTTTAAAATCAAATTAAATCTGCGATTCAACTTTATGCATACATGATTGCACTGGAATTACATGGCCAGCTTTTAGTGGTTGGGTGCTGTATGTGTGGCCTCTGTGAACAGAGCCCCAAATCCATCCCATGACAGATAAAAGCTATATCCAATTGGATCCACAAGGACCCACTCCTGGCTAAAACTGAACCAATGAGTGACGCTGGTTACCCCTCAGTGAGAACATATGTAACAAAGGAAAAATCTTCTTGTAGGATGAAGTGCTCTATAGCTTGTGGAGACTCCTCTGACAAAGCAAGTGGACGTGGCCTGTAGGAAGTTGCAGCCCGTGGGAAGTCCCTGCAGGAGCAATTCTTTGAGCCAGAACTGTAGGGTCTGGTGGAAGCTGCTGCCTCTGAGGGACCCACATGGGAACAGTCTGTTCCTGAAGGATTTGGTATGGGTCCTGTAGTACAGACCCTTATTGGAACAGTTCTTTAAGAACTGCAGTTTCTGGGAAGCTTCTTTTGGATCAATTCTAGAAGGATGGCATCCTGTGGGAGGGATCTAGTGCTAAAATGGTGGGATGGAGTAAGAAGGTAAGAGTGGTAGAGATGAAGTGCTGTAAACTGACTGCAACCCCATTCACTTGCACTGATCATGGGAAGAAAAAAGTATATGGGGGAAAAGTTGTTTTTAGTTTGCTTTTAATTCTCAGTGCTCTACTCTATTGGCCTCTAGCAGGCCATAAATCATAATAATCTGCCTACAGTTAGTGTGTTTTGCCCGTGATGGTAATTTCTGAGTAAACTCCCTATACTTATCTCAACACTTTTTCATCACATTTTCTCCCCCTTTTCTTTTGAGGAGGGGAATTGAGAGAATGACATGAAGGAGCTTGTGTACCTACTGGTCTTAAACCACCACAGTGATGTAAGAGCAGCTGAGTAGAGCAGAATAATAAATAAATGACTTCTGAAAATCATTACACGTTCTTGGTGAGCTCTCAAGCTTACAGAAGGTCTATTCAAGCTTACAAAGGGTAGTTTTGGGTTAGATGTAAGGAAAAAGTCTTTTACAGTGAGGGTGATGAAACACTGGAACAGGTTGCCCTGAGATGTGGTTTATGCCCCTTCCCTGGAGACTTTCAAGGCAAAGCTGGATTAGGCCATGAGCAGCCTGATTTAGCTGTGCATATTCCTGTTCTTTACAGGGGGGTTGGACTAGATGACTTTAGAGATCCTTTCCAACTCTAAGATTTGTGTGATTTAATGACTATATGATTGTTCACAATTCAATAGTTGATGCATTTACTGTGAATATTTCATCAGAATAAACTGTGAATATATGTAATATAACAAATTTTATACCTTTCAAATGTAAAGGATTCACTTAGTGACACAGATTACTTTTCAGTCACATAGTCACATAGTAAATACTACATATCTTAAGGGTATAGGCATCTCTCTGTACAAGGAGATGTTTTTGTCTCTCTCACATGTATCTCACATGCTCCAATAATTTTGTGTGAAATCAGATACAGTAATGAATTATGCTTGAGAGAGACTTATCAACAAAAAATATCACATACAGACACGAAAGGTTTATAAATGAAGTATCATGCCCAAGACAATAATGAAGATATAAATTCTGAAATAGCCTTGTCTGTACCTCAACATTATGAAATCATACTTGTGTTTTTCCTCTTTTAGATATATGACACATTATCTCTTTTTTTTTTTTCTTTTTCTCTTTTTTTTCTTTTTTTTCCCCTACCAATTTAATATCTGCCTCTGTGACTTTTAAGACTTAACGCACTTAGAGGCTAGAGCTTTTAACATCGTTATTACTGTAAAGAACAAGGATAACACTAATGTATTTCTGTATAGCTACTCCTATATTTCCTGGAGAGAAAAAAAAAAAGCTTCCTTTAGAAAGTAAATTAAGACTTTATATTGTGGGAATACAAGAAAAGCTGTTTAGTGCAGAAGCTGTGGATAAGCAGCATGAGAACCAAGGACACCTCTAGAAGAAGAAAGAACATCTCACAGCTCTGATTGGATAAGCGCCTGTGTGAACGGTAGAAGAGTGTTTTGTAGAATGCTCTGTTGACATACAAATGTGGATGGGAAAGTTGTAGGGGTGGATGGGAAAACTAGAAAAAGAAAACTTGTGAAGGTATATAAGTGATGTGAGAACTTGTAATAAATGATTTGGATCACTCACATCTGAGTCTGTGCATCAGACGCTGCATTATATGTCTTTAAAAGGGTAATAAAATGTGCACATATGCCCCTTGAAAAATTAATCTTTTAATATCATGATTGATTAAACCTGCTTTCAGACTTTAGTGTCTTTTTTTTGTTGTTGTTGTTCTCTCTCTTTTCAGGATATTTCTCCTATTCCTGTTCTTTTTGATTAGCAGAAAGTTTAGTTCATAAAGGAGATTCATATTGATATCTGTCATGAGTATGTGTATATATATGAAAATATATATATTTAGAAGTATATCTCTATACATAATCTAAAATAAATAAATAAATAAACAAGGGATGATGGCTTTCAACTGGAAGAAAATAGATTTAGATTAGACGCTAGATGCACCAAGCAAGAACTTCAGAGTAACTTGTCTCTTGAAGACTTCTCAGTGTTCTTGCTACTGACGACTGCCATTAACAGATTAAAATTAAGGATATTTTTATCTGATTCAGTATTGTTGTATATTTTTATCATGAGAAGCAACACATTTGCACTCAAAGTCACACTGTTAGAAAAATTATAAAAGTACGAATCAGAAAAAAAAAAAAAATACCTCTTTCAAGAATCTTCACTCTTACATTACTCTTGCTTATTTAGTGAAAAAAAAAAAAAATATAAGTACTTCTTAGGAACCTCTTGTTTAGTATCTAGTGAACTCACAGCCAATAAATATTTTCAAAATATAAAATCTCTGTATTATTAATGTGTAAAACGTTTGTGGTATTAAGTTAGAATTGTTAAGTAAGAGTTACACTGAAATTTATCCTGTAGTAACAATTGTAAAGTTACTAAAAGAGATTTAGATTGGATACTAGGGGCAAATCTTTTATTCATAGGGCGGCAAGGTGCTAGAACTGGTTGCATGGAAAATTTGTGGATGTTCCTTCCTTGTACTGTTCAATGGGTCCCTGATCTAGTGCCAAATTTAGTAGATGGCAACCCTATCAACAGCAAGGGCTTGGAACTAGTTAAGGTCCCTTCCTAATTCTTTCTATGATTCTATGGAATCTATGATAAAATCAAATTTAAGGGTGAAAAAAGAATAGATGCAATGTTTTAATCTAAACTGAGAGCTGTAGAATTTAAGAATGTAAAAGTGTTCATAAATTTGAACTTCAAGCATCAAGATTAAATCCACCTAAATTCTACACAATTAAGGATAGAACAAAATTCTACTAGTAATACAACTGAAGGAACCCTTTTATATAAGATCCTTTTAATAATAGTAATTAAGATTTCTTAAGAAGTGCAACACTTCCAAGTATGAAATTCTTTGGGTGAATGAACTGAAGCTCATAAGTGTTTGGAAACATTTACTCTGAAAATATGCCAATCATCTGCCTTCTGCCTATAGTTTTGTTGCTATTAGAAATTAGAATCTCTTAAAATCTTCAGAACTACAGTTGAGCTGTGTGAGGAAGGATCTGGGGGTCCTTCTACAGAACACCTATCTGCGTGACCTACTGTATGATATCTGCCTTAGCATGGGTGTTGGACTCAGTGATCTCTTAAGGTGCCTTTCAACTCCTGCAGTTCTGTGCTTTTGTGATTCTGTGACATCAGAAGTGTCTGTGCACAATAAATTGTACACAAGTGTAGCAATTAGAGCATTTCCCTTGGACAATGGCTTGCATAGGTATCTCAGTCTTTGACTTTGATGAATTCTGTGAGCTATCCTGGATTAGGCCATTCTCCATTCTTAGAGCTATGTGTGATGTGGGGATATAGAAAGGGCGAATAAATAAAATTTGCATTATAAAACTCAGGTGAGCTTTAAATCTGCAGAAGTGTCTTCTCTGTAATTAATTTCTGGGGAAATTTGGCAACTACTTCAGAACAATAAATTATTTTCTTATTGAAATCTAAATTAGATATTTGTCATTTTAAATAAAGTCTTTAAAATATTTGTCTCTACTAAAACATTGACTTTTATTTAACCAATAGCTCAAGTATTAGTATTCAAACTGTGTTTTGAATAATTCAAGTTGGCCAGTATTTGGTAGCAATCTTTCTTTGTTATCTGACTTGTGATACATCAAAATAGACACAGATCTAAAGAAAAACTATGAAACAGATATTTATCTTTTCATGATCATTCTGTTGTAAGTAAATGCCTTTATCACTGATTACAGAGAAACTATATAATAATAGAAATCTCAGAACGGTAAGGCTCTTTGAAAATAAATATATTGCATATTAAGTAGTATTTTTTTTTCTTTTAAAGATACTTTCAGAAGAATGACGGCCTTAAATAGTGCAACTTTTCTCTGCTGCTGCCATTTATCTATTTTCATTTCGAGAAATAGAAGGGTTTTTTTTAGTAATAATTCTGTAAGATTTTCTTGGGTTTAGATTTTATATACAAATTTATGAAGAAATGATATGAAATGAAAGTATCAGTAAATTTATGGATTCATATATTTAAAAAAAATCAAAATTATCTGTTTTTACCTTTTTTATTTATCTATTATACATTTTAGTTTCATATTTCAGCATTCATGTTATTGTGTTCTGTACATAATCTTTGCTTGTTATTGCATGTTATCAAATGTTGTCTTTGTATTAAGTTCATACTGAAGACAATAGTGAGATATTGAACAGCATTAGTAGTTGGATGAGATCCCACTGATTATTGGGAAATGAAATTGGAAGGTATGAAGGCTGTTCAACTTAATTGCATTGCTACCAGAGTATGGAAGTGGCTTCTAATTTGCGTGTGGTGCAAAATTTTGTGGGTTTTTTGTTGTTGTTGTTGTTAATGTGGCTTGTTTGCCTGTTTGTTGATTATTAAGTGCTTCAGCTGTGTGTCCTTGCTACAAAGAAGACCAGACATATACGGGTCTGTATTAGGAAGAGCATGGTCATCAGCTGAGGGAGATAATAATTCCTCTCAGAATTGGTTAAGACCACATCTGGTTAACTGTATCCAGTGCTAGGCTTCCCAGTATAAGAGAGACAAAATGAAGAGAGTCCAAAAGGTTATCATCAAGCTAGTCAGCGGATTGTAGCATATGACACAAGGAGGAGAGGCAAAGAGAACTGGGGATGTTCAGCTTGAGAATGAAGAGGCTATAGGGAGACTTCACTTTTGTGTGCCACTGCTTTACAGAAAAGTGTAAGGAACATGAGAGTTAGACTCTTCTTGGATGTGCAGAGCCAAATACAGGAGAAGGTAGATGTGAGTAAAAAAGGAAATTCAGATTAAATATAAGGAAAAAAAAAAAAAAAGGTCACCCAAAGCGATCAAACACACAAAATCAAACAAAATTTCCCAGAGAAATTTTGGAATTGACATCCTTGGAAATGTTCAAACCAGACTAGACATGAATCTGACTAGCCAGCTCTGTTTAGACCCCTGCTCATAGGAGGAGATTATAGACAAGATCTCTTTTAAATGACCCTTCACATCTACATGATAATCATGATTATATGATTTCATTTGTTTGGCTTTCTGACAAGACAAATAAAATGTTCTTTGCAGAGGTCAGCAATTGTACATAGCTTGTTCTTAAAAAAGCATCATATAATTTAGGTCATTCTCCTTGTTAAAACATAAATCATTCTTTATAGATAACTTCTCTATCCTTAAATTTGTTCAGTACTGAGGATGCCTGCTTGATCATTTTCATTTTCAACAATTCCTCTGACGGAATCTGTGTAATTGTAAAATTATGAAACTGTCTGTACTCAAGTCTAAACATGTATCAATCAGGCAATGTTTTCTAATTTGTTTGAAAAACTGGCATAGTGGTTGGTTTAGGTTTCCCTTTTTAGGGAAGATTAAAAAATTAAGCAGTAAGAGTTGTTTTAAGTCAAGAGAAAATTTTCTGAACAACGGAAAGAGAAAAACCATATCTGCTGAAAAACTGAATACAACCTTACTGACATCTGGCAGGAAAAGTAAATTAAATTTAATCTACCATTATAATAACAATTCATGCTGTACATTAGTGCTGAATATTAAACTACTATTCAGCCTAAAACAATGAAATAGTGAAAAAATTGTATTTTCTTTAAGTTTTATTTAAAATATAAGTCCCAGATTTCAGAAGAAGGCAAAATTAGTCAACCAATCAGACAAGTAAGGGTACATGTATAAATACTCTGAGCCTTAAATATTTCATTTATATTAAATGAATAGCCTTCAGAGTAAATCAAGCAGAATAAAACATGCTTGTACATTGTTCCAACTTCAGTTTGTTTTCAGTCTTCTGGTTGTTCAATCTCTATAGATTATTTTATCTATTACCTTTGCAAATAATATGAGGGCTGCTCTGAAAGTAATGAAAGCTCCTATTTTATTATGTTGCCTCACAATGTCATAGACAGATGTTGGTGGCAATGGCAGTAGGCATTCAAACTTCCTGCCAACATACCATTACATTTTCCTTCTGTGTGTGAGATGGCAGTGGAGGTGTCTCACTCCAATTTATAGGAAGGTGAGGAGGTTTTTTGATATCTGTATACCTGGCATGAGATTAAGAAACAACGGTTCAAATGTTGATTTGGCCAGTTTATTACAAATCTTAATCAGGGAGATGGGGAAGGGGAGAATGGACACTATTATGAGTTAGGGTAATGGGAAAGGGAAGGAGGGTGATAGAAAAGATAAGAAAGAAGAAGCAAGGAGTCTTTGTAGGAAGCAAGAGGTGGACAGTCACCACCATGGATCCAGCGTGGTTTGTAGTTCGTCATTGATCTTCAGTAGTGGGGGGTCGTTGGGCATTGTTGTTCTGTTGACAACAACAGTGATCACAGCGATGATGGCCACTTTTCAATGGTAGTACCAACTTATATGTATAAGTCCAAAGTGGTTGAGTCAGCTGTCTTTGGAGTGACAGTTCAAATCCAAAGTAGTTGAGCCAGCTCTCATTGGAGTGGCAGCTTCTGACTCTGGGAGCTCAGCAGAAACTCCTTTGTTTCCATCTTCCAGGCCTTGCAGGCAGATAAGAGGGAGCAGGGATGCCCACCTGCATTCTGTTTTTCACAGGACACGATGGTATCATTCCCCCAATTTTCCCATACCAAGCTGGAGCTATTTAGTCACAGGCCAGAGCTTCCACCAGTACTATTTAGTCACAGGCCAGACCTTCCACCAGTAAACAAACTCTCCTGAGCACTCTCTTCCGGAGCTTCGGAGGAAGGTGCTTTCAAATGTCCACAGTGTGGTGTTGCTTGTCACATGGTAGCACCCATCACTTGCCTCCTCAATAAATCAGTCAGAGTCTTATCACAAGAAATACCTCAGGAAGCAAGCTTTGAGCCAAAAAACAAACAAGGATTCTCACAGGAGGGCAGCCTGACAAAATGGAATCTGACATGGAAGTGCGTATGAAGCAACGGTGTGAATTCCTCCATGTGGAAAAAATTGCACCCACTGACAGTCATCAATATTTGCTGAGTATATATGGAGACTAAAGCTGTCACTCCAAAGAGAGCTGACTCAACCACTTTGGACTCATAAATAAGTTGGTACTACCATTGAAAAGAGGATGTCAGCACAGTCAAGTGGACGGTAGTGTGTTTCAGATGTGATGACAGCAGTGTGAAGTACAAGCCATGTTTTGGACAGAACAGCCACAAACAGCTGTTACACCACAAAATGAAGAGCATCTCAATCAGATCATCTGTGTGAATTGACAAATTATGACCGGAGATCTGTGTACTGAGCTGCATGTCAGTTTCAGTGTGTTGGAAATTATGGTGGCAACACTGAAATATCACAAAGTTTGTTCCCAGTTCAGTCTAACAAATGATCATGCTGGGACAGAAAGAACACTGCATGCAACTTTGTCAGACCTATTGAACCAGTACAATGCAAAAAGTGATAGTTTCCTTGATTGTATTGTTACTGGTGTTGAGATCTGCTGTGGACACTATGTGTTAGAGTCAAAGCAGCAGTCCATGAAGTGGTGACATGTGAACTCCCCACTGAAGAAAAAGTTCATGACACAGTCCTTAGCTGGTGAAATAATGCGCACTGTCTTTTGGGATAGGAAAGATTAATCCCTCTGGATTTCCTGGAACCCAGAAAAAAAAAAAAAAAACAAAAAAAACAAAACAAAACAAAAAAAAAACCTCTAACAGTTATATCACAATGTTGACTAAGATGAAAGCTCAAATTTCCAGAGTCAGGTCAGAGAAGAAGAAAGTCTTTTTCTTTCAACACAACAACACTTGTCTCATGACAGTCTAAAGACCATGAAGCATATTGCTTGCACAGTTGTGGTTGGCTTCTCCTACACCCATCATATAGTCAGATTTGGTCTCTTCTGAATTTCAGCTGTTCAGACTGATGAAAGATGTGTGGCATGGCTACATAGTAATACCAAAAATGCAGTCATAAATTCTGTGAAACACTGAATCACTTCCACTGCTGCAAATTTTTTATGAGCATGGCATTAAGGCTTTTGTTCATTGCTGGTGAAAATGAATAGATATTGGTGTTAGCTAAGCTGAAAAAAACAGTGTTTTGCAGCTGAAAATTTTCTCTATCAAAGAGTGTTATTGTGCTCTTGTATCTGCAGGATGAGGGGAAATGGTTTTAAGTTGAGGGAGGGGAGATTTAGGTTGGACGTCAGGGGGAAATTCTTTACAGAGAGAGTGGTGAGGTACTGGAACAGGCTGCCCAGAGAGGTTGTGGATGCCCCGTCCCTGGAGGTGTTCAAGGCCAGATTGGTTGGGGCCCTGGCAGCCTGGTCTAGCATTAAATGAGAAGGTTGGTGGCCCTGCATGTGGCAGGGGGGTTGGAGCTTCATGAACCTTGAGGTCCCTTCCGACCCTAGCAATTCTGTGATTCTGTGATCTGTTGTAGTTTCTATGGAAATCAATAGGTATTACTTTTTGAGCAAACTATGTGTTAGTATTTTTATTCATCTCATGGTCCATTAAGAACTGTCAGTTATTTCCACATCATGCACAGTTGTAAAGAAAATGTAGGAAACTGGATTGCCCTTTGATCAGTTGGACAAGGACATAAATATTGACGTTAGCAATGCCGATGCAAACACTTACTCCATGTTATTCAAAGTGGTACAGTTCTTGAAGTCATCATGTCTATTGGAAAGATTATTTGGCTGTTTTCCTGTCCAGAATGACAGTTTCTAAAAGAAAATAAGAAGTGCAGCTAATATAAAAACATTAGGTAATTTAAACACAAAAAGAAGTCTGAAACATCTGCATTACTTTTAGTTACTTGACATAAGTCATTTATACTCTCAACATCCTAGTTATTTGACCAAATTAATAACAGCACAGAATAGCTGCTGTGTAAAAAATGCTGTGTACATTGAAGTTTCCAGATGTAATACACTTAGTAAAAGCATTTATTCTGTATAGTAAAAAAAAAAAAAACAAAAAACAGATCAAGTTTATTTAGCAGACCATTTCTATTATTTGTTATTTTTAAATGTTTGTAATCCTCTTACCAGAAGTGATTATTTATACTTAATACAAAAACAATGTGTTCATATGTACAATGGAAGAGAGAGAATTAGGGATAAAATTGCAATAGGCTTTAAAAAAGTGCTGTAGAAAGTTCAGCTACAGGTTTGCATCACTGTGAGAGCAAATTTCTGGGGTATGATAAAACAGACACAAAATTGCTACCTGTATTGGAACAAAGCTACATTTAATAATTTTATGGCAAAACAATAAAATCAGAATTCAGTGAAATAGAAAAGGAGGAGTTAGTAGTTTGGACACCAAACTAGGAGTAGAAAGAAAATCCTAAGAACAGTATTTTGAGTGGATATTAGGAACACATGAAATAAGACAAGAAATAATTTGTAGTTCCGTTATTATACAATTATATAATAATTGAATAATAGCAAAATAGCACTGTATATCAAAGTAATTCAAAGTATTCAAGAACTAAAATTAACAGAGATAGCATGAAGAAAAATCCTTATGCTGGAAAACCAAGGATGACAAACTGTAGTTATTAAAATATGAATAAAATAAAAATAAACATTTCTTAAACTTTTTCATAGCTTATTAAGAATGGAAGTTTATTTTACTCACATCCACTTCTGGATGGAATAAATTATGTGACTGCGTGCTCAAATATACACTGTAGAAACAATTTACATGTAGGATAATGACAAGGGCTCTGTGCGGAACAGCTGACTTAAGTTTGAGCAAGTTTGGCATTCATAATTTGTACTCATCAGCAGGATAGCTCCAAAATTTTCAGACTTATAATGTCAAGTTCGTGTGACTCTGAAGAAAAAAAACATGCAGCAGGCAAAGTACGTTGAGGTCTTTCTCAGGAAGAGTAGAAAAATCACATCTGAAAAATAAGATTAAAATAAATTTCAACTAAGGTTGAATCTAGATTGCTGTCAAGAAGCAATATTTTAACCAAGAGGAGGAGAATCAAACAATTTTAAGGACAAAATCTGTCAATTTTTGTGAGCAGATAGCTACTAATAGGAAGTGTAAGGCTTTGTGAAAGGAGACAGTGTGTGCTTCTTAGGTGCCCTTCAGACAAGGGATCTATCAATATGAAAGGAAAGAAGAAAGAAGCCATAATCAAGAACACACAGACACGACTACTTGAATGACAAATGATAAGCAAGGCAGCAATGTAAACTGAATGTGGTCAGTCACACTAATTGATGAGGGTATATGGAATATGTGAATCTTTATTATCTTTATTTTGTTAAAGTTATTTTAATTGAGGACCATATATTGTAGAATAAGGCATATTGGGTGTTATTGTAGAAAAGAGTAAGTCATAAACAAACAAACCAACAACACCCCAAACTGACAGACAAACATAATGGAGGCCATAACTATAAACAAATTTCCCTATGATATTCATTAACGAGCTACAAAGAAACTGTAGGCAAACCTGCATTTGCCACTGGTAAGAACGCAGGGTTGAGGATCTAGGATTTTGGAACAGAATCCCCGGGACAGTGCCAGCTGGTGATGCAATGTGCAGGAGAAGAGGGAACAGGAAGACAGACAGATATAAATAGGGATTGGCTGCATTTATAATTGGGCCAATAGTATGCTTCTCTGACTGAGCCCTATGTCTGTTCACAACAGGCTGCTCTAGTTTCTGGTGTATTCATCAACAAACTTCAAGTTGAATTAACTACTGAATAGTAGAAGTCTCATACCCAGTCTGAATATTAGATGGGCAGAAAGTTCATGCTGGTAAACCCAGGGGAGCTGCAAATATGGTTGTATGTGGAACAAATGTGTCAATGTGTGTGCCTTTGCAGTGAGTTTCGAGATGGACTAGCTGTTGAGTGAACCCTTGGGGCAGGTGAGGTCTGGGATCTAGCAAGGCTGCCAGTCTGGCAGAAGCGCTATGTCAGTGCTCAGGGAATCTATGAATATGTGTATGCTCGTGAGCCTGGAGATGTTGTGTGTGTGCTGTATATGCCTACATATATGCCTACACCAAGGACCTTATGCCTCTGCCAGCCTGAAAGGAGGTGAAGGCTGGGTGGCATGTTTTATGAGTCCTGTGTATGGGTGCTACTGAACAAAGAACCTGGTCCGTGTGATCATTTTTGTCAGTGTCATGTTTCTGTCTGTGTGTGCGTGAGTTAAGTGTTTGGCTTTGCTACTGACTGAACCAGAAAAGAGGAAAGCCTTAGGGCATCAGGCTGGATTCTACTGGCCTGATAGAAAAGAGTTCTGGGTCAAGGCTGCTGCCTCAGCTGTTCTCCTATACTACCTTAAATGGAAGTAATTGAGCATGTGTTACAAACATGAATTTACTCAGGAAATTATTATAGTGTAGAGTGAACCAGCAACAACACTAGAATGAAAATGGCTGGAGAATATCACAACACTATAGCATCGGCCTTGCAAACAGACACAGGTCCACAGCAAATCACAACAAAAACACACATCACTGCTTATTGATGACTTTGAAATGCAACCTTGAGAGTAACCTTCATTTTAGAAGATGATGAAAGCAGTGATAAAAAACAGAATGCTTGTATGACTGAATTGTGCTAATGAAGCCATTTTTTATTCTGTCAGGAAGTTATTCCCTGAAGAAAGTTTTATCATATTGGAGGAAAATATGCATCTATAAAAGGAGAAAAAATTATGTTTTAAAATATGTGCCAGCCATTGCACAGGGGTCATATAGCATGCTCATAAATAAGAACATCGTGTTCATAAGTTTCTGAAAACTTTTTGTAACAGTTTTATTGAAGTTTACTTTTCACTTGCAAGTCCAGAGCAATGCCTACAAATTTCACAGACTTCTGAACTGATAACTCCACTAGCTTGTTTTGCTTCCTCTGTAGGTATTATTTTATGATCATCAAAAGAAAATATATTTCTATGGCTTTAATTATTTTTATTAGTTTACTGCTTGTCTTTGGTTAGTATACTGTCTTTGAACTATGTTTCTAGTTTGAACAGAACTTGTTTACTTTCTGCGCAGTGTCTTGCAAATGACTGAACTATACAGTGATTTTTGGACTGACCTAGTAAGCATAGTTAAGTACAGCAGAAAAGAATCTCATGGTCCAGTAGAATTTCAGATGCCTGATTTGGAAAGATATTTTGTGATAGTCAAATTGTTTTATTACCTGCATACCAAAGTACTGTAGACAAGAAGAAAGTGCTTTCATATACTCATTCATTGTTTCTTCATTTACATTGTTCATAAACAATTTGTCTAATAGTTTGAAATATGACCACAAGTTATCCCAAGATTTAAATCTGTAAAACTATAAGCTTTTCCCAAATCCATAAAAATCTATCTCAATTTTTCAACTATACTGACAAAAAAATTACTTGCGGACTGACTGGAGTTTTTACACAATGAACAATGTTGTTTCCACTAGCTATTATTTTTTCTGGTGGTGGTGTAACTGATCTACCAGCCCTACAATCTCAGACATTTCTGAGCCAGAATGACTTCTATCCGGACATACGAACAACATTTTCTTTTCAGTAAAACAGGATCTGCTTCGTGATGAATACTAGGTCAGTCTAATTTTCCTCTAGAGATGTTCCTAAGATGCTTGTTCTAACAGGCTGCTAAATAATGTATTCCCATGCAGGAATCTGGAAGTATGACATGCCCTTTATTTTGAGTTATGACATCTACCTGGTTTACAGTTTTTATAGAACAGTCAAAACAATAACATTTTAAATGACATTTGTAATGTAAGTTCTTAAAAGAGATTACAACATCATCACAGGAGTACTGTCACTACTCACTCAACAGTTACAGTACATTGCTTGCATTTTCTCTCTCTGCCTTATGCATAAGCAGAAAATTATTTCATCAGCCATGGTTCTCAGTTACATAAAATAATTTATTTTGATACTGAATGAGTGAAAAAGGCAAAAATACCACAATAACCTTCAATGTGAATTGAGCTTTGCATCCCTGGGAGAGATGTTATCTTTTGTGTGTTGATTTGAACCTTGAAAATGAGTAAGAGTTCTTACAAGTCTGAAACAGAACATACTTCAAGAGAAAAGATACAATAAAAAAGGACGTTTTTTGTTTCAACAGTGAAAAAGAAAAGCTGTCTACATCATAGAGATTGGAGGATTTCAGTAATTTTTTCATTATGGAACAGATGCTAAAATACTATATTTTTTATGCTAGTTATATACATTCTTTACTGCCAAGGGATTCTGTTGATCTAGAATAACCATGTACTTTGTGCTGCCCTAGCACCTGAAAAGCAAACAGTTTTTATGTTAGAAAATAATTGCTTTTGGGATAGCAAAACTATTGTGCGAGTTTTGTGTAGGATGTGGAAAATAATGTAAGAATATTTACCTGGAAAAAGTGTTTACTGTAGTGATTTGAGGTCTTAAAGCAAAAAATACAGTTACACACAAGACCTTAAAGGAATAATAGTAATTTAAGTAGTATTTAAAGAGACTTAAAATAAATAAATGCAAATGTATACACTAGGAAAAAAAAATAACATTTTAAAGATATGTTAAGAAGACTTGAAAAGTCTATACATCTCATGTAATCAATCAACCTGAATAATTTGTGCAAGTTGATATTTTGTGAAAAATAATGCATCTGTGAATTAAAGTTAATATATGACTGTTTCCATCTATCTTTAGAATCAAGTAAAGCTGATAAGTTATTTATTCAATTTATGTTTCTTCAATTTTATTTGGGAAATATAGTCAAAATAATGAATCCAGCTCAGGTAAGAGACTAGAAAGATAAAGTAAGTTTCCGAAGTCAAAGTCTTCCTGTTCATTCTGGAAGTTTTTTTCTGTTTACAGATATACACTGGCCTGTTGGGTCAATGAAAATCTCAATTTCACCCAGAGAGGGGACACGGATAGAAATTCTGATTTATATTTTTAAGGGAATAGAATTTTAGGCACTAAACTAAAAGAGAAGACGCCAGAGCAGGAATTAACACGGCACTGTAGAAGGAGTAACAAATTAAAAGTAGGTCAGTTTTTGAAGAAAGTGCAGATTCCAGAGGTTTTTCAGAGCAGAAGTCAAATTAGGTATGGTCTTAGCCACGGACGCTACTGAAGAGATATAGGAATTTCAAATGCATTGCCTGCTGAGATTAATCAGTCTGAAGTACTACGACTCAGTGTACAATACGGATAAGAAACGCTCTGTGGAACCTGAGGTCATTGAAAAGCTGATTGAGTATTGATTCCCATATGCTGAATATTTTGACACATGTACACACAAGCACCACAAAAAAGACATAGATCTTCTCAATGACACTGAATAAAAACATGTTCTTAACAAACTTATGACAAGCTCTTATTACCACCTTTACTCTCAAATGCCAGAAGATACCTGCTTTAGTACATGAAGTATGAGAAGAGGTCATGTGCAGATCTTTAAATTCAGCAGTATGGATCTACCTAGCCTAAGCAAAGTAAAGAAGATAACACTCTATTCATTTTTTGCTTTCATAGTGTCATGGTTTTATGACTTTTGGTTATCGATATTCCACATAATAACATTACATACTGCACTGGGAGTTAAAGAGTTAATGCTCCAGTTCCGGGCACCTGTCCAGAAGAGAAGAACTGCATATCCTGGAAGACTTTGCATTCAGAGAGGAGATATAACCCCTGGCAAGGTCATGAGACCTTCCCCTTTTTTTCTTCGTCTCTCCTCCCTCCTGCTCATCCCAACTACACACATCACCTAGCACTAGTGTAAATCCTACAGCTTTTGGACACTCTTTCTCTCTTGTTATATTTGATTTATTAGTATTATAGTGTGTTATCTTGCATTCCAATACCAGATTTAGTAAATTTGTTTTTCATCAGATAGTTGCCGCTGTTTTTAATTATTTTGGGGTCCCCTTTTTCCCCTTTCTAGAGGCAAGGATCTGCAGATTCCTCTGCCCCACTAGTCACGGAACTGGGCCGAACCAGCTCGTAAAACACTGACACAGAATACATAAATTAGAGTCCACCCTTTTCATTCATTCATTGTTATTTCATTCTTTTGTGGTCATTACCATACAAAACAAAGAACTCTCAATAGATATAAATGTGCTATGTTTCCATTTATAATACCTTAAAGTGTTACAACTACTTAGTGTTGATATGTGTTCTTAACTTTCCTGCAGACTTTTATATATTAGAAAGATTACATGTCTAGTAAAAATAAGACTTAGTGAATACAAAAATGCCATTTAGTTCCATAAACCAGATTTGCCACTTGCAGTATATTTTGCAGATACCTCTCTTTGCATTACTTCTAAAAATCTTTGTATTGCTTGGGTCTGTTAGGCTTTAAGGAAGATATAGTAAACAAACATTCCTGTTGCACTTAATCTGATTATTAAAGGAAGTGAGTAGGTAGCAAGCCTCTAAACATCTTCATATGCAGTGCAAGTTTTGTTTTGTTTTTTATCTTTGCTGTTGAACTTAATGAATGACATGCATTACAAGTATATCCATTATTATTATTGCAGATATTTAAACTGAGAATTGAATAAGATCAAATATAGTACTGTTTCTCAGATAATTTTTAGTGCAATTTAAAAATCGTTTGCAATAATTTTCTAGAAGACCTAACTAATGAAAAGATCCACATCTTAGTTCAATATGGATATTAGGTGTTGTTTCTTGTAGTGGGTATGTGATGCGCTAGTACATACTGAGTCACAGAGCTGTTATTTGGTGAATGGATATGGAGCAATGCTGAAGCAGAATCCCTGAAAGCACACATTGAGGGTTAAAGTATAGTTATTGGGAAAGCATGCTAAACAACTAGAGCTATTTCATATGCTTTGTGCATGCTCTGCTCTTCCCAGTATGACAGTCAGTAATACAGTTGATGACACCATGAGTGACTGACACTACATTACATTGTAATCTTTTTATACAATAATTAATCTAAAATTTTAACGGATAAAGTAGAAAGAAAATGGTAAAAATATTGTTTTGACATTTAATAGTTTCTGTATTCAGTATTCATTTTTTGCTTTCATAGAATAAATAAGAGATTAAATAAATTTGTATTGTGAAGAAAAAAATATTAATTCATATAAGCTAGAAGATATAAAGTTAATCACATCTTCAAATAAATATATTTTAAACAGTGTTTTTTTTTTTTAATTAACATACAAACAGTTACACTTGAATCTTATAATAAATGCTATGCTTTAAAAAATTGTAATGACAATGACATTTATTGTATTACTAAATGTCACTCACTGTTGTAAGATCAAACTAAATTTCTATCAAAGAGTGTTTAATATTATTTCCTAAATGCGCTTGCTTTGATAAATTGGCATGATAGAAATGAGTGAGAAAATCAGCAATCTTTATCCAACAAACCTAATGTAGCGCTAGAACAATATTTAGAGCAACTCTAACAGAAGTCTGTGTATTATAAAAGAAGGAGCATTCTTTAGAAACTATGGAGACCTGCAATTGAATGTGAATTAATTTAAACTTTTCTAGATCTACAGAAACCTCAGAAGAGTACTGAAACAAAAACATTTACTTGGTCCAAAAAAAAAACCCACCACCTCACCACCACCACCACCAAAAAAAAATAGCTATTTAAAACAGCATATAGGGAGGGAGTAGAACATGAAAAACTGCTCTAAGGCTCAAAGTGAGAAGTAGGTTAGGTCTACCAAAATCTGTGGCTGCTCATAGCAGAAGAAATAGGGTAGGAAATGCAAATATGTTAGGGTCAAAAGTGAAGTGTAGGATATCTAGAATGATGGAGATGTTGACGTGGGGAAAAGAAAACCTGAATTTTCTGCTGAAAAGGGAGAATGATTTGGAGTATAAAGTAACTTACCAAGTTGAGAGGGAGTGAGAGAAGGAGGAAATTTGGCTATGAAAGTTAAACAGATTGAAGAAGTGGGAAGTAAGGTGTGAGGAATAAAGAGAGGTGGTATTTTTCTTTGCACTTACAGCTGCAGATGTTGAGTGATAACCTCCAAGGAAACATAATCTGAGTAGTAAAAGCGCAAATTAAGTAAGAAAATGATACTTTATTTTCATTAGGGTTATGAAGAAGAGGGGAATATTACTCTGTTTACAGCATATTTAAGTGAAAGAAATTATGACTATGATTATACAATTAATTATTTTGTCTGAACCACTTAATATACTGCAAATGTAGTGGGTTTTGTTGCTGTTGTTTTTTTTTAATTATTATTATTTTTATTTGTCATTTTTTGTTTTGTTTTGTTAATGGGATTGTCTCCAAGTGGATAACTTTTAGAATTCCCATATATAAAAACAGCTAAATCTGGAAACCATTACTCACAATCAGTCAAGACAAAAATGGGCTTGGATGTTGAAAAAATCTTACAGTCAAATGAGCTCGGATATATAAAAGCTATAAATAGCTTAGAATTATATGCAATTTTTTTCAAAGTAAGAGCTACAGACAAAATTAAGTCACAAGTCATATAGCAGAATTTCAAAATTTGCATCATTCTTAATAATGTAGAACATCTTAGACATTTCCAAGTCATTGTTCTTAATATATACAGTAAAACTCTAGAAGATATCTTCTACCTGAGTAATTACTCTGACAAATGCCTCAGTTAAAGATATAAATCTTGGCTTGCTCTGAAAAGTATGGAAGGTCTCATATGAGCTTCCATAGTGTAAAGTCCTTGACTATCCTAATTTTAGCTCTATAGTACTAGTGCTATTACCAGGAAGTCTTATGCTTATTTCTAAGGGTAGCTTGACTGCTTTTTACAAATGATAATCCAAAAAGTGTGGGGGGGAGGGAAAAAAAAAAAAAACACAGCAAAATTTCACTGATCCAAATGGATTAAAGATTGAAGGACACTGCAATACAACCTGTCTATGAACTAAAAGGAGGACTGGAGATCATTTTTGTTTTTTTTTTCCCCCCTGTTGACAGAAAATATTTTGCTGATATTGTAAATCAGAAGTGAAAAAGACATCATAATGGCAGAAGTTTGATATTGTTTGTTTGCTTTGCCTCCCTGTGAACCCTAACACTTGGCAAACTAGAGCTGAATTCTTCCCCTTTTCCAAACAAGAGCGTGAAATATCATTTGCTTGCTTCCTTGTTTGACTGTCATGGTTTTATTACTTTTGGTTATCAGTATTCCATATCAAAACATTATGTAGTGCATTGGGAGTTAAAGAGTTAATTCTGCAGTTCTGGTATCTGTCCCAGAAGGGAAGAGCTACATACCGCACAGGACTTTGTTTGGAGAGTAGATAAAATTCCTGGTAACCCCAACTGCTCATCTCACCTTAGCATTAGATTTTTGGTTTTCAGACACTCTCATTTCATTTGATTTATTAGCTTCAATTCCAATTATATTGTATTATATTTTATTATAGTGTGTTATCTTTAATTATAATATCTTATTCAGTAAAAAAAGTTTGTTTCTCCTCAGATCATTACTGCTGTTTTGTTTTTGGACCCATCTCTCTACCCTTTTCCCCTTCTTCCGTTTTCCTGGGGAGTGGATCTGTGGATCCCTCTGCCCCCCTAGTCATGGAACTGGGCCAGATGAGCTCATAAAACGTTGACATTGAATTATTTGTGGGAAATCTACATTAAACAGGTGGGATTTGTATTTTGGCCATATAGTCTGTATTCAAATGGACTACAATTAAAGCTATTTACAACACTGCATCTGCCATATTTTCATATTATCTCCTGTATCTATACCATTACACACAATAATAAGTGCACCATGTTTTGGACATAAACACAATTTTGGAGTATTAATTTCCCCAAAAATGTGGAGCGCTATGTAGAAGAACCTTAATGCCTTTGTATTCTTTTCCTAGATTTCATATAGTTAGATACCAATGATACATATGGAAATGGAAAGGGAAAAGATATATACCACTGTGTTTTGAGTCCAGTTAAGTTTAATTCTGGGTAGTTTTAAAGCTTACAGTAAAATACATTGGCTATTTGTGCCATACTGGCAACAGTTTAGGACATAAGGTGTTATGGTTAGATACAAACAACCTGGTTACTTTCTCAGTGCTCATATTTCCCAAGAACTGATATTGCTGTGGAGCATTTACCAGATCACAGCTGGTTTATACTATGTTTATTATTAATTTGTGGAAACATGGCTGATCCAGTAGTAGGGCTTTTTTTTTTATTGTATAGAGCTGCAATTGAGAAGTTACTGAATTTGTTCTATAGCTTATCTTTCAGTTTAAAAATCCATTTTTGCAGTCATGCTTGCGTTGTACAAATGACAGAGGAAGTGGCTATCTCATTTGTAATGTGATATATTGTACTAGCAAAAGAAAATGCTCCTATGGCCAACGCAAACAAGTTTGCTTATTTCAAAAGAAAGTGGAATATTAAATGTTTTCTTTACATCCAGCAGCCTAAGATTAAAAGTACACAGAAAATTGAATGCAAGGGAGTAAGGCAGGACACTTATCACAAAAAGGCTCTGAATTTTATACTGCATATCATAGTATTCCAAGGTGCAGGGGATGGGGTTTCTTAGTTTTCTAATAACAGATTAGCACTTTCTTTTTGCACTTCCACTAAATATTAATTGGACTGTCATATCAATTAATGAATATACTCCAGGAAAAGAGATGCCTGGGAATCCTTGTCGTCATTTTTCATGATTTTAAGTATTTTACACAAAACAAAGTAACAGCAGTCTTTTTTAGTGTTCTTTAATGACTTTTTTTTTTAAAAAAAAAAAAAACACTCCAGTGGCAACTGTCCTCTATAGTTTTTCAACATCTGTTAATCTTATTCCTTGTTTTCCACTGGTCCTAGCTCTTCTCATAGGCTATTCTAGGGAATCTAGATTTTCCAGCATAAATTCAACATAGTGACAGCAGTTTGATAAAGCAGACAACATAAGCATATCTGGAAGCATAGGAACCATGTGTTTGGTAGACTTTATGTGAAGAAAACGTTGCAGCTGCTCAGTTTACATGAAATAAATCCAATCTGACATTACTGTCAGAATGAGTGAACATAAACATTCAACCTGAACATTTGGTCTGAAGTTCCAAAAGTATCCATGTATTATTTTTCCCAAAAGGAACATTTGACTATAAAAAAGCATCTAAAACTCATTTCTTCATTTATTTATTCTTCATGTTATTTACGTTTTCCACCAGCAGTCTTGCTCCAATTGCTGAAATCTTCACTTGTCTAAGGTTATGCCATTAAGTTTTTGAACACTTTTCCATAATAGAACAGGGCAGTCTTCATTCTTGATTTCAGAACATACTTCCCTGATTTCATGCCTATAACATATAAGGACAGTGAATCTTTTTTCTTCTTTGTGGTGTATAAAGATCTTTTGTATTAAGGAAGAGCAGTGGTGAATGTTCTCAGTACACTGAGATAATAAATATGTTCATATTTATTAATTCTAACCTTTTTTGACTGTTTTAAGTTCCTAAAAAATATTTTAATTAAAAAATAATTTTGAGCAGTTATATAAAGAATGTCTATAACAGTATTTATTTTGTAGTTAGAGGGAGCCAAGAAATGTTATTTTTCCACAAATGAGCTATTCAGCAAGAAAATCAAGGCCAATTCAGTTTCTCTACATGATGCTGATGATGCAGTATTTCAATATCAAGATAACTCATACACAGAAATATATAAAGACATACTAGCCACTGAAAGAAAAAACAGAAGAAACTAAAACAAAAATAATTTAAAAAAAAGCAGCTTCAGAAACATTATTTACAAAACAATTACAGAATTTCCCTTTCTTTCAGTTCTTTGAATAAGTAATTACATTTTTTTCTGGGTAGACCAAGTTCATGTCTTGCCTCTAAATATACTCCAATTATTTAATTTCAAACATTCAATCAAATGCTTCCACTATACTTTCAGTTAGTATTTCTAAACAGCTTTTAAATAAGTTATAACCCCATACAATTTAATTTGCATTTCTGCAACTTCAAATTACCCAATCAAAAAAATCACACCTCCAGTATCATCAGTTCTAAGAAAAACATCCAATGGTGTCATCCAGTGGTGACCACCACTGCCCTTTCTCCTCAGAGTGAGAAAGCCAAGTGATACTACTTCAGAGTACCTTCATAACACAGCAAGTACAATATTTAAATGCAGTAACTAAGTCAAAAGTGCAATTCAGTTTGAGAGCTGGCAATTCCGGAATAACTCAAATCTGACATTCACACAAAATAATACATAAGCACAGTGTACTCTCTGCAAAAGTCTTCTCAGAAGTGTAAACATTTTAATGGAATATTTGTCAAACAAAACCTCACCAAAACACAAAAATCTCTTTACAGAGTGCACTAGTGAATTATTCTATCCAAATGAGTGCTCTCATCTTGCTTTCTTTTTTAGTGCAGAGAAATTTGAACTGCAAGAATATCTAGCTGAGTTCTGTAAAGGGGGAAAATAATTATAAACCCATACCTTCACCTGAAATGTGGAATAGTAGTGTCCCATGGTTTACTCCGATAGTACAGGAATACTGCATATGAGTGTAAAGATGATATTTGTGTTGGGTGTAAATGATGAGACTCTGTCAGTCTGCCCTGTGCTGGACTCAGTTTCATTCAGCTCTGCAAAGGATCTGGTGCAGGACACAACTTGGTTTATTACTTGGCACCTCTGTAATAAGTATTAAAGAAAGGAACATGAACATTGAGGAAAGAGAAAAACAAGGCCAGAGCAGTAAAGAGAGTGACCAAGCAGCTGTATGGATGTTTGTCTGTTGTCAGGGGTAAAACTACCAAAAAGCTGAACATTAGAAAGTTCAGTATACCTTAAGCCACAGAGATTGGCTAGCCAGAGGCAAGCTGACAAACTCAAAATTAAAGGTCACAGATTTTACTTTCACACCACTCAGCATTTCAGCAATTCCTACAATGAGCATTGTAGTTATTCTCATATTTTTCTCTTTTTTCTTTTAACTAACCATCAGTTCAAGAGGAAGCTACTTTACTAAATATTAGTGTTAAATCCCCACGTTAGTTATTGTCTTAGAGAAGTTGGAAGTAGCTGTGTGTGTATAATCAATGAATATAAAGATGCTATAATTATGAAATAAACAAAATAATTTGGCTAAGCAGATTATAATAACAAAAAGAAAATAGATATAGTACTTACCTGTATCCTGGGCTCTCTACAAAACTCCAGAAGACAGGTGTCCTGAAGAGATCCTTCTCTCCTCGTAGTCAGCTCTAAAATGGGTCTAGGAGAGGTGGAGCCAGGCTCCACCCCTTCTGGCAGCACAGGTGAATTGCCTTCACCTGTGCTCCCATGGCTGACTGATTGCTTGCCTCAGGTGATCAATCAGAGGTTCAGGCCGTTATTCAGCCATTCCCATACGCTGTGTCAAAACTATTCTCTGCAACTACAAAAAGAGAATTAAAATCTGAAAAAAATACCTTGGGAAAATGGGATTGTGCATTTCAATAGACTACTTCAAAGTAACTTTTCAGAACTGAGAATCAGCAACAAATATGTCCCAAATCAAAAGCTTAAAATCTGGAGTAAATTAGTTCATTATGTATATATATATAATTATGTATATATATTATTTATATATATATATTTGTATATATACACACACATACACATATGTATTATATACATATATATAATATATTCATATATTAAAATATAATATATAAATAATATATATGTATATGCGTATGCTATCATTCCAGCTCTATATTTCTCCACTCTGTATCACTGCATTTGAGTTGTAAATACTTCAGACTGCGTAGAATAACTGGTTGTTTCTCCTCTCTTTACAGTATAATGGTTTTAGTGTACAATAATAGGGAACAAAATTTGTCACACATAATTGATCAGAAGAAAAAATGCTGTAAAATCTAAACCAAATAAAACAACACTGCAGACAGATCAAGAGAAGTTGAAATGGAGCAAGCCTTAGTGCTGACACCTTGAAACTCAGTTGAAAGTCTATGATCTATTACTGGCAGTACTGCTATACACAACAAGGTTATGGAATTACTGTTAGGAAGAGGAAGGATATCACAGTTCACCCTTTTCTTCTTGATTTGTCTTAAACTACATGAATTCTCTACTCTGTAGTGAACGGCAACTTCATAAATTTAGATTATGTTTAGGTTCTTGCATGTTTAGTGACCTACTAGCATCAATTTTCATCTCTAGATACACAGTTTATAATTCAAATCAAGCTATAATAATTCCATAATATTTTGTAATTGATAAATTACTTCTGCCAGAAATATAAACAAATAAACAAAAGCAACGCAAAATATGCAGGGTTTTTTTTTTACATTTTTTCCATAAAATGTTAATGCTGTAGAGAGCACTCCAACATACAACAAAAGTTCAGAAAGGATATTTCATGAGTGAATGAATGCTATATCACAGAGATTATTTTTAATGATTTTTTTTTTTTTTAAATAGTATGGATCAGTATGATCTTGTTACAACAGAGATATTCACTTATTTAATGAGCTTTATTACAAGAGATTTCTCAGACATCTTGGTTGATAAGGGAGGCACTGTTTTATGGCTAATGCCATCAGTTTCTTAAGTTAACATCTGAAAAGTGCCGTGTTTATTGTTCACTTTTATTTTTATGTTTCTGAAAGAGCAGCAAATTGCACACATGCTTTGCAATGCTTATCAAGAAAAATGCTTTTTGAGATAGAAATAATTTAAAATCTATTTCTACAGTAAAGATCACAAGGAAGTAACAAATTTGATTGGACTTTTGTATAATTTGTATTTTAAAATGAACAAAGATGCTAGTAATCCAAATCTGGTTTTTATTCCAGGCATTCTTTACCTTATAAGCGTCTGTTTTCAACACTGCATGGATTTTTATTTTTTAAATTATGATTAATAACTCATAGCTGTGTAGACTGTAGATCACAGGTTTATACACATTGATGCTTATGTATACACTGCATAAACTTCAGTGAAATAAACTGTGAGCAAATAGAAATATTTTGTGTTTTAAGGAAATAAAGCTCTGTACAATTCAGAATGTATTGAAATATTTAAATCACTGAAACAGAATGGCAGATGTTAGGGATGTATGGGAGTCACTGGATCCAACAATCCTGATCAAGTAGGATCAGCTAGGACTGGTTGCCCATAAATAGAATGCTGCTTTAGTACTTACAATTACAGGAAGGGGGCAGAAGGGAGGGTAGCAGGGGGTATGGGAAAGAAAAAGAAAACCACTACACATGAGAACAGAGATTTTTAAGTAAGTAAGTAAGAAAGTAAATCTTATAACCCTTCACCCTACCAAAATCTCTAAGACTGTGTCTTCTTAGTTGTTCTTTTGGTAGAAAAAGTAGTCTTTGGTAGTATTAATCCAACTGTGCTGAAATTAAGTATACTGCATTGTAGATATCTTCATAGATCTTTATTGTTGTCTTATAAATATGAAAGTAAAACCTCTTGAAAAATAACGTATACAAGGGCTGCTCTGAAAGTAACCTACTTTATTATGTTGGCTCATGATGCCAGAGACAGATTTTGGTGATATGGCAGTAGAGGTTGTTCTTTTTCTGGCAATATTCCATTACATTTTGTTGCCATGCAACAGGTGGCAGCAGAGGGATAGTCTGACAAAATTGTTTCTGACATGGAAGTGCATATGAAGCAAAAGTGTGTAATTGAATTCCTTTGTGTGGAAAAAAAATGCACCTACTGACAGTCATCAATGCTTGCTGAATGTTTATGGAAGCTAAACAGTGAATGTAAGCACGGTGAGATGTGGGTGGTATGCTTCAGCAAGGGCATCATCCTAGCAGCAGAAAAACAGTGAGCTGCTTCCATCAGTGCAGATTTTCACTAGATTTTCACTAGAGTGACTTGCAGGCTCTTGTTCACTGCTAGTATAGCTTATAGTGGTAACTATGTTGAAAAATAATGCTTTATAGCTGAGAATTTTCTCTATCAGATACTCTTATATGATCTTTGTATATGTTATAGTTCCCATGAAAATAAATAGGAACCATTACTTTCAGAGTAACTTTTGGAGATTTTATTTCTCCAAAAAATATCAGTCTTGTTTCAATTTCAATAGTGTTATTTCTGTTTTCCAACATAGAAACAATTTTTTGGATTGAAATGATAATTACTCTTAGTGCTTTTCTGTTCTACACATTACCACAAATTTATCTAATTCCTATTAGAATTAGAATCTTATTCAACTTCCCTATTTAGATGTCTGAGTGAATGTAGCAATCTGAACTTCAATAAACACTAATTTAAAAAAAAAAAAAAAAAAAAAAAAAAAAAAAAGTTTCAATGTAGATCTTTAGACAGGCTCACCTGCAAGTTGTAAGCATTAGTTTAACTTGGCTAATACCAGAAGAGTCGTATAATGCTCTTCCAGTCTTGGAGGATGAGTTAAAAAATAATAATAATAATAATAAACAACAACAACAAATAACCAGGAACAAAAGCATATATATGTCTATCTGTTTCATTCCAATCTTCTACACACAATGATGGAAATAAAGTCTAGACTTCTAAGTCAATAAGAAAGTTTGTAATATGATTAAGTCTTTGAAACCAGGATTTACTTTAATGTCGGTACAAGGTCTGCTTAAAAATAAATTATTATTTTGACCCAGATTTTGACCTTGTTTAAATAGAGATATTAGGAGGTATTCATAAATGCATATTAAGTTGAGGAATTGCCTCTATATTCTTAGTTCATTTTCACTGTTCCATAGTAAAGTTAAGATCCTCTGCTTTATACAGTATAGACAGAAACTGAATATTTCTGGACTACTAGTTCCACTTCTTTCAATGTTACATGAGAATGTTGTAATTTGCCTTGTGGTTTCAAAAATTCTTAACTAACTTACGAAGACTGATATGTTTACTTTCTGGTTTTAAAAATATTTTGGTCTTAAAAATTTAAAAGCAACTTTAAGCTACACAGTTTATCTTCTATAAACCTATTGCAGTATTATATAATTACAGAAGAATTAACCTACGGTAGAAGGGGGAATCTATATTTAGGAGAAATGTGTGAATTTCTGAAGCAGCATTTTAATTTAGAAAATTAAAGATATATCATCCCTTCAGTGAGTATGAAGTTATGCAGTGTGAAAGCCCTGTAAAACATGTCCCTATGCTTGAATTTACATTGACTTAATGCTCTTTAAAAAATTGAATTATTTAGTGGGAAATAATACACTGCATATGATGCTTATTTACTAGTTCAGTGTGCAAAATGTGATGAACAGCAAATCTAAAGGCAGTCTACTGGAGAGAAGGACAGACTTCCTGTTGGCAAGCAGTGGTTTTATTTTGGTGGGGTGATGTCAGCCAGCAAGACACTGTTGAATAAGGTTTTTTTCTTCCCATTCTTGTAGGAAACAATCTTGTTAACCGAATTAAAATAAGTAAGCACTTTTCTCACACATTTTCCTTTCACTCGCTCAATAAGTAACTTTAGCATCATCTCAGGTTTCTTCAGAAGGTAAGTCCACAAGATGGTTTATGTACCACCACAATTTCAGCTAGCCATATGTGACGGTCACAATCTATGAGGGTGAACCAATCTGCAGGTGTGTAGATTATGACAGTGGGCCTGTAGGACTCCATAAGGACTCAGATGTTATCTTTCCATTAATTTCTTTATCAAAATTTTGTACAAATTACTAGCAGTAAATCAAGTATATACTACAAGTTACTACAAAACTACCACAAACTTTGTGGTGTATATAAAGCAAACTTTCACATAGAATTATCTATCTATATGCATAACTATGTGTATTATTTGAAGTATACTACATTCACCAAACCATTCCCATACTGAAAACTGAAAAGTTTCTTTTCATAGAAGATCCACAGAATGGAGTTTGGAATCAGACAGGTATCCCCAGAAAGGGTCCTGTCTGTCCTGGAGAACTCATGCAGAAAAGATCTCTCAAAGAAGCTTGTATTGAGTACAGAGCAATTTACTTATTTACTTCTATACACTTTTGGCATAGATACATAAGTGGACATTGGACACTAATTCCTGCAACAGCTGTAGCTGACTTCTTTTTTCCTAGAAAATCAATTTATTATTATGATTTCCTTGTGCTGTGACTATAAAAGGTGTTTTGGTTCCAGATGCGTTTATCAAAGAAGTCTCAGAGTTCCCAGCTAAGTAGATATCTTTTGCCCTTGTGCCTCCTTTGTTACCACAGAGAAACTTTGTTCTCCATAAGTAACTTTTGAATGGACGTAATTTTGGTGAGATTAAGCTTAGTCTCTGAGTTAGCATTTGTATGTCATCATGCTTAACTATATTTACCACCTTTTTCTGCTCTAATTTTTTTTTTTGCAATCTTAATTTCTGTACAAGCGAATAATGCTGACATTAAATGAATAAAACTGTAGATTTTTTTTTTTTTTTACATAAGTTGCAACTTCTGAAGTTTAGCACAAAAATATTAAACAGAACAAATGGGAAAAATGTATGGTAAAATTTATCTCAGTAATAGATTTCAAGTGGCTTTCGTTTACAAGGAAAAGCAGAAGAATGCCTCTTTGAGAAGAAAAGAAAAAAACAAAAAAAAAACAACAAAAGCTTCTTTCCCTCTGCCACAAAATCAATTGTAAATATTCATCCGGTTTTAAAGTCAAATCAGAGATCTAAGCAGACTTGGCTTTCTGAAATAGTATTGTTTTATCATGATGTATTTTATATGATGTCTTCAGACAATGACGGACATTTAAAATGTATAAGCATATATGGACAGTTTTTAAGTAAAGACTGAGATGATAAATTATCCATCACAGAAATATGCAAAGTACATACCACAGAAGCTTTTCTTCAAACAAAAAAAAGAACAGCAATAAATAAATCATAGAACACAGGTCAGTCCAGCATAAGAAAACAGTAGTTGATTGTTCTGTTGTCAGAGGAAGCATGGTTTGTTTCTGATAGCAAAACAGTGTGGATACTATGTTGGTGCCAAGGGTTATTTTCTCAATGTAAAAATCTTTCTTCATCTGATATTAATGTTTTCACCAAGAGACCTTACATGAAATTCATTCTCACTGTGTCATCATCATTTAATAGTTCTTTAAATATATGAAGTAGATTTTGCCCCTGTCTAGAGGGCAAGCACAGAAGTTATGAAATACTTCAGTATTGGGTAGGACAGAGACTTTAAATCACATTCAGTAGATAGCTCTACATGACAAGGTGTAAGCAAAAATCTCAAACACAGAAAGAAAAATAGATTCAAGGAACTGATTTCATTAAATTAGAATTTTCCTAAGACAAACAGATTTTATTTTAGCAAAAACTTGTTACTCAAGTCATCCCTTTCTTCTGTACTGACCACCGCCAAATAGGAAGTGATCATACTGCCCTCTCTCTTTGTTCCTTTTGTATTCATAGTCTCATGCAAAACCATGTGACTTGATGTGCCACTCTCAGCTGCAACTCCCCTGTGTCACATGTTCTGACCTGTACCATGTATGAGAGTATTCTTCCACTATGAGCTATAACCTCAATGTGTTGGATTCTTCCTCCTCTATTATATGATCTAAATTTCGGGCCCACCATGTAACTAAATACCAAAAGGGTTGCATGCATTGACATGACTCAGGTTCATGCAGTCCACAGTCCTGACTCACTCAGCCATGTAGGCCAGGTGGAAGACATATAAGTTGCCTCATCAAATGGCACTGTGTGGCAGAGTGCCTTCTGTGTGTCCATGTGTGTGTCTAGGATATTTGCTTAGTTTCACTACTAGTTAACTCTGAAAATGGGAAAGCTATATCCATCAGCCTGGACAGATACCCTAACACATCTGGCTAGGCTCAAGCAACTGGCCAGAAGGAAGTACTGAGTGGGAACTGCTGCATACAGTGGTTATTTATACTATCAATATTTTGTTACTTCCACATAGCACTGGATAACAGCTACGTAGGTCACTCCAAAAGTAATGTCTCCTATTTATTTCCATGGAAACTACAGCAGATACAAAGAGTACAATAACACTATTTGATAGAAAAAATTATCAGCTACAAAACACTATTTTTCAAGGTAGTCTCCACCATTAGATGATTCACGTGTATAAACTGATTTAGACACTTTTAATTCATCTCATAGAGTGACAGCTGGGCATGGCTGTCTGAAACATGGCTTGTCCTTCATGTCACCTCTGTCCCTGCTGAAATATACCACTCACCACCTCACTGTTGCTTACCACACACTTTCACAAACAACCTAATTCCATGCATCGTAAATATTATTTCAGGCTATTACTTCAGTAACAAGAATACTTCATATTATAGCATCTATTTTGTAATATCTTGTTTGTGGTTTCAGTTGAGCAGAAATCATTTAGCCATAGTATTGATAAATATGCATCAGTAATACAACAGTGAATGCTGCACAAAGACAAAAAGTATCACTTAACTGATCTTAAAATCTACTTTATTCCTCATATTTTATAATGAAAACCTTTATCACCCTTCTACTTTTCTAGTTTTCTGCATTATACTCCTTTGTCTCCATAGATAATGTGATGAGTTTACAGGCTAATGAATAGCAAACATCTAAGTTTGTTTACAGGAAATGTTCTCTGTGCTGAATCAAAAGATAACAAACTGATGCATAAAACTGACAGCTTATTCATTGCATGTTCTTTGAGTATTGAGGCACTGTAGTTGTGTTGATACGACATATCACTTTTCAATTGTTATCTGTGTTTTTCTCATCACATTATCTTGTGTCAAACACAAGATAATTAAGAAGATAATGTTAATGGAAAATGTCTGCTTGTTAGTGTGGTATTTTAAATACCTGTCCTTTGCACTACATTATCCGTACCTTTTTCATTTATTATATGGAGTATAAATGGATATTGATTTATAGAAAATTCTCTGTGATTTATGTTTTGGCTTCCAGAGCCTTCTTTCTGTCATCTTTCCTGTGCACAATTGCTGTAAATGAGATCATCAAGAATAATGAACCAACAAATTGCAGCCTGAAACAGCAAGACTGCTCCTAAACATAGTGTTTACCTCTGAAATATGTTTATAAAATATCAACACCAAAGTTGATAGTAGTAGGAAAATGATATCAAGGCAAAGACATCATTTTGGGGCAATGGGTAGATCTAATTATAATGTTAACATAACAATCTCAAACAATCTCTAAGATCACTAAGTGCAATATGACTGACCTATTAAATGTAATTTTTATGAATCCATTTCTTAGCAGAGAAAAATTGCAAGTCTTTGTTTTATTCATTGATTACAGATGGTAACAAAAGCAACAAGAAGATTCATGGATATGAGAAAAAAAAAGTCAGTGGAAAAATGTTTTACTTATCATAACTCATTGAGATAAGAAATTGGCATGTTTAAATATAAATCATAAAAGGGATATTTCAGTGGTTATGTTGGCCCTCAGAAGCAAATGCTTTCATATGGTAAGCTGATAGTGTTTTACAGACATTCATAATGGATAAATAATTTGAATTCTAAACCTGTACCCAATACTGTATTTCACAAGATAAGCCATTTCACTTATTTCATTTATTCATGAAATTATAATAATTGTGTTTCCGGATTCTCGTTTGATAATATTGTTTAAATTTAAATACTTGCAAATCTGTTGGAATAATCATAACTTTCTCATAGAAGGATTACACAATGAAGTTCAAATGGTGCCTCTATAAAACATCAGTACCATCTAAATACTCTAAAGCATAATACTTTTTCTATCCTACACTAGATGTAATATGTATATTTTCATGGTGCAACAGAGACCAAATTTTAATTCTCAAATTTCTCTTCATTTCTACTGAAATCAGTAGATACACATTTAAGTATATTAACAAGAAATGTCAGTCTATATTTATCTTAAATCTTAATCTTAAATGTACACATGAATTTAACAGTTGTTCCTTTAAATGTTTTTGGTCTCAATCTTTTTTTTTTTTTTTTTTTTTCCCCATTTAAATGGGGTATAGTGGCTACATATTTCTAAGGAAATACCTAGATATAATTGTGTTTACAAAAGCCATGTTTCCTTAGAATCATTATCTGTACATCTTTTGCTCTCATAGAAAAACAAACAAACAAATAAAAATCTAAATTGTGAATTTGTTTTGATTTTCCTTGATCTGAAGTCTGTACAGGTATTTATTTCACTTACTGTTAGCTGTTAAAAATCAAGGCAGATTAGGAAGAACTCATCTTCTTTGCCTTCAGCATGCAAACAAGTTCTGCTGCTAGTGTAAACAAATTGAATAAGTACATGTATGCGTAAAAGAAATAAACTTAGAGGAAGTAATTGATTTTTCTTCTGTGAGATAGTTATCTTGTATAAAAACAATCAAGATTTGAAGGTAAATTTCTTTCCCTTGATTACTGAGTAACCTAAATGAGAAGTAATGTTTTTTGTTTGTTTGTTTGTTTGTTTGTTTTTAATATATATATAAATTAGTTATTAACTCTCTGCAGAGAGAGATATTGCTTTCTTTTGATTAGAGAAGGAACATAGAAAAATCAGATTAGCAAGAATTAGATAAGATTAATCCCTTCCTCACCTATTTATATTATTGGAAATTTCTGTTTTTCTCCATAATCCACAGAAAAGTTTCAAAGTTCTACCACGACTCTGGGGGATCTGTAAAAATCTAGACACTTATTTGTAGCTGATGAAGTAAAGAAACATATATGAGATTTATTTTGCAATGCAATATTTTCTTTTAGTCCCAACTGCTTCTTCCGTTTTAATGACATGGGATGTATCCTATCTGGTTAATATATCTTCTGTCCACATTGCAGCTATTTTGCAGTCCACCAGCATGATCATTTATATTATGGAGTTGAATCTATTTGTTGAATGACATAGGTATGACATAGATATAGTTACAGTTGTATGGAAATATTTTGATATGGTTCTGGAGGAGGAGACATATCGAGTGCAGAATTAACTATACTGTCCTACAAATAAGTAAATGCTATTCCAATATTATTGCAAGTTGTCCAGGTTTTGTTCTTGAGAGAACTAGTTATTCATCAGTATTTTACACTGACTGGAGTGATGTTTTATGATTTTTCAGTCATTAACATGGCACTTCTGGGATGAATTGCTTTAGAAGATAAAATCCAATGGATATAAGGTAGATATCAAGTGGAATTGGGTTCAATTCAATGTCAATGACAATAGATTCTGTAACTGAAAAATTTATATCCTCATAGCACTCTTGATCATCCATAAAGTTGAAGAAGCTGAGAGTGGGGCTGGGAAACCAAGTTCACTGTTAGAAAGCAAGTAGTCTCTATGAAAAAAAAAGTGGAGCTTCTATTGTTTTTCTTATTGTTCCTTTTTATTTTTTTTCCCCCTTCTACAATACAGTAAATGTAAAAGATTTGCATTTAGATCAAGAAAAAAAAATTGAAATGTCACTGTAACTTTGTAGGTATTGACAAGGACCTGTTAAAAAAAAATGAAATATCTCTATGTTATTAAATAGCAATGTTTAGAATGTTAAAAATGCAATATTAAAACTATTTCTTACTATCAAGTCTTCCACTTTATTTAACTTGTAATTAATTATTAAAAATATATATATATATATATTGTTTGGTGACTGTCATTCTCAGCTAATTGAGATATAGTCCAAAAAGAAAGAGATTTTTTCCTGTAAATGAAAAACTATGTGAGACACATGAACTTGACAAATAACATGAACTATAATCAAAAAAGAAAAAAAAAAAAAAAAAAAAAAAAAGTTTCCTGGAATAAAATAACCACTGATCCAGAGAGGTACAATAAACAACAAAATAAATGCAAGGAAGCACAGGATCCTTACATTTTTATTTTTATTTTTATTTTTATTTTTATTTTTATTTTTATTTTTATTTTTATTTTTATTTTTATTTTTATTTTTATTTTTATTTTTATTCTGAGAACTCAAATATCCTCAGAGATGTATATAAACTTTTATAAGCTTGAGCACAGACTGTGTATGCAATAACGGAACACTCTGGTGGGGAGGACGTAGTGTAGCACTAAATCCGTCTCTCGCACCTGTCACACGCTCTTAGTCAAATCATGTATTAAACATTACTTGCATTTGTACCACTTTATGAGTAAAACACAGTGATAACAATATTTCAATCTACATACTTGCATGTGTGTGTCTGTGATGACATGCATTTCTTACTATTAAGACATGTAAGTTATCTTAATTACTAAACTTGAGCATCTGTTATTTCGTAAAATAATTTAAAAAATATAACATGTTCATGAGAAATAATATCCAGAATACTCATATGCAGAAATAATAATGCAGAAATAATATCCAGAATACTCATACTGTGCTGATGAATTTTCAACATTTCAAAAACCTCACCATAGATATAAAATAATTTGTGATATTTTTTTAATTAGTTCTAATTAGTATATGGCATGTATGTGTTTCTGTCAATTCCAGGAGATCTTTAAAAATATGGGCAATGTTTATGGGCAAACCATTTACTTTTTTTTTTTTTTTTTTTTTTTTGTAGGATGGGCATCTGTCTGTATGAATACACACATATTTATGGGATGGCAGAGAACAACTCAGTGAATTCTCAATCTGCAGAAACTATACATGGAACAAAGCTTCATGTACATATAGAAACAGCAATACTTGCAAAAAAAAAAAAAGAAAATAGAAATAGAAAATAAAGAGCATAAAAGCAAAAAAAAAAAAATTTTTTTTGATTTATATCCAATTAATGCAAAAAGAATATTCGTAACAATTTAGCAAAAGGATTTTCACTTTATTTTCTCTTATAGCCACTGAAAATTAATGAATAAAATAAAAAAATTATCTCAGCAATCAGATATTCATGAGTAAATAATTTCAGAAGCAGAAGAATGAATGTTTCCTATCTTTGTTACTTGGAGCAGAGAGCTAAAATGGCATCTCCAATGATGTTTTTTTTTTTTTTCTTAGTTGTAAGAATTGTAATCTAATTTCCAAGACAGTCTCTTTTTTCTTTCCTTCCTTCTCCTGTTGAATGGAATGCAACAAGTCCATTCCTGGACAATTCCCAATACAACCAAGAGCAGTTTCTTTTCCCCTAGTGTAGGAGAAAAATACACTGCCGTCTCAGAGCAAGAACAAGGCTAACTTCTCTCTTGGTAAAGAAGTTATCTCCATCTGACTTCAGAGGATTAGATTTTTTTTTTTTTTTTTTTTTTTTTTTTGCTGTTGAATTTAAATCCAATCTAAATGACAAGTCCAAATATAGATAGCAACAGGGTAGATTCTGAAGGATAGTCAAATATGTAAGCAGTCATGATGAAAATGATGTGTAGAACAGCAGCTCGGATACAAGCCACAGACAAAGAAGGTTTTGAATAGTCTTTCAGACTTCATTAGGTATTTGTATTTTTATAATTTATATCTTAATATTTTCTCTTTATTTTTTGTAATTAGTTTTTCGTTGGTTTTTTTTTTTTTTTTTTTTTTTCTTTTCTGATGGATAATATGCCTTTCTCTCCAGACAATTGCTGTCATTCACAGAATTATGACTGCTTAGCAGATCATGAATCACTGACTTATATGGATCACCAGATAACAGCTATGACTGGCAGAAATCATTTCCAATTAAAAAAATAACCACATTCATTTCAAATTTCCTATATGAGCATATTAAAAAGTTTGATTTATTCTACAGAAATTCTAGAAGAATAAAATTATTTTATTAACATGGAATGTGAGAGTATAATTTTCCTCTTGTAGGTTTATTTGTTTCTCTTCTTTGAATGTAAACACATATTCTAATGCTTTAAAATCAAATACTGTTCTTTTGTTATGTTTTCTCTAACAACAACAAAAATAAAGGGATGCATGCATACACAACAAGTAGATATTCGGCAACTATATGCCAGTTTGTAATGGCAACTAAACTCCAGCACCATGCTCCCTCACTTCCCTGCTCTGAGAAACATATGCAGTGAAAATATAGTGAAAGGGCTCAAAGTCTAGGTAAGGGCAAGGAGATCACTCACCAGTTATCATCACAGGTAAAACAAGCACAGCACAGGGAAATTAATTTATTGCCTTTTACTAATAGATTAGAGGAATGAGAAACTATATTCAAACTAAAACCATTTACCTCTTTGTACACCCCACTTCAATCTGGTGGCTTTCTATGATGGAGTGACGGCTTCGATGGAGGGGAATGGGTGACAGATGTCATCTTCCTGGATTTCTGCAAAGCCTTTGACATGGTCCCTCACCACATCCTTCTCTCTAAATTGGAGAGGTATGTATTTGAAGGATGGACTGTTCAATGGGTTCAGAACTGTTTGGCTGGTTGCAGTCAAAGTGTTGTGATAAAATGATGAAAAGGTGGGTTTTTTTGTTCTCAAGAGAACTAGTTATTCATCAGTATTTTACACTGACTGGAGTGATGTTTTATGATTTTTCAGTCATTAGCATGGCACTTCTGGGATGAATTGCTTTAGAAGATAAAATTCAATGGATATAAGGTAGATATCAAGTGGAATTGGGTTCAGTGTCAGAATGGAGGCCAGTCACAAGCGATGTCCCTCGGGGTTGGTCCTGGGACTTCAACATCTTCATCAGAGACATAGATGATGGAATCAAGTGCACCTCAGCAAGATTGCGGATGACACTAAACTGAGCAGTGCAGTCGATACATTGGAAGGAAGAGAAGCCATCCAGAGGGACCTGGACAGGCTGGAGAAGTGGGCCCATGAAAACCTAATGAGGTTCAATAAGGCCAAGTGCAGGTTGCTGCACTTGGGTCGGGGCAGTCCCAGGTATTTATACAAACTGGGGGAAGATCTCCTTCAGAGCAGTCCTCTGGAGAAGGATCCTGGTGGACAAGAAGTTGGACATGAGCCAGCAGCGTGCACTTGCAGCCCAGAAGGCCAGCTGTGTTCTGGGCTGCATTAAAAAAGGTGTGGCCAGCAGGGAGAGGGAGGTGATTGTCCCCCTCTACTCAGCTCTTGTGAAGCCCCATCTGGAGTGCTGAGTCCAGGTCTGGTATCCCCAGCACAAGAAGGACATGGTGCTCTTGGTGTGGATCCAGAGGAGGACCACTGAGATGATCACAGAGCTGGAGCAGCTCTCCTATGAAGAAAGGTTTAGGGAACTGGGCTTGTTTAGCTTGGAGAAGAAAAGGCTCTGGGGAGACCCCATTGCAGCCTTCCAGTACTTGAAGGAAGCATATAAACAAGAGGGGGAACAGCTGTTTACAAGGGTGGATAGTGATAGGACAAGGGGAAATGGATTTAAACTGAGACAGGGGAGGTTTAGGTTAGATATTAGGAGGAAGTTTTTCCACACAGAGAGTGGTGATGCACTGGAACAGGTTTCCCATGGAGATTGTGGGTGCCCCATCCCTGCATGCATTCAAGGCTGGGCTGGATGTGACTCTGGGCAGCTTGGTCTGATGGTTGGTGACCCTGCACATAGCAGTGGAGTTGAAACTCGATGATCATTGTGGTCCTTTTCAACCCAGGCCATTCTATGATTCTATGATATCACTAGAGAGAAAGGAGGGTCCAGGAGAAATGGATCACCTCCAAGTTCAAGAAAGGTATTTCAGGACAAGTAGGATTACAAGCAAAGATGGCAGGAGCTAGTAGCTGAACTCAGACACAAACAGGAAATGTGCAATAGATTGAAGCAGGGTAAGGTGATGCAGGAAGAGCTTACATTTCCTGTCTGATCTTGATGAGATAAGTTTATGGAAAGCCAAAGGTGCCCTGAAATGGAATCTGGGATATAAAAGGCATGAAGGATTCTACAAATACATTCATAATGAGATAAGGAAGACTAGAGAAAATGTGGGACTGCTGCCACATGGGGCAGGGAATGTGGTGGTAGATGATACACAGAAGGCCAAGGTATTCAGTTCATTTTTTGCCTCACCTTTTACAATTAAAACCAGATTTCAGGAGCCCTAAGCTCCAAAGACAAGAGGAAAAGTCTGGAACAAGGAGAAGTTACTCTTAGCAGAGAAGAATGTACTTAGAATTTCTGCAAACAACAGTAAGGCATCTGCAGGATTTTGTTGGTCACACGTGTAAATGCTGAAGGAGCTGGACTCTAACTGCAACACCACTGCAAGTATCTTTGAATGTTTATGGTGTCTGGGAGTTATTCAAAACACAAATAAACACAGGCCAGAAAATCCTGCACTAGCTTGCTGTGATTTGATCATGGGTGGATTTGTTGATCTCAAGAGATCTCTTTCGACGTATATGATTCTGTTACTATCTCCATGGGTGGATACTCCACAAATTTTCTGAGCAACCTGTTGCAAGGTTGATTACCCTCACGATAAATTATTATTATTATTTTTATCTGTAATTGAACTTTCTTGTATGTCAGTTTATTTTTTATTGCCTCTTTTTCTTTTAGTGGAAACTACTGTGAATATTTTGTCTGCATCATCTTCGTTTCCTCCTTCTAGCCACTTTTATATAATGGCAAGATGACACATGAATCTTCTCTCCAGTCTCAGCCCTCTCAGCCTCTCCTTGTATGAAAGGCTACAAAATCACAGAATTGTTTAGGACTTCAGGAGGTCATCTTATCCAACTCCCTTACTCAAGCAGGACCATCAAGAATAGATTACCCAGGACTGTGTCAATGCAGATTTTGAAATATCTCTAAGAAAGGAGATTTCACAACATCTCTGGACAAATTATACAAGTGCTCAAGCATAGGAACATGGTACCACAGATGTGTGGAACTGGTTTTCCATGGTTAATAAAATTACCAGCACATACAGATTTATGCTGAAGCTGTGCCTTAAAATTAACTTCCTTATTGAGAACAGGGGGTGAGATGATGATTGATTTCTGGCTTGTGGTGCTTGAAATTTTGCTTCAAGAAGTAAGAATTACTACAAAAAGAAGAAGGAACCAAAGAGGTTGGATGCAAACTTCCTTTGTAAGGCTAGAGTTTTGATCCTTTTTTCTAAATTTTCTGTGGTCATGTTACACAATGATGTTGCTGCTGCTAACAATATGCAATCATCTCAGTAAAGTCTTTGCAAAATAATTGCATTATTAATGCAAGAAAGATATTATCAAAAAACCTTGTAAAACTCAGCCATGCAAGCATGTTAAGTGGGACTGTCTATCTGATTAATTGTAACACAAGCTTTATTGAAGGTTGGGATCTAACAAACTTACTGTCAACAAAATAAATGAAAAAGGCTGTAACATCTGTTTGGTAGTATATAAGTGCTGAAAATACTTCCCAGTAAGTAATATGCACAATTGCATAAATTACTTTTTAATTATATCTAATAAATACTTCTTCTCTTACATCTAATAAATCCCACTGGAGGACAAAGTCCCAACAGAGAATATTGGATCACTTATTATTGATGTTACTGTTAAATTAAAATACAGTTAGGAAGGAATGTTGAAAGTTGTGAAATAAGTATTTTATTTTTAAAAGATTAGCAAAGGTCTGGCATCTTTTTTCAAATAAATAATAGTAATGGTTATATATAATGATGAAATTTTCATTCAAGTTTGCTTAATAGTGTCCTGTACAATGTGGTGTTCAATGGGAGAAATTATATTAAGGAGTCAAAAATTATTCAAATAACTTATTCATATTCAGTATCTTTTATCTTGTTTAAGAGATACAGATTTTTTCTGAAACTCTTGAAAAAGTAACTCTCTCAGAGAGACTTAACACTCCTAGTCTGATAAGAATGAAAAAAATATATTCACAGATTATTAATGAGTAAATACAGATAAAATCATCATTAAAGTTTGTTTTTCTGGGATACAGAGTAAAATACTACTTCTAAAACTACGACTAATATGAAATGTTTTTAACGTAACCTACGGTCCAGTTTTGTGGAAAATCGATATGTCAATATTTTACGGGCTGGTTTGGCCCAGTTCTGTGACTAGCAGGGTAGAGGGATCCTTGGATGTGTGCCTCCAGAAAGGGGAAACAGGAGACCCTGAATAATTAAAAACAGTAGCAACGATCTGAGGAGAAACAAACAAATTTACTAAATCTCGTATCGGAATGCAAAATAACACACTATAATACAGCATATTTAGCATTGGAGCTAATAAATCAAATATAACAAGAGAGAGTGTCCAAAAGGTGGAAAGGCCTCACTGTAACGATGAGGTGAGATGCACAATCAGGTCAAACAGCAGGGAGGGGAACCGAAAAAAAAAAGGGAAGGTCTCATTACCTTGCCAGGTGTTATATCTCCTCCCTGAATGCAAAGTCCTCTGAGATATGCAGTTCTTCTTCTCTTCCGGACAGGTGCCCAGAACTGGTGCATTAACTCTCTGTGCACTACATGATGTTATGATGTGGAATACTGATAACCAAAAATCATAAAATCATGACAACATAGTATATAAGGTTAATTATATAACAATACATAGGTCTTAATTCTAGAAGAGGAAAGCATTCTCAAAGAATAGTGAAATTAGTTCTTGCAATAAATACTTTTATGACAGAGAGACAAGTCACTAGAAAGAAAATGAATTCTATCTCATGTGAATCCAGTACATGAGACTATATTAAAATATAAAATAATATCCATAATGGCTATAAAAACAAGCATATCTTTTAATATTTCTTTAGCTACATAAGCTAATGAAAGCCACATATATATGGCAAGTGATTTAAGATCCTAAATAATTAAGAACTAAACCTCTGATTTTAAATATTAGAAATAACTTTGATTAAATAAAATCTTCTAACCTAATACTTCTGAATACTTTAAAGCTAATTTAGAAGTTAGTGGTTTTTTGATATGCATGTTTTTCATTTTGTTTTTATATTAATTCCCACTAAAACCTTTAAGCAAAAAAAAAAAAAAGTGCTTTGTCTGGAATTGGGAGAATCAGTGTACAACATGTAGTGATAGGGCTTTGTTTTGCTTTTTTTTTTTTTTTTTTTTTTTTTTTTTTTTAATATAGTTTGATGAGAATAAATGCTTTTTCTAATCATGGAATTATCTGAGCTAGGACATGCAGAAGTAGTTTTAACATGGCACTAAGAAAAATCTTTTAATGCTTAGAAAAAATGTAAGAGTTAAAATTAGACTATTCAGTAATGTATTAAGAAAAAGAATATCCTTTTGACAAGACTACGCCTCCCTACAGCCATACATTTCCAAACACCTACAACAGAGGTTTTATTTTAGTGAATGAATCACTGCTTTCAGTGAAGGCTGAATGACAGAATCAGTCTACCTAAAATTGACATGACTGCTTTTGAGAAAGAAGCAATTTTCACCCAAAGCAGAGACCAGATGGGCCATTTAGGAGAAAGTACTACATTATGCACTGTATCAGAAAGAGAAATTATAATGATAGGCATAAAAATATAGAAAGAGTTGTTGTTTAAAAGAAAAAGTGATGACAATTATTCTAGCTGTCACTGTCTTCTGTACGATCCACTAAGTGAATGATTGAATTTATTTACAGAAAGTAGATATTTATAAATATTAAATAAATATTAAATATGTAGTCACTTGATAATTTAAATTAAATATATATATATATTAATATATATAATACAAATATGCTGAGTACTTACACATACACAAGAGTAGAGTGAATCATAACAACAAAGCAAAGTATCAGCTTTCATTTCTTTGGAGATTTCTACTGTTAAAATAATGTCACATTTTTAAATTGTATATTATTATTATTATTATTATTATTATTATTATTATTATTATTATTATTATTATTATTATTATTATTATTATTTATTGAGTATGCTTTAGTAGCAAAGCTAAAACTACTGGAGTTGTATAATACAATACTGAGGATTCAGTAAGTTACACAGTTCCTTTTATGTAGTTTTTGAAGACCAATATTTCACAGTGCCCCAAAAAGACTTTTTTATATCTGTTGATTGAAGATTAAAAACAAACAAACAAAAAAAATCCATAAAAAAGCAACAAGTCATAGTTATGTCCTAACACACAGATAGTTGCACTTATTACAATATGAAATATTAAACATTTGAATGAAGAAAAAGTTTTACTTTCAAAGCATCATTTATTTCTATTTTACTTCTCCATGTGCTGCTTCTTTGTTTTTCCCTCTTAGAAAATGATTTGCTAGTTGGATGTGGCTAAGAGATTTGGAGGTTTTTTTTTTTTTTTTTTTTTTTTTTAAATCTTATTCTTCTTCCAGAAATCCCATGCTTGTGTAACAGTGTCGAGACTAGCAATGTTCCTTTCTCTAAAGATAAAAGAAACTTATAATTAGTTATAGTAATTGAAACTTGGGCAAGTTATTTCAGAATATCTGTTTAATCTTTATGGTTTTATTCTGCCTATATACAGCAGAGAAGATTAATTTACTGCACCAAACTGGCTTCAAAGGATTTTTCATTCAATATCAGTTTGCTCCCATGGAAATAGGAGTAAAATACCCTAGCTAATGACAGATACAGAAGGCACAAACTCAGGAATACAAGGAATATATAATTTACTTCATTTTATATATATCTGAAACTGCCACAGATAATCTCTCTTTTGAATATACAGATGAAAAGAATTCACATGAACACCAGTATATTTTGTAGTTTGGGGTGACTAGATAAACCAACAGGTGAGCAGATTGAATCATAATCATCAGAATGTTTTCTTATAAGCTTAAATTTTCTGTCTCTGGGGGATAAAGTTTTCTGAAGATAGTGATTACTAAAATTTGACAAGTTCCCTCTTAATGGCTGTATGGTTCTCTGGTTTGTCAGTCACTCACCACTCGTCACTGTTTCCTTGAACTGGACTCTACCCATATATATTCACTCGTGAAGTATATGCAATTGCTTAATTGTGTAGATTGTATGGGATTTTATTACAGTAAAAATATAATATCTATTCAGTTCATCAGGAGTTTATTCGCATTTGCAAATAAAATCATTCTTCTACCATCTTCATTAGAACTTTAGAACAAGGCTCACATGTTGCTTTACAGGTCACTAACGCGAGATATTTATAGCAGATTTTATTTATATTTATTTAGTGTTTTACGTGAAATAAGTAGAAAATGCCTTATATACCAGGATGGAAACAGATTCCCCAGAAATACTTCTTTTTCTTCTCTATTGTTGATATTTATAATAGTTAAAATAACAGAATGCTAAATTATGCAATTGAGGCTTGAAGAATTATAAATTCAAATCCTTTGTGCAGGTGATTTGCATCCAAAAATTCAACCTCTCCAGCTATCATGATAGTCTAAAGGGCTTCCATCTGAACCCTTCTTTGTTTTTTGCTCAAAGCATGCTTTCTGAGGCATTTCTTGTGATAAGAATCTGATTTATCTAGGAAATGAGAGGAGAGTATTACCGTGTGGCAATCAACATAACTTTCCAGACAATTTTACATTGGAAAACATTTCTTTTTAGCCGTTTACTGTTGGAAGAGAATGTTCAGGAGTGTTTACTGGCAGAAGATCTGGCCTGTGACTAAATAACTCCAGCTTGCTATGGGAAACTGGGGGATGATGCCATTGTATCCTGTGAAGGCAAGATACAAGTTGGCGCCTCCCTGCTCCCTCTTATCTGCTGGCAAGGCCAGGAAGATAGGAACAAAGGAGTTTCCGCTAAGATCCCAGAGCCAGAAGCTGCCACTCCAAGGAGAGCTGACTCAACCACTGTGGATTTGATCTGTCAGTCCAAAGACAGCTGACTCGACCACTTTGAAAGCATTGAAAAGGGGCCATCATCACCATGGTCGCTGCCATCGTCGTTGTCAACAGAACAACAACACCTGATGACCCACCGCTATTGAAGATCAAAGGCTGAACTACGAACCTCGCTGGATCCATGGTGGTGACTATGTCCCTCTTGCTTCCTATAAAGACTCCTTGCTTCTTCTTTCTTACCTTTTCTATCACCCTCCTTCCCTTCCCCATTACCCTAATTCGTAATAGCGTCCGTCCTCCCCTTCACCATCTCCCTAATTAACATCTGTAATAAACTGGTCGGACCAACATTTGAACCATTGTTTCTTAATCTCACGCCAGGGATATAGATATTAAAAGAACCTCCTCTCCCTCCTGTAAATCGGAGAGAGACAAATGCTCAGCAATTAGCTGGAGGCTAGATTCTTGGGATAATCAATCAGTGGAAGTAGTCTAGAGACCTGTTTAACTGACCAGATGGATGAGTAATTTTCCATTTACTATACTGAATAGTTTTTGATGACTTTAATGAAACGTTAATATGTAAGTGTATATCTGTTCATATCACCTGAATTTATGAATCAACAGCTGAATCACAGCCAAAGGTCTATCTGTACTTATATCAATCCTGTATATCTGAGTTTCACCTGGGACACTTCAGAGTGTCTGGTATCATCCTATGTTTTAGTTCTAGGAGGAAAAACAAGGCTCATAATGCTGATAACATACCAATGTTCATTGTGGCTGCTAAGCAATGTTGTACAGAGCCAAGGATATTCTCAGTGAAGGGCTCAAGATGCTAGGAAGAAACAGAATTAGGACAGATTACTTGAACTAGCCAAAGGGATAATCCATACTATATGAGATCAAGTGGAAACAGTTTTGAAGGAAGTGGGAGTTCATCTTACTCTCATCTGATGCTCAGGGCTAGCTAGGCATTGATTAATGAGTGGTGAGCAATTTTTGTGCATCACTTGCTGCATACATTCACATGTATATATTAGTCATAATTATTATCCTTTTATCTATCTTAGTAAACAATTTTATCTCAACTCATAAGTTTTACTTTGTGTTTTTTTTTTTTTTTTTTTTTTTTTTTTTAAATTCTCTCCTCCATCCCATTGGGAAATGGGGGAGTGAGTGAATGACTGTGCGGTGCTTAGCCACTTGCCCAGGTTAAACCACATCACTGTATTTTACAGTAAGGAGCAAAATACATTTTCCTTTTACTTCTTTAAAACTAATGGTAGTAACAAATTATAATAGGTACTAAGTAAATAGGAATAATAGAACTAAAAGAACTTTTCCATGAAACACAAGATATTTGATGAAGAATAGTATGACATAGTAAGGTTGTGTTATGTGTATAGTTACTGTTTAATCTTCACTCCCAGATTAGGTTAGTCATCAATCCAGGAATTCCTCAGAGTTTCTATCTAGCCAATACAATATACAGCAAAATAATTTATTTAATTTCTAGTTTGAGATTTAAAGGCAGATTTCTGACTGAACTTCTACTCCACAGCAGAGCAACTAGCCAAATTATAACAAAGAAGTATGAGACATGAATGAAGTCCCAAAACACCCAAAAACACATCTAGACTGCTCTCGCTCTGTGTATACTAATTAATTGATACTATTTACATGACTAAATATGTTAATTAATTCCTTGAGAAAAGAGTCTAGACCATCCAGGAAATTTCCCAGGCTGTTCCTGATATAGATAGATTGAACAAAGTGAACAACAAAAAGATACTCTGAAATACTCGGATAATGCTGCTGCACATGCAGGAACTGCCAAGAAGAACAGTTTTATTTAAACAGTCAAAGTAAGCTAGGACATGTTTTGCATACAGTCTGAGATAATAACATCAGACCATATATGTGCTGGAGTGTTCATATAGGATGATGGGCCATCTGAGCTATCCATTTCATGAGTCTCTCCCAGTCGAGCCCAATTTGTTAGAATCCTTGTCATCATCATTCAAATGGCAACTTACTATTCTGGTCAAGAGATCAAATTCCCCACATCTGCATTACCTAATGGAAAAGATCTTTATAATTCAGTATTTTTAATTAATGTTTAGGTAATTCTTGTTTACCCTACTTTTTCCTTGCTTTTTGTTTTGTTTTTCTGGGGCCCCAAAATGTTTTTACATGTATGTGCACCTCCTTGTTGGCGAGAATGGAATGCAGCATGGCACCTCTCCAAAAGATATTGGGATGACTGAAGTCCCGGAGGACAGCAAGAGTTTGTGAACATCAGATTGCTTGTATCAGTCTGTAGAGAATCTGACCTGTCTGTTCTTCCTGGTCAGGTAGCCTGTAGCAGACCCCCACCGTAATGTCACTTAAACCTAAAAAGTGGGAGTTTTCTCTGTAATGGTGTCATGTAGACATTTCCTTGTTAATCTATAGATGCTGGACATGACTCCACTTAATCATAATTCTGGGAGTTTTGTAGTCCCTCTCTATCGTATCATCCCATACGCTTTCTTCAGCAACACTGTCACTGTCCATCATTCCTTCACAGGGCTCTGGTTATCCAATCCTTTCCCTGGTTTAAAGGTCAGATATCAGCAAAAATCTTTTTCCTCTGCTTAGTGAGGTGCACTCTCCTCTCCCACATATGTGCTAATCCTCAGATAGGGTCCCACATGCATAGAACCCATAGTCATAAACAGTACCTGTTGTCCAGTCACATTCATTCCTTCCAGCTGATCAGGAAGCTAATGGGTGGATATGCACATATCCTCCTTTGATTTGCAATCACTCCACATTTGTAGATACAAACTACAACAGTCGAGAATAAATACCTAGACCCAGGCTCGAGCTTCAATCTCAAGTCTCTCTAGATACTCATAGATTTGCCATCTGATACTCATAAACAAGTCTAAACTGAAGTTCCATAGCAAAGCACATGTACACATACACAAATTGGACAGAGAGAAGGTCACAAAGGAACTAGGAATATAGTTAATAAAAAAACAGGACAGATCATATTGATCAGATATGGTGCTTAGCCAGACAAGCATATTTATCTGAAAGATGTTTACATCTTTATCCTCTCCACTCTGTTTTTTTCACATTTGTCCTTCCCTAATCCCAATCTTTGTCTCTTTCCCTGAAAATCCCATATTTTTTTGTAAATTCACACAAGGAAATGTATACCCTGTAGTAAGTTTTATGCAATCACAAAATTCCTCAATAGATTTATTCTCCTGCTCTAAAATTCTGTCTGAATTTTTCGAAAGCCACACTTGAGGTCTTTTTTCAACAGCCCTTTCACATTTACAGACATAATTACAATTAATTCTGTTCAGTCCATTCAGTAGAATCCAGGGAGGTCTTGAACTCTTCTTGTGTAAGTACAGTTGTTTAAATAAATATCTTTCTAGACCCTATTGACTATGTTCTCTTGGGATATACTCACTTGCTTAAATAGAGACACTTATTATTCATTCAAGGTGCAAACTATCACACATAGTTTTCAGACACTGAGATACAAAGACTAACACATACCAAATAACCCCATGCAGATAACACAGATATTCTGTGTCAGCTCCGAAAGAAATTCTTGCCTACATATGGGCAATTTCATTGAGTCTCTGAGAGCCTAAATTAAACTTCCTGATTTGCATTCCATAGTGTGCCACTTTTGTTCATCATTAATTAAGAATGAAATTCAAGACTTCAGTGACATCACAGAAAACATTGTTATGATTGGAGATAAATATTACAACATAGGTAAAACAATAATAAAAAAGTCAACAACAAAAACAACTAAATTTTGTTAACATTTATAAAATCTAAGTTATAAGAAAGGAACCAAAACTAACTATTACATTTTTTTTTTTTTTTAATTGATATAAGCAATATAAAATAGTGTATTGTGTTAGCATGCTTTGGTAGGGGGAGGAGCTGGAGTGTTGGCCTCTTTGAGAAGAGCCCAGCAGCTGCCCCGTGCTCAATAAAAATCAATTCCAGGTGGCTCTGAAAGGGACCTGCTGCTAGCCAGGGATGAGCTGATAAGTGATGCTGGGTGTGCCTCTGTGAAAATAGATTTAGGAAAGGAAAAAAGCTGCTGTGAAATAGGAGCTGTTTGAGAGGAGTGAGTGAATGTTGATTGAAATGATTATGCAGACATCAAGGTAAATGTAGAAGGAGTGAAGGAGACGTTCTAAATACAGAGCAGAAGTTCTCTGTAGTCTGTGAAAAGGCCCATGGTGGAGCAGACTGTCCCGTGCAGCCCCTGGGCACCATATGGACCAGATCTCTACATGTAGCCCATGGAGGAGCCCGTTCTGGAGCAGGTGAATGTGGCCTGAAGGAGGCCACAGCCCGTGGAGAGCCCATGAAGGACGAGGTCCTGGGCAAGAACTCTAGTCTCTGGAGAGGAGCCTTTAGTGAGGCAGGAGGGCTGGGGAAGCTACTGTCCATGGGAAAGTCACCTCCTGAAGGATGGACCCTGTGGTATAGATCCACACTGGAGCATTTCTTAATGAATTGTGCTTTCTGAGAAGCATATATAGTACCTGCTCAGGAAGGACATTGTGCTGTGGGAAGGACCCCATGCTGGAGACTGGAGAGAAAGTGACCATACAGAAGGCAGAGATAATGCATAATGAATTACAACAGTTCCCATTCCCTATTCTCCTTCACTTCTAGAGGGTAGGAGGTAGAAGAAGGTGAATCATAGAATGGCCTGGGTTGAAAAGGACCACAATGATCATCGAGTTTCAACTCCACTGCTATGTGCAGGGTCACCAACCATCAGACCAAGCTGCCCAGAGTCACATCCAGCCCAGCCTTGAATGCATGCAGGGATGGGGCACCCACAATCTCCATGGGAAACCTGTTCCAGTGCATCACCACTCTCTGTGTGGAAAAACTTCCTCCTAATATCTAACCTAAACCTCCCCTGTCTCAGTTTAAATCCATTTCCCCTTGTCCTATCACTATCCACCCTTGTAAACAGCTGTTCCCCCTCTTGTTTATATGCTTCCTTCAAGTACTGGAAGGCTGCAATGGGGTCTCCCCAGAGCCTTTTCTTCTCCAAGCTAAACAAGCCCAGTTCCCTAAACCTTTCTTCATAGGAGAGCTGCTCCAGCTCTGTGATCATCTCAGTGGTCCTCCTCTGGATCCACACCAAGAGCACCATGTCCTTCTTGTGCTGGGGATACCAGACCTGGACTCAGTACTCCAGATGGGGCTTCACAAGAGCTGAGTAGAGGGGGACAATCACCTCCCTCTCCCTGCTGGCCACACCTTTTTTAATGCAGCCCAGAACACAGCTGGCCTTCTGGGCTGCAAGTGCACGCTGCTGGCTCATGTCCAACTTCTTGTCCACCAGGACCCAAAGTCCTTCTCCAGAGGACTGCTCTGAAGGAGATCTTCCCCCAGTTTGTATAAATACCTGGGACTGCCCCGACCCAAGTGCAGCAACCTGCACTTGGCCTTATTGAACCTCATTAGGTTTTCATGGGCCCACTTCTCCAGCCTGTCCAGGTCCCTCTGGATGGCTTCTCTTCCTTCCAATGTATCGACTGCACTGCTCAGTTTAGTGTCATCCGCAATCTTGCTGAGGTGCACTTGATTCCATCATCTATGTCTCTGATGAAGATGTTGAAGTCCCAGGACCAACCCCGAGGGACATCGCTTGTGACTGGCCTCCATTCTGACACTGAACCCAATTCCACTTGATATCTACCTTATATCCATTGAATTTTATCTTCTAAAGCAATTCATCCCAGAAGTGCCATGCTAATGACTGAAAAATCATAAAACATCACTCCAGTCAGTGTAAAATACTGATGAATAACTAGTTCTCTTGAGAACAAAAAAACCCACCTTTTCATCATTTTATCACAACACTTTGACTGCAACCAGCCAAACAGTTCTGAACCCATTGAACAGTCCATCCTTCAAATACATACCTCTCCAATTTAGAGAGAAGGATGTGGTGAGGGACCATGTCAAAGGCTTTGCAGAAATCCAGGAAGATGACATCTGTCACCCATTCCCCTCCATCGAAGCCGTCACTCCATCATAGAAAGCCACCAGATTGAAGTGGGGTGTACAAAGAGGTAAATGGTTTTAGTTTGAATATAGTTTCTCATTCCTCTAATCTATTAGTAAAAGGCAATAAATTAATTTCCCTGTGCTGTGCTTGTTTTACCTGTGATGATAACTGGTGAGTGATCTCCTTGCCCTTACCTAGACTTTGAGCCCTTTCACTATATTTTCACTGCATATGTTTCTCAGAGCAGGGAAGTGAGGGAGCATGGTGCTGGAGTTTAGTTGCCATTACAAACTGGCATATAGTTGCCGAATATCTACTTGTTGTGTATGCATGCATCCCTTTATTTTTGTTGTTGTTAGAGAAAACATAACAAAAGAACAGTATTTGATTTTAAAGCATTAGAATATGTGTTTACATTCAAAGAAGAGAAACAAATAAACCTACAAGAGGAAAATTATACTCTCACATTCCATGTTAATAAAATAATTTTATTCTTCTAGAATTTCTGTAGAATAAATCAAACTTTTTAATATGCTCATATAGGAAATTTGAAATGAATGTGGTTATTTTTTTAATTGGAAATGATTTCTGCCAGTCATAGCTGTTATCTGGTGATCCATATAAGTCAGTGATTCATGATCTGCTAAGCAGTCATAATTCTGTGAATGACAGCAATTGTCTGGAGAGAAAGGCATATTATCCATCAGAAAAGAAAAAAAAAAAAAAAAAAAAAAACCAACGAAAAACTAATTACAAAAAATAAAGAGAAAATATTAAGATATAAATTATAAAAATACAAATACCTAATGAAGTCTGAAAGACTATTCAAAACCTTCTTTGTCTGTGGCTTGTATCCGAGCTGCTGTTCTACACATCATTTTCATCATGACTGCTTACATATTTGACTATCCTTCAGAATCTACCCTGTTGCTATCTATATTTGGACTTGTCATTTAGATTGGATTTAAATTCAACAGCAAAAAAAAAAAAAAAAAAAAAAAAAAAATCTAATCCTCTGAAGTCAGATGGAGATAACTTCTTTACCAAGAGAGAAGTTAGCCTTGTTCTTGCTCTGAGACGGCAGTGTATTTTTCTCCTACACTAGGGGAAAAGAAACTGCTCTTGGTTGTATTGGGAATTGTCCAGGAATGGACTTGTTGCATTCCATTCAACAGGAGAAGGAAGGAAAGAAAAAAGAGACTGTCTTGGAAATTAGATTACAATTCTTACAACTAAGAAAAAAAAAAAAAAACATCATTGGAGATGCCATTTTAGCTCTCTGCTCCAAGTAACAAAGATAGGAAACATTCATTCTTCTGCTTCTGAAATTATTTACTCATGAATATCTGATTGCTGAGATAATTTTTTTATTTTATTCATTAATTTTCAGTGGCTATAAGAGAAAATAAAGTGAAAATCCTTTTGCTAAATTGTTACGAATATTCTTTTTGCATTAATTGGATATAAATCAAAAAAAATTTTTTTTTTTTTTGCTTTTATGCTCTTTATTTTCTATTTCTATTTTCTTTTTTTTTTTTTGCAAGTATTGCTGTTTCTATATGTACATGAAGCTTTGTTCCATGTATAGTTTCTGCAGATTGAGAATTCACTGAGTTGTTCTCTGCCATCCCATAAATATGTGTGTATTCATACAGACAGATGCCCATCCTACAAAAAAAAAAAAAAAAAAAAAAAAAAAGTAAATGGTTTGCCCATAAACATTGCCCATATTTTTAAAGATCTCCTGGAATTGACAGAAACACATACATGCCATATACTAATTAGAACTAATTAAAAAAATATCACAAATTATTTTATATCTATGGTGAGGTTTTTGAAATGTTGAAAATTCATCAGCACAGTATGAGTATTCTGGATATTATTTCTGCATTATTATTTCTGCATATGAGTATTCTGGATATTATTTCTCATGAACATGTTATATTTTTTTAAATTATTTTACGAAATAACAGATGCTCAAGTTTAGTAATTAAGTAGGAGAACTTACATGTCTTAAGAGCTCTGAAGGAGATCTTCCCCCAGTTTGTGTAAATACCTGGGATTGCCCCGATCCAAGTGCAGCAACCTGCACTTGGCCTTATTGAACCTCATTAGGTTTTCATTGGCCCACTTCTCCAGCCTGTCCAGGTCCCTCTGGATGGCTTCCCTTCCTTCCAGTGTATCAACTGCACTGCTCAGCTTGGTGTCATCCACAATCTTGTGAGGATGCACTCGATGCCATTGTCTATGTCATTGGTGAGGATGTTGAAGAGCACTGGCCCCAAGACTGATCCCTGAGGGACACCACTTGTGACCGGCCTCCACCCTGACACAGAACCATTGATCGCAGCCGTTTGGCTGTGTCCAGCCAGCCAATTCCTAATCCATCAAACACTCCATCCTTCAAATCTATACCTCTCCAATTTGGAGAGAAGGATGTGGTGAGGGACCATGTCTTGCACAAGTCCAGGTAGATGACATCCACCACCCTTTGCTGTCCACCGAAGCCATCACTCTATCATAGAAGGCCACCAGGTTGGTCAGGCAATATCTGCCCTTGGTGTAGCCATGCTAGCTGTGTCAAATCACCTCTTCGTCTCATATGTGCCTTAACTTAGTTTCTAGGAGGATCTGCTCCATGATCTTTCCAGGCACAGAGGTGAGGCTCACCAGCTTGCAGTTACCCAAGCCTTCCTTTCTCCCTTTCTTAAAAATGGAAGTAACTTTTCCCTTTTTCCAGTCACTGGGGACTTCACCAGACAGTCATGATTTTTCAAATATGATGGAGAGGGGCTTGGGAACCACATCAGCCATCTCTTTCAGAACCGTAGGATGGATATCATCTGGTCCCATGGACTTATACACATTGAATTTCATGAGGAGGACCCAGGGTTGTTTCATTATTACAGTGGGACAGAAACCACTCCCCTCACCCTCAACTAGAGTCTCATGGTCCTGGCAGACATGGGAAGCCTGACCATCCCTGAAGACTGAGGCAAAGCACTCACTGAGTACCTCTATGTCAGAGGAAGCGAACTCCCCATTAATTTTCATTAGAGGGGGTGCACTCTCCGTGGCCTGTCTCCTCTTGCCTATGTACCTGTAGAAACCCTTCTTGTTGTCTTTCATATCCCTCACCATGTTCAGCTCCATCTTCATGTCAGTTTTCCTAATCCTATCTCTACACACACGGACAACAGCCCTGTATTCCTTTCAGGATACACAACCCTGCTTCCACTTCCTGCACATTTCCCTCTTTTCCCTCAGTTTAAGCTGCAGGTCCTTGCACAGCCACAATGGTCACTGCCTCCCCTGCTTGACTTCTTCTGCTGGGGGATGGAGAGCCATTGCACTTTCAGAAAGGTGTCCTAAAATAGCTGCCAGCTTTGTTCTGTGCCCATGCCCTTAAGGATAGTTTCCCAGGGAATCCCACTCAGCAGTCCGTTGAGCAGCCAGAAGTTTGCTCTCCTGAAGCACAGGATCCTAGCTCTGCTTTTTGCCAGGCCCGCAATCTTCAAGATCACAAACTTCACCAAGGCATGGTCACTACAGTCCAGGCTGCCTCCAATCTTAACCTCTCTAACACTCTGATCTGCATTAGTGAGCACCAAGTCCAATAAGGCTTCACCTCGGGTTGGTCAGATTACCTGGACCAGGAAGTTGTCCTCGACAGGAATCTCTTGCATTGTCTGCCACCCACCATGCCACTATCCCAGCAGATATCCAGGTGGTTGAAATGCCCCATCAGGACAAGAGCCTACGAGCACAACACCTTCTGCATCTGAAGCAAGAAGTCCTTGTCAACAGGCTCCCCATGATCAGGTGGCCTGTAGCACACTCCAACCACTAGACACCTTTTAGTGGACCAAGCTTTGATTTTTACCCACAAGTGCTTGACCTGATTGTGTCATTCCTCAGACACAGCTCTTTGCAATTTATCCACTTCCTAACATAGAGGGCAACTCCACCACCCCTCCTACCCTGTGTATCCCATATATCTCATATAATTTCTCCCAGAAGACCTTTTACGATGTTGAAATCTCCTTTCCAGAAATCTAGGTTTATGATTCTGCTTGTTGAGCTGTTCCCAAACTCCTCATCGTCACTGCAGACAAAGCTCCATGATCAGTTCTTCCTGATCATAAATATCACATCACAGCAAAGAACCTTTTCTCATTGGCTCCTCAATTAACTGCATTTATAATGATTTTAAAGATTTTTTGTTTTGTTTTGTTTTTGATTACCATATAAAAAAGTTTCTGGAGACTCACTCTTCAGATACAAATTGATAAGGAGAAAAAAACAACAACATCAAGAAAAAACAAACAGATATTAATGTGTTCATTTCTTTATAAGGAAAAAATAAAGAAAAAAACAGATTGAAGGAATGAATCAAGCAAGTCAGAGCTGCAGGCACTGTAATGAAATGTGAAGTCTGTTTTATAGCACTTTAGCCAAATACAAACTTTTGATTTCTTAGGGATAATAGGCAATTCTGAAATCTATTCATGTTTTCACTGGAATCTTTTTGTATTTCTGTTGCTTTTGCATTTTTAAAACCACACAAGAAAACAGTGTCAGAAACATCAATATGTAAGGAAAAACAAAAAATTAGTTTATAAAGTGTACTTGAACTGAATTCAATAGTTATATTTGTTTTAGCACTTAATTTATTGAGAGTGTTTTTGTTTGTTTGTTTGTTTGTTGTTTGTTTGTTTTCTTCAAAATTGTATTTAATATTTTCCAAAGTATATTTACAATATAAAACTAACAGGGTCAGTTAATCTATTTTCAAGTGCTTAAAAGTAATCATTAGTTGATTCTTACTGAACAGAACAAAAATATACTCCCGAATCTGGTTTGCTTCTCTGATTGCTACCCATTATTGATATTTCAGTCAGACAGTGATGAAATTACTCAGGGAAGCCTGTGACTAGGAGCACAAATTCTATTTTTCTTATCCCTTCTGGGGTGGTGAGGGATGCAAAGCAGCCTAGGAAAACTCAGGCTTTGAATAAATGGCTAAAAGGTTGGTACCACCATAAGAACTTTGGGTACTTTGATCATGGGGTGGTTTACTCAGCACTTGGTCTGATGTCTGTGGACAGGTCTTGCCTGCCTGCAAGGGGAAAGGATATCCCAACTCAGAATCTGGCAGAGCTCGTTGAGTGAGCTTTAAACTAGGTATGAAGGGGGAAGGAGATAAAATGATGCTTGCTAAGGTGGAGCGTGTAGTTCAGCTGTTTCAACTAGATTTTATGGGAAAAGAGGGTGGAGGGCAGTGGGATAGAGAAGGGCTTTGGGTTGTTGTCGTTGCATGGAAAAACCTCTGGATTGTCCTGTCGGATTTTGTGAGGACTCCTTAGAGGAGGTACCATTGTGAATTCCCCGCCTGAAATCTTCTTGTGTCCCTTTAGAGATACCTGCACTTGCTGCTTCCCTAAAGTGTCTGTATACCAATGCTTGCAGCATGGAAAATAAACAGGAAGAGTTAGAGATCTGCATGCTGTCACAGTGCCACGATCTCATTGCAATCATGGAGATGCCATTGGAGGGACAGCTCACATGACTGGAATGCTGCCATGGATGGCTAGTTAGGCTTTTTAGGACTGACAGGATAGCGAGGCGAGGTGGTGGAGTTGCTTTTTAGGTGTGAGAGCAGCTAGAATGTATCAAACTCCACCTGGGGAAGGGTGATGTACCAGTGGAGAGCTTGTGGGTGAGAATTAAGGGGCAGGCTAGTATGAGTGACAGTGTTGCGGGTGTGTATTATAGGCCCCCTCCCTGATCAGGAGGAGGAAGTTGATGAGGCCTTCTACAAGCAGCTGGAACTAGCCTCGTGATCCCAGGTGCTGGTTCTTCTGGGGGCTTTCAATTATCCAGATATCTGTAGGGTAAGAAACATGTTCATGCATGCAAGCTCCAGACAGTTCCTGCAATGTGTTGAAGATAGCTTTCTGATGCAGGCGGTGGAAGAGCCAACAAGGGGTGGCATGTTACCGGACCTTGTTCTTACTAATAGGGGTATGCTTATTAGGGAAGTAAATGTCGGGGGCAGCTTGGTATGTAGTGATCACGAGATGGTGGAGTTCAAGATCTTGAGTGGAAGGAACAAAGCAAAAAGTAGGATTGCTACCCTGGACTTCAGAAGAGCCAGCTTTAATCTCTTCTGGGACCTATTAGAAGGTATGGGGGCCTGTAAGAGCTGGTCAGCATTTAAACAGCACTTTTTCCAAGCTTGGAATCAGTGCGTCCTTATAAGTAAGAAATCAGAGAAGGGCGGCAGAAGGCCTGTATGGATGAGCAAGGAGCTCATGCTTAAACTCAAAGCAAAGAGGAAGGTTCATTAAATGTGGAAAATGTGTCTGACTACTGGGAAAATTATAGGAATGTTGTCAGGGCCTGCAGGGATGCGACAAGGAAGGCTAAAGCCAACTTGGTATTGTATCTAAGAAAGGAGATAAAAGATAATAACAAAGGCTTTTTTTAAGTATGTCAACAGTAAAAGACTAGGGAATATGTGTGCCATGATTCAAAAAAGAGAGAGCTACTCACTCGTAGTGGAATTCCAAGGTCACAGCTTGAACCAACGGGTGAGCTACGTGAATATGTGAGTGCCTGGAGTGGGGTGGGGGTGGGGGGGCGGGGGTAGGGGTAGGGGTAGGGGAGAAGGGGTCTAGAGCTTCTGTCTCTGCGATACTTCCCATGCCATCTGAGTCTATGTAAGTCCCCCTTTTCCCCTGCCCTTCACTCCTGTGGCGCAACGGTACAAAGAAGGGAGGCTCAGCATGTCCCTTTCTCCAAACTGCTACCAGTAGGAGTGAGTTAATTCCTCTTTGAAATCTTTACCTATATCACCTATTTCTCAAATAAAGGCTCTGTTATTGCCTTTTGTAGAGTTTGCTCTACACTCCTTGTTTATAAACTGAGTTTGTAGGACTGCATGATACATAAGAACATAGAAATTTTGTTTACTAAATATTATTATTTATTATATTGAAAATAAAATAAAAAAAATAAAGCACTAATCACCACTACCAGGAATACTGATTGTTTATACTTGTGTACAATCACCTTTCCTAGAACTTATTCAAAAACTGAAACTAAAATTCCAGATGAAAGTTCAACAATCTTCTCTTGTACATGTGATATTCTTTTTCATATAGTAAGGAAATTTTACTTTCATGTAACAAGAGCAAAGAGTCAACTCAATTCAATTTATTACCCATTACTTTTGTTGCATGCTTCCTACAATTATTTATTTCTCATTTTCCAACTCTGCTGTAAACATATTAGTTTCCCCTTATCTTTATTTAATTTTAACTTATTGATTTTAAACTTTTCTCTAACTTTCTAAAATCATTTCAATTCTACTTTTGTCCTCAGAAATACTTGCAACTATTTCTGTCTGTGCGTCACTATTTATTTTACATTCTTCTTTTTATCACATTACCTAAATCATTCTTGAAGATATTTAATGGAGTCCAGACATAGTGGACTTGACCTGAAATATTTTAATAGTTTCCTTGTGATATGCTGCTAACTACTCGTTTAAGTTTTTAGTGAGCTGTAAAGTCATCTAATTGATATGCCATTTAGATCTCTCTCTCTCTCTCTCTCTCTCTCTTTTTTTTTTTTTTTCCCTAAACGAGGACAAAACAAAACAAACAAAATAAATGCTGCCATTTTCATTTTCTTTTTATTCAATAATCCAGAAATTCTGTTAAAAAAAATAAATCCTTTTTTTTTTTTGCTTTTTTTTTTTTGACAACTCTATCAATATGAGTATTATTAAAACATAAGAAAAGCTCAATCTTACATCAGTATGTTACAGTAAAAAAAAACAAAAAACAAAAAAAAAAAACATAAAAGCAAAATACTGATTCCTGCCTCACAGCATTTACAGGTTACATATAGTACAGGAAATAACAGATGTACTTGGATAGACAGGAGAATACTGAGAAAGAATAAGGCAGTATAGGTCAGTGGGAGAAGGAACAATCTCTGCACACTGCCAGTCTAAATATAATTCCACTTTTTTTTTTTTTTTTTTTTTTCCTTTCTAATAATACATATGTCATGGTTTTGTGATTTTTGGTTTTCAATATTCCACATCATAACATCATGTACTGCACTGGGAGTTTAACTGTTAATGCTCAAGTTCTGGGTACTTGTCCGGAAGAGAACTACATTCCCCAAGGGGTTTGCAGTCAGAGAGGAGATATAACTCCTGGCGAGGTTACCTGATGCGCTCTTCTTCGTCCACTCTTCTTCATCTCCCTGCTGGTCAAGTGGACTGTGCATCTCACCTCAGCGTTATGGTGAGGCCTATCCACCTTTTGGACATTCTCTCTCTCATTATATTTGATTTATTAGCTTCAATTCTAATTATATTGTATTATGGTGTGTTATCTTGCATTCTGATACCATATTTAGTAAATTAGTTTGTTTCTCCTCAGATCGTTGCCACTGTTTTTTTTAATTATTTTGGGGTCCCTTGTTTCCCTTTTCTGGAGGCGCGGATTTTGTGAAATCCCTCCGCCCCGCTAGTCATGGAATTGGGCCGATCCAGCCCGTAAACTGACAACGTATTGCTTCACTTACAACATGCAATGCATATTTTTTCACTTAATCAACAACGTTATGGATAATTATATACATATCTTATCTGCCTGCTTCCCCCACCACGCTGTTGAAACATTTCAGTAGTTCCTTATTATGCTCCGTAGCAGAAATGCTAAGTCATGGCTTCAAACAGTGAGTGATTGAGTACCTGTTAGGAAGGCAGGACTAATGCACTAGGGGGGTGCATTGCATGCACTTGAGTGACCAGAAGGGTTGGAGCCAGGATCCACACCTTACCGGACCACATTTAAGGATTTGCAATTGAGGCAAGGGTATCTTACTGGAGATTTCTGCATATCTGCAGCCTTCTGAAATAAGCAGCTAGTGAGGGGCCCAAAAGTGAACACAGCACTTGAGGTGTGGGCTCATCAGTGCCAAGTACAGAAGGACGATTTCCTCCCTTGTTCTGCTGACTGTATTATTTCCGATACAAGCCAGAATACCATTGGCCTTCTTGGCTACCTGGGCACACTGCTGTCTCATGTTCAGCTGGATGTCAAAAAACACCCCCAGATCCTTTTCCTCTGCACAGTTTTCAAGCCATTCTGCCTTGAGTTGTTGTGACCAAAGTCCCATTGATACAGATCCCTCTGTATTCTCAGGCACATCAACACTTCTCAACTTGGTATAATCTGCAAACTGTCTGAGAGCGCACTCAATCATCTCTTCCAGGTCATTGCTAAAAATTTTAAACAGTGATCAGCCAATATTAAACAGGGTAAGTCAACTGGACACCAGTTGGTTTTAACTTAATTCATTACCACTTCCTGGGCTTGGCAAGTATGATGTGTACAAAATAGAGTACAAAAAATAGTAATAACAAAATTACTAATGCATCTTAACTATTTCATACAATTTATCTGTGGCCCCAGACAATTCATATTCACTCATGGCAAATCAAGAGGTTATATGCTCCTGGAGGCTTTGAAACCTTTTTTTTTTTTTTTTTTTTTTTTTTTCCCCATCCCTTTCCCTCCCCCCCTACTCAGATAAATATAAAAAAGCCAAAGAATGAAAAACACCTAAACTACTAAAACACAGGACAAGGAAATAATTTTGCTATTCTGTCATATTTATCTCATGGCTTGTGTAACACAGGAATTTCTAGGTTAGTTCTTTATCCTGTCAGAACCAATGTATTTCTTCTTTCTTTTTTTCCTTCTTGAACTCACCTCTTGGCTTCTGTTAATTAACAGATGTATTATTTTGTACAGTAAATGTATGAATAATATGTAAATATTATTCTTCAAGTTTTGTTTTTTTTTTCTTCTTTTTCTGTTTTTTATTACTTATTTTAAATTCCAGAGAGGTTGTAGATGCCTCATTCCTGGAGGTGTTTAAGGACAGATTGGATAGGACCCTGGGCAACCTGATCTCGTACTTGGTCTAGTGATTGGCAACCCTGCCTGTGACAGAGTGTTTGGAACTTGATGATCCTTGAGGTCCCTTCCAACCCAAGCCATTCTATTATTCTTTTAATGCTGTTTCATACAAAATCAGGACAGTTATATAGGGAAATACAAATTATATAAACATTCTTTTAAACAACAACAACAACATATGTTTCAGTGTGGGAATACAAGAAAAACTGTTCAGAGCAGAAGCTGTGGAGCAAACATTTCAGCAGCTTCAAAGTTATGTTCCACCCTGCGCATCTCATTTTAAGTTCATGTGGCATTTGGTATAAGTTGGGCCTAGCTGACGGCAGTGCCAGCGCACGAAAATAACTGTATCAGATTTGGTAGTAGTCTAGTGATAAGAATAGAGGAGTACCTTAAGCTTAAGCAACCTATCACTTGCAGGCTTCCAAGAAGCTTCCAGACAGGCTGATTTTGGCAATAGTGACTGACATTTGTTGGGTTCTGAGTGATATCATAGATATCCATCAGGAACTGGGTATTCCCTTCCATATACTGGCTCTGATAGTGTCTGTGTTAACACAGGGAGAGACTTCAGTGGCAGAAGATCAAGAGTTGAAAGATTCCAGGAGCAACCAAGAAAGACCCCAAGGGCTCCCAACTTAGCTCCAGGTCTGCGCACTCCATAGATGGAGCAATGTCACAAACTCCTTCTCTTCTAGACTCCATTGCCTCCCCTGTGATACTAGGAGATTGTTTAAAATTGCATGTCTGTGAATAAATTGCTTTTTTTGTCAAAACCCATTTAATCTCTATGTTGTCAATCTTGTCTTAATCCTTTAGGCAATAAAACCCTTTAGTTTGTGTAGCCTTCCAGAGAATTTATTTCATTCAATCTACTTGACAGGTTTCCCATCAAAGACAATGATCTAATCCTTTTCCATCAAACATCTGAGGGACTAGCTAATTCAGGGTGCTGGGTTTGCAATGATTCGGTTGCAAGAGTTTTGTGCCTTGCACAGTCCACTTGATTATCCCCTATTTTTCTGTTATTCTGATTGGCCTTAGTCAGATAATAAAAACACATCCACATTGTAAATATAAGCATAGACTCAAGAAGTCTTCTTTGAGTTTAAATACTGTAAGCTTACTGATAGCTACTATACTACATTATTGCTACTAAGAGTTCTGTCAGAATCACTCAAGTTTTTTGTATCACCTTTTTAGAATAGTTCTTCACCTCTGTCTTTCAGAAAAGCCATACCTTATATGCTCAGATCAATGGATGAATCAAATAATCACAGAATTGCAGGAGTTGGAAGGGATCTCAGGAGATAATAGACGTCAATTTAATTATTGAATTAGTGGACTGTTCTTAATACTCCAAGTTAGGAATGTCTATCCTGCAGCCTGTGGACCACATGCAGTCCAGCCTCTCCAGCAGCCTACCCCCTATCCAGTGCCATCATGGTGGCAGCCTTTACCACTGAGCATCCTGGTCCAGCCACAGGCACACCCATCATTCAGCAGAACCAAATCATTGATGTGTGCTTGGTATTGTCTGGGCTAAAAACAGACCATAGAGAGGACACAAAGTGCTAAAATTTGGCAAATAATTTTATGTGTTTTGATACTTTGGCTAAACATAGTCCTGTGACAGTGAAAAAATGCATAGCCATAATTTCCATTTTGATTAAGGAATCTGATAATAGATTTCAAGACTGCAGAAAAACACATCAAATTTCTGGTATATTTGTGGTTCTATTTTCAGATTGCATAAATTACCTGTGAATTTTCAAGTGAAATGAATAGAGTTGCAATAAGACATTCAACTCAAAAATCTGACCATGTCTCTCTATCAGACATTTAGAAGATCTAACTTACAAGAGAAAGGTATCTCTCGCTTCATAATCACCCCTTATTAATGCCATCATTTTCTTGACGGTATGGATGTTTGTGAATATCTGTTTTCAAGGATGAAGCATAGTAAGAGTAAATTTTCATCAAAAATCTCTGACAAACAACTTGAGAACTCACTAAGAATTGCAGCTATTTCCATTGAACCTGGCTGAGAAATTAGTTTCACAAAAACAAAGTCAAGTATCACACTAGTTTCATTGATGTTGACATTCATTGAAGCTTGCTGAACATTTATGGATATCAAACAGTAAATGTGGTGGTTGGTGTGTTTCAGCAGTGGTGATGATGACAATGGGTCATTTCCATTTCAGTGCTCACTTCAGAACTGTAAAATAAATAAATAAATAAATAAATAAATAAATAAATAAATAAATAAATAAATGTCCCAGTAAATATTTTTAAGGCAATGTTATTATATTATTGTTTTTAAGCAAAATTCTTAATACCCAGTCATAACATTTTTTTTTTTTTGTCATGAGTGAAAAAACAAAAACAACAAAAAAAAAAAACCCTAATAATTCAAAATGGCTTCAAAGTCATATAGAAGTTAAATGGAATGCTTCTGAGTGAAATAATAATAAACCATTCCATGGTGCAAAAGAAAAAGTTATTTTAGGGCAACTGCATATAATTATTAGCTAGCTTATGAGAGAGCTACATCTTTACTTTTGGCTCTAGTTGGTCTGGCATCCTCAGATGCTCTTGCTAATTTCTAAAATTAGCAACAAAAAAATCGTACCTGCTGAATTCCAAATAATATAATATATTATAATAATAATATTACAAATAATATATATATATATATTAATCAGCAGCACTGGGTTATATTCACATAGTATTTGAATATATTCTATTATTATCATCATCTTTATATATTTTAAAATTGACAGTATTATAGGCAGAATATCTTCTCAACATTTCCCATCACACGCTAGAAGAATTGGCTAAGGAATACAGTGTGTAGAGTTCCTAGAACCTGGGAATAATTTATCTCTACTTTTCACTCTTTTCCCACATCGACAGCTTACAGAGCCATCCAGTGTCATTATTTCAGAGAATATGATGGCTGGATAAAAACTTTGTTGGGCCATAGTGCTATATATTCAGGCAAGGTAATTTACCAGTAAATGAAACTGAGATATAAAGGATATGACAGGAATTCACTTCACCATGTATTTGTTATGTCATCAATAGCCAAAATTAAGAAGCAGAAGACATAGGATTTTGATCAATTTAAGATATTCCTGCATTTCTCTATAGAAATAAGATTTGCAATGTCCTGAAATTTCACTTAAACTGTATCTTATCAGTCTCTAACTTTCTGAAAGTCATTACTGAGATAAGTATTGAGATGTGGCCAACATTATGCATTTCAATGTTTAACTGAACTTTAGCCTTCATTTGCCTTTGGCCACAAGTAACACTGCATGTGTGATATGTGATCTGCTGATCACTGTACTGAGAACAATTCTTATTGTCCAAATGATGCTTAAAGGACTTCATGCAAATGAGTAAGGCTGAGACATGTTTTTCAAAACTTGTAATACTTTGCCATATCTGCTATACTGTAAAAACATATTAGTCTAACAGTTGTTGAAGAAGAATCAATATCATATTATTGCTAGGTTAATTAAAGAAGCAGAGGAAAAGTTATCAGTCTTTTGTTAACATCTGCACTAGTCAGTTCTAGATAGTGTAATAGTGCTTACAGATGGACTTACTTTAAAATATATATATATATTCCCCAAAATGAGAAACCTTTTTGTATTAGAATATACTACTGTGACAGTGTGCTCCCTCTATCCCCTGCCTGGCCTTCTTTTCCCCATAATTCTTCTGCAAGTATAACCACTTGTTATCCACCATGATGAATGCAACTGGTCATGCAGCTGAAGTTGTGGCAAACAGCACATTGGACAAGTGTTAATTTGAACAATATGCCCACCTAACCACAATGATAGTCTATGTCCGACTCAAGCCAGATTTGGAAGACTGTCCAATTTGTGCCAAATCTAGGAGAAATTGACATCTGCAGTCAGCATGGAATTTAAACCGTGAATCAATTGTCTTAATACATAAATAGTAAGCAGCCCAAGAGCCCATTGAGTCCTTCTGCATGGCATCGAGCTTCATGACAGGACCTCCTCTTAATTAGGGATGCCTCTTGAGGATATAGCTTCTGCAGAGATCCCTTGCACCTACAAGTCAAAAGACATGTTGCCAGTACAAATAATCAGGAAGTGATAAACAGTTTGCTAAGGTTCGTAAGCTTTGTTAAGGTTGTGCCTTAGAGGGACTGTGAACATATAATCCATTTATATAAACCATTATCAGGATTAGGAGTGAATTCAACTGCTCTTAGGCTCCTTACCTCCATGGAGTTTAGAACCAAGGAAGTTAACTCTGAACCTGGAGATTCAATGAGAGGGTCTTCTAGGTGAATGCCTTTAACCCTATCCTCTATGCAATTAGTAATCATGTCAGATTTGCCAACTCAAATCTTGTTAAGTCACTTTTTTTTTTTTTTCTGATGAGGCTTTTAAAATCACTATTTTATATTAAATAATATATTACTGCTTTTCTTTTGTGCATGAAGTGTATAAACCTATTTGTGACAGCTATAAATAAATAGTGATCTGGAAAAATAAATATTTATGTAAAACAATAACATACATATGAATGCTAAAACTTTTCAGAATATTGCTGTATTAAATGTTTCTATTTTATATATATATATTTATCAGCTAGTTAAGTTACTGTTTTCTGCAATTAACAATACAACAATTAAATAAAATAGCACACTTACAAGAAAACATGGCAATCACTTGGTCTGAGTTCCCTGTTTAAAGTAGGGACATCTAGAGCATGTCATTTATGTACACGTGCAGTCAATTTTTGAGAATCTCCATGGACAGAGACTCCAAAAAGGACAGTCTGTTCCAATGTTTGAACATCCTATGGCAAAAAATATATATATTATCCTTAATAAGAAACTTTTTTTTACAGTATTTGGGGAGGGGGGAAATTTAATTTCCATTTTACTGTAGTGGATCTTTAACTTTGGACTTGGCAGGGGTCTTTTTGTTTTGTTTTGAATTGCTTGAAAGTAAGTTGGAAAAAAGGAGTATGTTATTCTGCCTATTCATCTATCCTTCAACCTGATATACCATATCTTATGTAAGATTCCTTAAATCCTAACTAAGGTTTAAAAATATATTATTTTCAAGTGAAATTTTCAATGAGAATCTAAAATCTCAGTATTGAGTCACAGAGCACAAACTTCTACTTTGTGAAATGAAGAAGTGGTGTAAGTAATAAAAAGCTCTAGCATATTGCTATAATTTCAACAGATATGTCAATTAAGGAGAATGTAACACCAAGGGACACATGCTTATATATACAATGAAAGAAATAGTCAAAAAAAAAATAAAAATCATACTTTTAAATATGCATCTAAAACATTGATATAAATATCAACAGATCAATATTCTCTCATAAAGACTATGACCTTATTCTATCAGGCTATGTAGCACTGCACATGTAGTGGAAAGGTTTTTACTCAACTCAAAGTGCACTTGAATAAATGAGAGGTCACCTAGAATGTGTTCCCTAGCAGTCTGTGGTTTTTTATTAATATTACTTCTCCAACTTCACTATTGACTGATGGATTTCTCAACTTTTGGAATATAACCTTCACAAAACATCAACTCACTAAGTACATTTTATTTCTTCTGATATTGTCAAATATGAAGTAAATGTTTTTTTTTTTTTCCCCTCTTCTTCTGATATTTTAAAGGAAGAATATTTGAACTAAGAACAAATGGCCATAAACTTACTAGAGTAAACAGAGTTAATTATTAATTAGCTCAGCTCAACTCTAATACTGCTTAACTCCAAGAATAACTATATTCCTGATGTAAGCACCTCGTGTTTTTTTTTTTGTTTGTTTGTTTGTTTTTTTTTGGGGGGGAGGGGAGTTATGTTTGTTTGTTTTTAAATCCTAAATTTAGCTGGAATATAAATAAATCACAGAATTGCAGCGATAGAAAGGTACCTCAAGAAATTGAGTCCAACCTCCTTGCTAAAGCAGGTACCCTACAATAGGTCACACAGATAGGTGTCCAGATGGGTCTCTATAGAAGGAGACTTCACAGCATCTCTGAGCAACCTGCTCCAGTGCTCCATCACCCTTACTGTGAAAAAGTTCTTATGCATGTTTGTACGGAAGTTCCTATGTTCAAGATTTATACCAAGCCATAACTCCTTGTCCTATAGCTACACACCACTGAGAAGAGCCTGGTCTTTCCTCATACAGAAGATGGTCCATGCCCTTAATAATCTTTGCGGCCCTCCACTGGCCTCCTTCTAGTAGATCCCCGAAAATAATATTAATAACACACCAACATTTTAGTTGTTGCAGAACAACGTTTACAAGGACCTCTCATTTTCCTGTGGTACCCTGGCAGTACAGAGAATGTGAATGCGCAAGAAGATGACAGAAGGCACAACCATGACAGCTGACCCAGATTCACCAAAGGGGTGTTCCACTGTATCACATCATGCTGAACAATAAAGTGCTGTAGCTACTCAGCTACTAGATGGACATCAATCAGGTGGTGAGTAATTGAACTAGTCATCATTTGCTTTACTCACGCTTTTTTTTTTTTTTCCCCCTCTTTTATCTCTTTCTCATAAACAGTTCTTATCTTAAAACTCAGGTGTTTGCTTTACAATTTTCTCACCTATTCCACTCAAAGAAGGTTATAAGCAAACAGCTGTATGAAGATTATCTGCCTAATAGGTTAAAATACAGCACCATCTTAACAAGTTTTTAAAAATAAGAATTCACCAACAATATGAAGATGAATTTCAGCATAAAATATGATGGTTGATAATAGCAATGTATTTTCAATGTTAAACATATAAAACAAAACCCTAACCATCTGCTTTAATTTTACAAATAAACTTTCACTGGTAATAACTCTAGAGGAAGAAGACGAGTATAAATTAAACGTCATTTATTCCTGTAGTTTTACTACTCCAGACACATACGTGTTGTTGATTTTTATGGAAGTGTGATTTATAGTATATTCTTTCCATAATAATTTTTAGCAAATATAAGATACCAAGTTTAAATATGGCAATAGAAGTGGGAAAAAAAAAAAAAAAAAAACAATTGTATGTGGATACCTTATTATTTACACAATTGCAAAAAAGAAAAAAAAAAAAAAACAATGACAAAACATAGAATACATTATATGGGAATGATATTATAAATTTTCATTTGTAAGCATTTAAGAGTAGTTTAGCAATGACAGTACTATAGTGCACATTGTCACAAGAGGGGAACTAAGAGATAAAAATGGGAACGCATATAACTCTTCATCTTCCTTTTTGTATGGGAAATGTTAGATCATGACCTAAAACAGTGAGTGAGCATCTGGTGAAGAGGTGTGGCTAGCCTTGGGAGCTCAGGTGCAAGCAATTCACCTGTACGACCAGAAGGGGACGACCCTCGGTTCACGCTTCACAAACTTCATTTAAGGCCTGGTAGCAAAAGAGGAAGCATCTTTGTTCAGAGATTGCTTTTTTCTAAGAATTTTCAGTAACCTCTCAATTTCTAGGTAGGGTAAGCTATTATTTTCTTCCTGTTGGCTTGTGGCTAATATCTTTTTCAGGTCCTCATAAAACTGGTTAGGGGGAATTTCTTCTCCTGTCCTGTACCTGATACGTTTGTTAAGTCAGCAAGGACAGCCCACAAAAGGTAATATAAATTTTGAGCTAGCGTTTTTAAGGGTTATAGTGGAGTTTGTATGGAGGAAATCTGTTTCCATGGAACATAAATTGCCTGGTTGTTTCCCAGGTTTCCTAGGATCCCCTTGGCATGAGCTGGCTTTAATAGTAGAATAATGGGGCTAAATATTGCTAGTTCCCCAGCCTGTTCAGCAGCATAGTTAGGGGGCCTAGGGAAAGATACCTTTCACAAATGGAGAGAGAGTTTGCAGCACCTGTTGTAGCCTAGCTTCTGATAACGGCTTTAAATTACCTAAATACTTTGGAACAAAACTTCAAGGATGAGAATCAATTATTACATGCTCTGGGTATGATTGCACCAGTCCCATCATATCTTAACTTTTTTGTACTCCTATAATATTGTTTTCCCTTCTATCAAATGTAGTTGTTATAAGCTTTTCTTCTAGCAAAAAAACAACCAACCAACCAAGTAAATTGTAAGCAAGTTGAAAAGTGGAAGTAGAAAGGAAGATTGCTACATGAAGAGACATATAACATTATGTTTTGTTGTTGTTTTGCTTTGTTTTTGCATGTGCTACATATGATAGTTTAATATTTATGGATAATAGAAGCACTTGCTAATAATAATCAGTGTTGTAAATTTGAAATATCTTTTATTTTATACATTCTGTAAGAAATGATTACCTACGTATTTGCTGAAATTGAAATTTTGAACTGGATCTACACAGATTTACTCTGGCAATAACATTTAGAAATCATTCAACTGGAATTAGCTGTATAAACTACAACCCTGCAAGCTGACACAATTCCAAGGTATTCAAATAATCATGAGGTGCTTTTTTTTTTCTTTTCTTTCACATTTTCATAGTTTCTTTCTTACTTCTCCTTACTTCAGAAGAATAATGATTAGCTTTTTGTTGTTGTTTGTTTGTTTGTTTTAATCAATTGAAAACTTTAAACATCAGTGATCAGTCTACAATTAATTGCTGTCTAGTTCACAGACTCCTGGGCATATATGAACCTACAAACCTTAAGTATCTGGAACAAATAAAGATAAGGTACCACCAGCATACCCCATCATTTCTGCACATGATGAGGTGCTACTTTAGTGAGATAACTAGTAGAACAAAATGAAGTTCAGCATTAAATCAGAGTAAAAATGTGGACAACGGAAAATAAAAAGAAACCATTCTTAGTCCACCTGAGTTTATAAATATATATATATATATATATATATATATATATATATATATATATATACACACACACACACACACATATCTTTATGTTGGAATCTGTGGTGGTTGTTGTTGTTTTTTAATATTTTTATAATTTTTATGTATTTTTTATTTTTTTATTATTTTCATTGTTTGTTGCTAATCTGGTTTTAATCTGATTCAGAATTTTGCAAATGCCTATTCAAAATAAGATAGATAAGAAATGTGAGAAGAAATAGAAGCAGATAATTATTTGAAGGCAGTTGTTGATTGGGATACTGGTTTTTGTTTGGAATTGGAACTGCTGGTTCCTCAGTTTAAAAGGAAATTATAGCATGTAGAAATTTTGCAGCTAACATTCAAGTGTGGAATTTCCATGTTCTGAAACAGCTTTAGAGAATGACCTTAGAAAATTAATTAAAAACCTTTTGAAAACAAAGTAAACAATAGTGAAATTAGAATCTAAACACTAGGTCTTATTTACCTGTGCAGTGAAACAAAATGTAAACATCAGTGTTCATGCTTTATAAGACGTTTGGGTGAATGATCCTGATTACCAGAATAAAACTATTGCTTTATAAATTTAATTACTGAACAATAGCCCAAGAGATAAATGTGAAGGTAAATGGTCCTTTTCATATTTTACTTTGCTGCAATGTAAATAAAACCAAGCTAAATCAGGTACTAGTGATGAAAATGCAAGTAGGTGTGAAAAAGAGAAGATGAAGTGTATTTAAGCTTAAGAATTTCATATTGGATTAAAACTCCAGTGTCATCAACTCAAGTCCCCAGCAATAGCAGGAAACTTGCATCCTGGATTATGGGAAGGGGATTGATTGGTGGAGTTGCATTCTGCCATCCCTACAGGATGGCACAGGGCAAGGGCACAGGGAAGATACTCCTCAAGGAGCATCTGCCTGTAAGAGACTATTCTTTTGCACCAATCTTAAAGCTTGCTGAGGGCACAGATGAACAAGTCCAGGCAAGTCCTATTAAATCCTTTGAAGATTTGCAGGCCAGGAACAACGAGGGAGAGAGAAGCCACAGATTAATGGCTGGGACACAGTCTTCTGTGTGGGCTTACCTCGAGGAAGATGGCCATCTCAAGGGGTGATGCACAACACTCTTAGCCAAGCACCCAGGAATGCCACATTAGCAGAAGGAGGATAAAAAGGGGACTAACAACCATGAGGATAGTATTTTCTGACAACAGATTCCTCACTACGTGGTGCCTGCATGCTGAAGAAGAGGTCTCTGACATCAGAAACCTCACGAGGTGATGCCTGCATGCTGACGGACTCTCCTAGGCCTGCTACTTCAGACCTGCTGCTTCCTCCTGATCTTACCCTGTCACTGTACCTGCTTGCTGCCTAAGGCCGACTGCTCTGCTACTGCTCTCCCCTTGCGCTTTTGCCTTGGACCATTGGAATGGCATGCAGTGGGACGCTGCTGGATCTTTGTGGCAACTATTCTCACTTTAAGTAATTTTTGCTTCTTTTCTATCACCCGCTTTCCCTTCCCCATCACCCTAAATCTTCTGGGTGATGCAAATGTTGCTGATCTTACCTTAGTTTCTCGTCATTGACGAGAATTGATCAATTCCAGTCATAAACACCTATATTTACATAAATGAAAATCTCAATAAAAGTATATCTCTATAAAAATAAATGTAGTTAGACTCCTATTGTTGAAATTTAAATATACTTCATTTGTTCATTTGACTTTTTCTAGATTCCTTTTTTGGAAGGTTGTGATTTACTCCTAACATACAGTATTTCTCTTCACTGATCTTAAAAGTAACTTAAAGATTAATTCATATGTCAACAGTTTATGGTCTGGTTCGGCCCAGTTCCGTGACTAATGGCGTGAAGGGATTCAAGAATCCACGCCTCCAGAAAGGGGAAACAGGGGACACCAAAATAATTAAATCAGTGACAACAATCTGAGGAAAAACAAACTAATTCACTACATATGATATCGGAATGCAAGGTAACACATATAATTGTATTATAGTTGTATACATACAATATATTGTATTATAATTATATAATACAATATAATTAGAAATGAAGCTAATAAGTCAAATATAATGAGAGAAAAAGTGTCCAAAAGCTGAAGGCTTTACAATATTGCAGATGCTGAGGTGAGGCGTGTGGTCAGGACGAGCAGCAGGGAGGAGAAGAGCCAAAAAGAGGAAGGTCTTGTGACCTTGCCAGGGGTTATATCTCCTTTCTAAACAGAATGTCTTCTGGAGTATTTAGTTATTCTCTTCTGGACAGGTGTGCAGAACTGGAGCATTAACTCTTAAAATTCCGGTGCACTACATGATGTTATGATGTGAAATACCGATAAAAATCATAAAACCATTACACTCATATTTAGATGTATATATGATAGACCTTTTAGCTATACTATATCTTGCCTAGTCTTTGTCGTCTTCATCTCTCAGAGTCTAATCCTGCCATCAGAACACTTGCTGAAAGTAGTAACAGGTGATCAAATAATCTAACTTTTTCTTTATCAAGATCTTTCAAAATTAGATATTCTTGATAGATAAAGACCTTGCAAATTGATAGAAGATAAAACCACTTAATTACCCACAAAGTAAGTAAAACCACCAAAATAGTAGGGACACATTATATTTGTTTTTTGTTTGAGCCAATGAAAACTGCATCAACAGTACAGAGAATCATTCAGTTAGAGTTAATTCATATCAGTGAAAAACAAAAATTATATTTTAGAGCAATCTTTTTCCTCAGTATAGACTTCAGAAGTGTCAAAATCAGATTGTTATTCCAGTACAAATATTAATCTACATCAGAAGATTAACAATTTATATAGTTTATACAATATAAGTGGTTAAAATAAGTTTTACATGAGCTTAATTATAACTGTTTATTAGTGTCAAAGAGCAGAATTCACAGTCCCATTTTAATTTAAGCTACTGTATGAACAATGGGAACTTACAAGTGTTAATGGTTAGATGCATATATGAAATTGAAATTCATAGCCTGAAAAGCACCATGGCTTTAAGTAATGAAACCTAGTATCCCTTCTTTGAAGAACGTGTCTGAAGGTTCTATAAATTCCAATATTAGTGCATTAGTGTTATCTTTAAAATCCTGACCTAAAAAGTGTTCTGCCCTACAAACTGAATCTCTGAGTCAATATTCAGACAGAACAGAGTTGCTATTTCTGCCTTCCTACACTGAGTACATGTCAAATATTGGTGCCCACAAATTAAGATGATATCTGAGCTGGAAGACAGTTTTGAAGCAATCTTAAGTGCAATGATGAGCACATCTAACAATATCATTGCTTGATAGGATACATTATGAGATAGAGATATTTAAAACTAGTTGTACTTTGACTTACTGACTGAGGTAGAATTAATGACAGTTATTAAGTGACAGGCTTAATTTCTCTATCAAAACAAAGGAAGCGGGGAAAAAAGTCTAAAATAGTAACTAAGTGTAAACTAAAGCATTTGCAGTTAACACCAACATTCTTTGTTTAAATATATATATATATATTTTGGAATAAATTATATTTTATTTTGAGGAAAAAAATACTTTGGGAATCAATTTAGATATATTCACCCATTGATTGCTGTTTATAATTCATGTGATTGATTTAGTTACTTGTTGGTGGTATCTGGTATGTTTAGAGCTATCCAAGCATGTGTTAAATACCTGGATAGGATTAATAGAAAATATAATTTATTACAGACTTTTTGCGACAGTAATGTGTGGTTTTAAATAGTAGTTGACATTTGATATTGCACTTAGAGGCATGTACATATGAGTGTGATGTCTAAACTGTAAATTAGTCCTTCTGTTACCATAACCAGCATTCAATCTCTCACCTAGTATTCACCCAGTTGATGTATGAAATTTCTCACAAGAAGAAGCAGTTCTCTGCCCCACCTCCATAAAGCCCGCCCTTCCTCATTTTCAAAATGATATATGGTGGACTTTCCATGCAAGTTGTCTGAGGCACACAAGCTCTACTTGGTAAGTCATGTCCTCTCACTTGGAAAGAATCTTTCTTGTTGCTTTTGGAGAGAGCTGGAACCATCAGTGTCCATCACAGAACAGGCACTGACATCTTACCACAGAGGCCACAAATTGCTACAGCTCTACTACCAAAATCTTTTCAATAAACACCCAGTACACAGGGAGAAATACAAGATATTAGGAGGTCGCATTTCCTATATACTATTCTATGAATCAGAAAGAGCATATTTTGATTAGGATGTCTCTCTGGAGTATTCAGCTGCCATGGCTCATGTAATAGGTATGCGTGTGTAATTCTTTCAGACGCTTACTCTCCATTCTTGGCTGTGCTTGTCTGATTTCACTAGTATATACAAGACTGAATACCTATGTCATATGAAACTGTCATAGTGCCTCTACATTGAGTGTTTAAAAAAAAAGCACAGGAATGTGTTTTTGTGATGTATTTCCCACATTTCAGTCTTCTCACATTTCAGTTCACATCACAGAGCCTATCTTGGCACCCCTCATTTTTTAGAAAGAAACTGAAACAGAAATACTAGTAGTTATTCAGTCCTTGTGATCAAAATAGAGCTAGGGTGAAGCAGAACTCTCAAACAACATGTGAAAATAAGATTCTCAGTACCTGCTGTTTCACCCTAAAAATATATGTATTTTTGGCCTTACATATTTAGCAATGCTGATATTGAATTTACCTTACATGATGAAAATCAGGCCTGAATAATCTTATTGTTTTCTATGGTAGAATGACTGGATATGTGGATGTAGAAAGAGCACTGGCTGTCATCTACCTCAGCTTTAGAACAAATTATATTCTTATATCCAAGTGTGGATGTTGTAGGTTAACATATCCTTTCATGAATCTTCAGTACAAGACTACTCTTTTCCAAAGAAAAATAGAACAAGGAATGGTCTACAAGAGATGACTCAGATTCTTAAGGCATAACGGTAATTAAGTTCACAACATGACTTAGGAGATGTACCTCATGTTGTGAAATTAAACAAATACTTTTGAGATAAGTTATTCTGAAATCCTTTCATGTATAAAACAAGAAGCTGATTCTGAGTATTCCAAATTTAGCATTGGTCAATAAATTCGTATTAAAATGTTAAAACATCTGAAATTTATATATTTTGTTGTTTTTCAATAATCAAATGTCAGTTAGGCAAATAGTATTTGTGCTTTCATTCTAGAGGGCTAAAATGACAAAGTTGCCCTGCAAGAAGCAACCAGGAAGAGTAGGAAATCCTACTTCTCACCAGACACCTTAAAATTTTGGCTTTGTCTGTGGGAAATTGATATACTCCTAGAAAACACACTGGAACTAACCTTAGCTGAAAGGAGACCAAAGGATTTGAAAGGTTTTCAGAGTTTGTCTTAAATTAACCCTTGTCAGAATTTGTCTGAGTGTTTCTCGGTAGCAGGGAATTCTGAAGAAAAGGAAGAAATAATATGAGGAAATCACTGTAAGTGAGAAAGGAAACTAATTAGAATCATAGAATCCTTAGAGTTGGAAGAGACCTTTAAAGGTCGTTTAGTCTAGCTCCCTTGCAATGAACAGGGATATCCACAGCTAGATCAGGTTGCTCAGAGCCTGGTCCAGCCTTGCCTTGAAAGTCGTCAGGGACAGAACATCCACTGCCTCTCTGGGCAACCTGTTCCGGTGCCTTACCACCCTCACTATAAAAGATTTTTTTTCTTATATCCAAACTAAATATATCCTTTTTAAGTTTGACACCATTTCTCCTTGTCCTATCACCACAAACCCTGATAAGAGTCTATCATGTCCTTTTTTTCCAGTAGCTCCCCCTTAATTTATCTGCTTTATTAAAGTAAATTTAAATAGATGTGTTTTTCATTTGAATAGAAAGATGGATATGTAGATGGAAAAAAGAGAGAGTGGTAAAGAGACAATATTTTTTTTTCCTTTCTGGAAATATTCCAGCTTTTTTATTTTTTTATTTTCAATCTTATTCGCAGTGGGAATTATTTCATAGTTTTCTCAGTATTTGAAGAAAAAATAAAAAATAGACAAGCAAGAAAAGAAAGAATATGTTACTCTGTCATAGTTGCGACTCTTGCAAAATTATAATTAGTATGCTGAACTCAATCTTTTAATTCTGATAAAAAATAAACAAGTAAAGAAATTCCAGCTCAGAGCAAACTTTTTAAATTAAGTTTCCACATGCATAATGTTGCAAGTCAATGACTATTTTTCAGAAATGTGTGAGAACTTTATCTTATGGCTTACTTACCTCTCTTTGATTTCTCAGTAACTCTTCCTAACATAATTGTGTCTCTAGATACACCTAGGGAAGAAAAAAATATATAAGATGCAATTAAAAGATGACATGATTCTGATAGAGATAGTAAAGTTTTTGCAGCTGTCATATAAAAATTACTGTCATTCCGTGCTGCATATTTTAGTTTATTTCATATTTTCCTTTGTGATAATCTTTTTTTTTTTTTTTTTTTACTGTATTTATAAAATAGATCATCATGTTTACAAAATGCAGAACAGACATTAACATTTCAAGCAGTAAAGCATGTAAATTGTGACAGAAAATTCCCATACCTGCTTATCTTCTGAGAGTTTTAGAAGAGGTGTAACTTAACAGAATCACGAAAGTTGAGCTTAACTGAATACCACTTGGTGAAAATTTTAGCCATTTTTTATACTACCACAGACTATGTGCAATCTTATTTTAAAATTGTGACTACCAAGGAAACATGTTTTGTGCTACATCTTAACTAGAGATTTTTTTTAATTTTTTTTTTTTTTTTTTTTTAATTAAAACAACCAAATCCACTACTGGAATACCAAGCAAATAATGTTGATAACACGCTGATGCTTTAGTTGTTGTTAAGCAGTGTTTACATTAAGTCAAGGGCTTCTCAGCTTCTCACACTACTGTACCATTAAGAAGGCTGGGGGTGAACAAAGAGCTGGGAGAGAACAGAACGAAGACAGCTGAAATACACTGGCCAAAGGGATATTCCATACTATATGCTATCACAGAATCATAGAATAACTCAAGTTAGAAAATACCTGAAAGATAATCAAGTCAAACCACAACCTAACCATACTACCCTAATCCTAAAATCCCCTGCTAAATCATGTCCCTGAGCACCACATCCAAACAGATTTTAAAGACTTTTAGGTATGGTGACTCAACCATCTCCCTGGGGAGCCTATTTCAATGCTTAACAACCCTTCTTGTAAAGAAGTTTTTCCTGATACCCAACCTAGATCTTTCGTGGTTCAACTTGAGGCCATTTTCCTTCATTCTGTCACCAGTGAGAAGAGGTCAACCTGGCTCACTGCAATCACCTTTCAGGTATTTGAAGAGAGCAATAAGATCTCCCCTCAGCCTCCTCTTCCCCAGACTAAACAGCTCCAGTTCCTTCAGTCACTCTTCATATGACATAATCTCCAAGTCTTTCTCAAGTCTTGTTCTTCTTTGAACCTGCTCCAGCACCTCAATATCCTTCCTACATTGATGTGACTCAAACTGTATGTAGTACTTGAGGTGAGGCTTCATCACTGCCGAGTACAGGAGCAGGATTACTTCCCTAGTCCTGCTCACCACACCATTCCTGATCCAAGCCAGGATGCCATTGGCCACCTGAGCACATATGTTGGCTCATATTCAGCCAACTGTCCATCAGTACACCAAGGTCCCTTTCCATCAGGCAGCTTTCCAGCCGCTCCTCCCCAGGCCTGTAGAGTTGCCTGGGGTTGTTGTGACCAAAATGCAGGACCCGATGCTTGGCCCTACTGAACTCATACAGTTTACCTCAGTCCATTAATCCAGTCTATCCAGGTCCCTCTGTAGTCCCTTTCCCCCCTCAGGTAGATCAATGCTTCCTTCCAACTTGGTGAGGTCTTGTCAACGTTTTATGGGCTGGTTCGGCCTGGTTCTGTGAGTAGCAGGGCGGAGGGATTTTGCAAAACCTGTGCCTCTTGAAAAGGAAAAAAAAGGGACCCCCAAATAATTAAAAACAGTGGCAACAATGTGAGGAATTTACTAATATATAGTATTGGAATGCAAGATAACAAACACACTATAATACAATATAATTAGAATTGAAGCTAATAAATCAAATATAATGAGAGAGTGTGTCCGAAAGGTGGACAGGCCTCACCATAATTCTGAAGTGAGATCATAGGCTGGTTGAGCAGCAGTGAGGAGAGCCTGACGAAGAAGGAAGGTCAGATGACCTATCAAGGCCTTGTAACTGTTCCCCCTGAACAGAAATGATAAGAACAAAGCAAACAGTCTTCTGGGGAATGTAGTTCTTCTTCTCTTCCAGGACAGGTACCTGGAACTGGAGCATTAACACTTTAACTCCCAGTGCACTACATAATGTTATGATGTGGAATGCCAATAACAAAAAATCATGACAGGTCTGCAGAGTTACTGAGGTTGCACTCAATCCCCTCATCAAGATGATTGATAAAGATGTTGAATAGGAGTGGTGCCTGTACTGAGCCCTAAGGGATACCACTCATGACTGGCCACCAACTGGATTTAACTCTGTGTAACAGTAAAACTGGGGGAGTTGTCTGAGGATGTGATTTCTGCTTGTAGTCTGACTTAGCATTTGTCAGTGTGTAGTGAGCAACTGCACAGTACATCACTTGTGCTGTATAGTAGTGTTTATTACTGTTTTTAATATTTTATTATTATTATTATCAACATGTATCTTTGATGATATATTACGTCATCAATATAGTCATTAGCTAACCCCACCCCAGTGGAACTGGGGATAGAATCAGAAAAAAAAACACATAAAACTCATGAGATAAGGTAAAGATATTTTAAATGAACTGAAAAGGAATGGAAAAAATATTATTACTACCCATTATCATGTCCGTGAAATAATTATTTCATTACTCACTTGAGTGAGTAACTGTATTGTACTTACCTGCCTGGAAGATTATACAACAACATTAATGTTATTTAATCTTGTTTTTATCTGAGAATCCAAGCCAGCGTATCCCCTCATCCCTGGTACACTGATAATTTTTTGAGACAATTTAAATCATGTATTAATCTGAAGAAAATCATTTCTGTGACCAGGTCAAGATCAATGAGAAGAAAGTAAATAACTTAAACTTTTTGCCATACTTTTGCTTGCATTTTCAGCTTTTCTTCTTCTTGTTAGTTACAGGAAACCAAATGGGAAAATGTATGTTCTTGGTACTAAACCAGCAGTAGTGGTATAGATAGTCTGAAGTTGGGAAATGTTCTGTCACCACTCACAGGTTGCAATAGATAAGCATGTATAATATAAGCATTTTTTGATTTATTATTTTTTTTAATGTCATATTTCTTCTTAACATCTGTACTTCTTGAGTACAAGACTCCTGATGCTTTCTAAACTATTGATAATATATGTTCATTTTCTGTTAATGAATATGGAAAATTTTTACAGTGAGGACGATTGCTAGAGTATTTACTTCTAAAAGTTTTACAAGTTTTACAGTTACAGTGATTTTATTCTTGATGCCTAGTTAAGGTTCCAGACAAATAAAACTTAATTTTCAACAAAATATTTGGCTATGTACTTCAGAGGCCTTATTACTTATTACTTATTACTATGATGCTGATGATGAGCCTTTATTTGAAAGGTGAAAGGAGACATAAAAATGGCCAAAAACAAATTCTACCTCTGCAGAGTCATAAAAAACAGCCTGATTTAAAATGAAGCATTTAAGCTTAGTTTTTTAAAAAGTGAACTTCCTTGAGATTCTCAGACTGAAAGGCAAAATAACAAAAAATTAAGTGTGAAAAGATGCCCAGAACTGGAAATATGGCTCTAAATGTGGCCTCACTGGTTTGTGCCAGGAACAAGAAATGAAATTAAAATTTTCCTAACAGGCACAAGTACATTTACATTTTACATTTAGGAAACTTAAGTATCTTCACAAAAGGATTAGGATGCTAAGTTTAAGCATACATATGCTGAAGTTCACGTAGCTCCAGGATAATTTTATGCAACAATTTTTATTGGTATGAGATAGTCTGCTTAATATGCTTGGCTGCTGTTTACATTTTATTGAGTTTCTGTGAGAAAGTGAATCACATAGACTTCCCATAAGTCCCCCAAACATGTTGCTTGTTAACAACTACACAGGAGTTTTTGTTTGTTTTTAAAGTTACAGTTTAGAAGACTATAGAACAGTATACTATTTTTCAAAAAAAATCACTGCTCACTTGAAAATGTGAAAATGTTTAGCGTAATATCTAAATAAAACATAGACAGTGTTGACAGCAGCAATGCCTTAGGTTTGCTCAGAGAAGAGTACTGATAATGTCAAATCTTTGTGTCAGAGCTATTCACTCACTCCCCCAGTGGAATTGGGAAGAGAATAAGAAAACTGCTTAAACTTGTGGGTTCAGACAAAGGCAGCTTAATAGGAAAGAAAAGGAATGGAAAATAATAATAAAAATGTATACATATGAAACTAGTGATACAAAACTTAATTGCTCACCATTCGTTGACCAGTTCCCAAGCAGCAGCATCCCCAGCCAACTCTTGCCAGTTTTATTGTTTCATATATTATATGATGAAAAATATCCCTTTGGCCTATTTGATTCAACTGTCCTGGTTCTGTTTCCTGCCAGCTCCTTGTGTACTAGCAGCATCTTCGCTGACAGGACAGAGAAGCTGAAAAGTCCTTGACACTGTAAAACCACTGCCTTGAAAAAAAAAAAAAAAAAAAAAAAAAAAGTTACCTACATTCTTTTTCCATTAAATCCAAAAAATAACATCATAGCAGCCACCATAAAGAAAATTAACTGTCCCAGTTGACCTTAGGAAAAAAAAAAAATGAAGTATATAATGTTTTGAAGATATATTTGATTTTCTCCTAGCTCCGCTCAACGGAAGGAATGCCTGAATAAAGCAGGCTGTGCAAAAGAAGAATTCCATTAGAAATAAAAAAAAAAGACTGCATACTGAGAAGTTTATATACCATCTTTTTATTTGTCTTCAATTGTTAATATGATTATTCATACATATGTAGGCATGTACATTGGATCTCTCAAAATACTGAAATCTTGATCTATGCAGATGTTGATCTGGGAATCCAGTCCCACAATAGATGTGTGCTTTTACTACATGGCTATGGCACAAGTGCTTATCGGGGTAGTATGAATGAACTATTGCCTGATTCCTCATCTCTACACCCTTAACTGTGTGCCAAGTGAGTTGACAGATCTGCTGCTATCCATGTGTACCTATAATATGGAATTTAAAAAAGCAGGAAAAAATAAATTAGTAGTATTCAGTAAATATAGTTTGGTGACAAAATGGGGTTCCAGAGGCAGTCATACTTAGCATACTAGGTTTTATAGGACTCTTGCTAGTAGTTTACTTTCATATCTGTGGAAAATAATGCTAATTAAATGTATGTATATAATACTTTCTTTCTGACATGCCTTCTTTATTGGATACAAAAAAAATTAAAAAAAAAATTAAAAAAATCAAGAAAAATAACCCAAAATGAATGTTTTTTCTGAGCATGAAATCTAATTTTCAAATACTTTTTCTAATGTCTCTGTAGCTCTTTGTTGCTTTGGTCCCCAGTATGAAAGCTTCTTTGTTCCGCTTTATATAAAGGTAAGAAAGCACTACTAGAGCTTTGTGACTTAAGACTTTTGTCTTATCAGCGGAGAACAGAAGGAGTATTTGGAACTTGCTAGCACCATCCTTATGAGATTTGCTGTGGCCTTCTCTCAGCAACAGTAGTATATATATATATATACTTATTTATTTATTTATTTATTTATTTATACTATAATACACATTATTCCTGTATGATGTTGCAGTATATTCTGTATGTTTTTTTCTATTATTATTTTTAGTTCTTTTGGAAAATAATTCAATATATAACTTGAGGAGGGAACTATCTTCTTATTTTATTTCCCTATGTGGATTTTCTAGGTTTAAAACCCATAGCTAAAATAGCTTTTTAAAGGAAGTTAGAATCCTGGCTTACATTTTTTTGTGAGCTAACTAGGATATACTATCATGAGATGAAGATCACCAAGATGATGTTGGAATCAGGAAAGTTAGAAAGGGAAACAAGGAAGGTATCTAGAAGTCTCCATGTAGCAAAAGTGAAAAGAAAAATTATTATTATTGTTTTTAAGGGAATTTTATTGGAATTCCCACTGTATGTCACTGAGGAAAAAAGCACATTCATAAAAAGACCTTCAGTCTTCAGTGTCTGCATAACAAATAAGACCTAAACAAAAATTATGATGATCTGCCTTTCCCATCATTTCCTCCCTGGTGTTGATGTTGATTTTCTATTTAAATGTGTAATTGATTGCAGTTTCATTGTTGTTTTCTTGTTTTATATTGGAATTTAGATCAAGTTCCAGGTCCAAGATACAAGCTTCTCATTACAGATCTATTAAATATTTAAATAAATGGCAGCACATTTGAATATCAATAATCAAATGTAACAGTAAAACTCAAAATCGAAATAATATATTCATTAATCAGTCACGAGTCTTTAAAATCTATCTTAATTACGTACCATGTAGTTTTAGTGGATCTCAGATGTGTTAAAACTGTTCTTGTGGTTTATCAAGTCTTTTACACACTTTCTAACAGGCTTCAATATAAATGTTTAGGGCAGATATTAAATCATTATATAAGTTTTGTAATATGTTTTATTCTAAAAGGTGATTATAATATTTATTTTTCTTTTTGAGGAATAGCAGGAAATTAAAAATGAAAAAAAAAAAAAAAAAAAAAAAAACACCAAAAACATTAAAATTAGAATTTACATTAAAAAACATTAAAAACAAACAAACAAAAACACTAAAAACCAAAAATATTAAAATTAGAAAATTAGAGATATATATTTATTTTTTCACTAAGTAATCACAGAATGTCAGGGATTGGAAGGGATCTCAAGAGATCACTGAGTCCAACCCACCTACTACAGCATGTTCCCTACAATGACAGGTTTGAGAGCTGACTGACACAAGCAAGAACAATTTTTAAATAAAAGAGCAAGATATAGTGGTATTTACATACAAATATCCAGAGGAATACAATAACCAGAGGAAAACTATACTTTTTTTTTTTTTTTTAATCTTCGCAGAAAGTTATTAACAAGTAGCCCTAGGGGAATTTGTTATATTTCTTGTTTCTTTCTTTTTAATCATTCTCTTTATTAATCAAAAAGAACCAGTGATGACTTCCTGCCCATGCACTTCGCTTTCACTGCAGTTTGAAAAGTGCAGCAAAAACCACAATGAAGTAAAGAGGATATTCATAATTTTTATAAACTGTAGGGGATATTTTTTAGTTTAAATATTTAATAAATGTGTGTACCAATTTTGATTCACTTAATCATTTAACATAATATAAGTAAAAAGAAGAAAGAACTGCATATTGGAGGTACAATTGGTGAGGAATTCAGAATGGATCCAGAAAGTCCAAATCAGTTTATTATCATAGAATATTATCCTCAATATTAGTATGCCATCCAAAAATATTGGGTCATTCTGACCCAAGTCTGTTTATTACCATGGAAACTACAACATATATATACAAAGAGAACAATAACACTAGTTGATAAAGATAATTCCCAGCAACAAAGAACTTTTTCAACAGTTGCCACCATTAATTATGAATTTTCAGTATCAATATGCAAGAGTCTGCATGCCATGCTTGTAAAAATCTGTGATAGCAGAGAAGACCATCTGTTTCACAGCTGCTGTGACAATGTCACTGCTGAAACACATCACCCATGATCTCACTTTGCTCATGTCCGTTGTTTGTCTCCATAAATATTCATCAAGTATCAATGACGGTCAATAGATTTTTTTTTTTTTTTTCCCCAGCATGTGGGAATTTGATTATACACTTTTGCTTCGTATACACTTCCATGTCAGATGCCATTTTGTCAGACTGCCCCTCTGATGCCTATCACATGTAATAAAATGTAATGGAATATTGCCAAAAAAGTTCAGCTTCAACTGCCATATCAACAAATCTACCTCTGATGTTATGGGCCTATGTAACAAAATAGGAGACATTATTTTCAGAGCAGCCTTCATATATGCATATAATGTATGTTTCCTGTAGGCTACATAGCTGTTTAAAACTAACTTTAGCCAATTTGTAATTAATCCAATTAACGGTATTTCAACCTCATAGCTATCGTGGAAATACATGCAGTGTCAAAATGCTAATAAAAAAATAACAAATCATAGAATTATAGAAAAAAAATCACAGAATCACAAATCAAAGAGCCATTTCAGCTGGAAGGGACCTTAAAAGACCACCTAGTACTACTTCCCAAGACATGGGCAGGAATATCTTGCATTATATCACATTGCTAAAAACCATTCTAATCTGTCTTTGGACATTTACAGGGATGAGACAACCATGACTTCTCCAGGCAACCGTTTCCAGTACCCTATCACCTGAGTTTAGTTCTAGCTCATTAGAACTCTCCTAAATAAATCCCAGGTTCATTTGAGCAGTTAAGCACAGACTAGAAGCAAGCAGTCAGAATATAGTTATTCTGTACCAAAGAATAACACATTTAACTCTACAGTTACAGTCAAGATGTAACATTTGGCACTGAAGCCAGACGAAGATCCCTAGCACTATTTAGTTTATTGGTATCAAAATAAATCAGAATTTCTTGCAGAGAATGTCTAAAGAGAGCAAAATCTGCTCAAACAAATAAGCAAAGAGAAGTAAAAGGATAAATGCTTGAAGATGTGCTATATAGCCCCTTTGAGAAGCAGAAATATGAACACAGTTTTTAATTTCACTTTTGTATTTTTCTACACTATTAAATTTCATCAATGTAGAGTTAAAACATTGTTTTGCAGAATGGCTGATATCTATGATGTCTCCATTTTTCACTTACATATTAATTTAAGGGAATTGGTCTTGACTACATCTTTCTATTTTGCCAATGCTGGGTGACTCCTCTTTGAACTAGCAACTAAACTGGAACTGCTTTCATTTAGCTCTTTCTGGCTGATGTTAGAGCTTTACAGTTATGATGTGCCTCCTGATTTTGTAGTCTACCTGACTAGATTAGTTGTTGTTGTTGTTCCTGTTTGTTGCAAGTGTGGCAGAAAGATTAGTTCCTGGGAGTAGAAAAAGATAGAGAATGCATTGTAAGAAGTTTGTGGACACAAACATAGAGAGGAAAAACCTGGAGAAGAATCTGAAGACTGAGAGTAAACTTTTTCTTATTTGCAAAGTTGAAGACTGGGGAAATATAAGTAGGACTAAGGATCTGGTTTTGTACTATTCCAAGATTTTGTCAGCGTGTTGCTGTGAGGAACACCTCAGATACATCTACATATGAACTTTTTTTTTTTTTTTTCCCCTCTCTCTTTGTTATTTCCCAGAGTATATGCTACTTATTCCAATATTTTTAAATAAAAATCTGGTAGTTTTGCTTACTTGCTTGGTTTTAAAGAATCTTGCCAGATATTATATTATTTTTGCTGTCTTCTCACCTGTGTTGTTCTCCTCCTCTCTCTTCATGTTCTATTTTATAGCTTATAATATAGGCAAAACATTCCAAAACAGAATTGAAACAGTACTTACACTAAATATTCTACTTGTAAGGATACAAGACCATTTTGTGATTTTGTAAGTAAAAAATTGAATATGGTTATAAATAATGAAAGTCTTTAAAAAGTCCTGTCATTTTATCCATCACATTTTATGGCGGCTAAGTTTGTTGTTGTTGTTGTTATTGTTTTTTCTTTCTTTCCAGAACTTTTAATAAAGTAATTAAATATGCCTGTGTAATACTTAGAATGATTCCAATTTATTCAAAAGGTTAAATAGATCTTTTCAAGGTTACAAAAGATAAGTGAAATCTTCAGCTAGAGTGCTGGAGATGCCTAGATTAAAGATTAAGCAATTAACTAAGAAATATTTTTCTTCTTTCTGAAGTGTCATATTCTCTTTCAAAATATATACTGATAATGTTCAAAATATCAAAGAAGTTGTGAAGTAATCACTTGAAAAATACTTGAAAATGAAAATAGACAATTTCTTTTATAAAGAGATTGAACACTCTGGACAGCTCCTCAAAATACTTACAGAAGCTTATGTTGATACTCACTGAATTTAAAATTTAAATAGTGAATTTGTATAACATCTCTTAAATGTCATGGATTATACAGACCCACATGGTGAACTTAACATGGCTTAAGTTTTATATGTGTTTCACTTAGCTATGAGGAAGTGACATTTTCTTTTTTTCATCTACTTTTAATCCTGTTCTCTTCAGAATCTTGTTGGAGAGATTATGATATTGTAACCATACTATATTGTCTCACAAAATAGTACTTTATGGCTGTTTTTGCATCCATAAAATTATACTCCTGAAAAAGGTGATAGTGTATTTCCTGGTTACCTTTACTGTTCCTCCACAACTCAAGAAATAATATGGAAGTGGGAGTGATCAAGAAAACAGAATTTATAGAGTGCACCTGAAAAAGCAGGCTTTTGTTGCTTACATTAGGAAATTAACATAAAAATATGACAAGGTATTTTCAGAGAAGATTTATATCTTTTAGTTCTGTTAGTTTAGTAGGTTAATACAGTTCCCTTTCTTTCCCAAGGGTGGCCTATCTGCTACATGTTCATGTCAGAATAGTTAAATGGTAAGGAGAAGACTTTACTGCAAAGGCAAGGCATGATTTTGAAAAGGAATATATGATCAGTCATGATAAAAACAGCAGAGTTCGAGTATAGAGCAAAGGCCCTGAGTCTTGACATGGAAAGGTCATTGTAGGCCTTGATGTTAGCATATCCTTGGTGCACAATAAAAGTCAAATTGGAGAGGATCTAGGTTGGATTGAGAGGAAAGGAACTTGCGGCAGTTGCTATGAGTTCAAGGAGTTCACTGATGAAGGGAAAACATGATACAGAAGAAAAAAAAAGGGAGAATGAAGTGCTGGCTTTCAGAAGCTGCTGGATACTACACTATGATTACATTGTTAGGAAAAGAAACTGGAAAAAGGGCAGCAGGGCACAAGAAATCATGAGTGTTGAAGAGGGAAGTAAGAGAGTTACATGCAGGAGCAAGGGCCAAAAGATGGAAGGAGGATGTAAGTGGAGAGGTCACTTTGGATCTTGCAGATCTTTACAAGCAACTACAGAGTTAGTCTTTCATACACTGTAACAATAACTGTCCCACCTCCTCGTTTGGGCTTCATGCAACGATTAAATATCAGAGAGCAACATTTTGTTTCATATTTGTTTCATATTCAAGCACTACAGAAATTACATATCTTGACAAAAATAATCTATAACTTGTATGAGGGAAAAAAAAAAAAAAGTGGCAACACATTTAGAATTATTTTGTGAAACACTTCCCATCATTTTATATTAGACTATAATTCATACTAGGCTAGCATACTAGTCCTTTCTGTAGCACTCCAGTGTATATAATTATTTCAGGAGAAAAAAATGGAGGAGGGAAAAAAAAAAAAAAAAAAAAAAAGGAGAGAGAGAAATCTTCATCCCAGGAGAAGAAAAATACCTCATAGTGCTCCAGATTTCCATCTTTCTACTGGCTGAAAAGAGATGACATTACAAGTATGCCTACATTTATATATAAGCTTGTTTCTTCCAACAAATGCAGTAAATGCTGTATTCTACTGATTCCTGACAGAATGTAGTACCCGTGGGACACTTAATGTTTATAGCCAATTCATATACTAATTAATTATAGCACAAATATTGAATCTGAAGGCTGCAGCTGTGTGAATAGTCCTAAAGAATTTCAAGATATTTTCATACTGATTATTTTTTAATTCAAAATAGTGCAGCTCTTCTCATGCTAAAAAAATATGATCAGAGCCTTAGATTCTGTGAAGTACATGAAAGTTCTCTGAATTCAAAATATCATATATCCTGCTGTGACACAAATGTATATTATGAGAATTTTGTAAGAAATTAAATTTTGTTTTAGCACAGAATTAGCATTTATAATGATAATGAATTTAATGATACCCAAAAGGAAGTATTTTTTAATTCTTTATGGATTCATTTTCCCTTCTAGATTGCAGTTTATTGTAAACTCTAAAATTTTTCTAAGTTATTTGGCATAAATAAATGCCCAACTTGCTAGTAAATAGTTTCATGTAAAACTGAAACTCTTACATTGAACTAGAAATGGGGAGAAACTAAATTCAAATCACTCAGGATTCTGTTAACTACAACTTTATTAGTGTATTTGCATCCATGATGATCAGATGGAGCAGTATAAAACATTTGTGTTATCTACTTGATTTCTCCAGCTATGAAGATTTTGCTGCAGATATTCTGATGTTTAATGTTCTTAGCTTATTCAATGAATACATAACAACTTCTACTATTATTTAAGCAGCAATACCACTCCTCATGTTAGCTTGCATTTATGCATTTTATATAAGGCTTGGAATAATAATATGTGGTATTTTAAAATATTCAAGGTGACAAATTATCACCCTGAAGAAACCAGTACTTAACACATAGAATGGTGGTAGTACATAATCATATGCATATATACAAATATATGAATTCCGTTTCTTATTAATTGTGAAGTTGTTTTGTTTGTTTTAACTGCTTATATTAATGTAATTTTAGTGTTGTTGTTAGACTCTTTCTCCACACTTCTCTTCATATTTCAGATTGAAGGCAGAACTAAGTAGGTCTGAGAGTACAGCCAGAAGCAAAAACAAGGGGTACTTGAGCTCTTTCGATGAACTATATGCTTTGACTCAACAAAAGACCAAATCCTTCAAAAAGGTAGAATGTAAATTTATTCATGTCAGCTCTTCAGAAGAGTCAGAAGTAATGAAATAAGCATTCAGGGTGTTCTACTGTTTATATTTGCTCTCAGTGTCATAGAAATGAAATTGGATAGAACATTATTTTTGAAATATTGGAACTCATTGGTTCAAATTCATGCATTCAAAAGAAGTTTCAAACAAAAATAAAATTCAAACTGATTAAAATCACGTAAACTTTGAAAATATGACTTTTTAATTCCCCTGTAACTGAGCTTTCCTAGATGTACAATAGGAATTGCAGTAACCATGTTGTTGTGTTAAAAATAGCATGCTTGATCATCAATTACACAACTCAAATTAGAAGTATCTCCATTCGAGTCTGTGAGTTTTGAAACTTTGGATAATGAATAACATGAAGAAATTTTTCAGTCTTTTTAGAGACTGAAACAACTGATCATGCAGTATGACAACTGGAATAGATATTTTTTGCAATTTGTATATTTACCTAGTAAACTGAAAAAGGAAAATTGATGAAAGAGCACATATTGTTAGTATTTTCCGAATACAAGGAACTTCACTTTCAGAAGTGAAATTAATTCTGAAATTCTCTAAAATTCACTAAAAACTGAGAGAATTGAGATCTAAATGTGATTTAAAGTTGTAGACGTCAAAAATTCAGATTTCACACTGCTAATGTCAACATATTTGTTGGGGGGGAAAAAATGCATACAATAAATACCATAGGGATAAGTAAAATTGTCTCTCATTTTTTTCTGCCTAAAACAAAAAACTTACAAACATTTTTAATTGATGGATCAGAAATGCTTTCTCATGAAAATGAAAATTTTTATACAGCTTATCTGAGCCTTTGATTTCTAGGATTGTTTTTCTACTTTTTACCTTCCAAGCTGTCAGAAGGTGATGGCTACGAGGATTAAAGCAGGCAGAAAGTAGCTTCTTATATGTTTAGCCTGCAAGAAGATTTCTGATCTCAGGCTGTCATGCAGACTGTACCCTTCCTGAGGTCTAGAAACCTACAACAGTGGATGAAAAATGAATACCTGAAAACTACTGAACTTAGTCACACGAAAAGAAAAGGCACTACCGTATTACCGTATATAGTAATGTGGTCATTTCTTATAAAATACTAGACCATGGTATATGGACCAAATGACCATATAACCATATAAAACTGAGAAATCTTATTTCCAAACATTTAGCCATGAGTTAGAAATCTATGTAAATCTTCTTTTCCTTTTCTAATAATTAGGGCATCTGAAATACTAGTGTACTCTGGGAACAGGAAAATCAAGCTTTCCTCCATCTAACATAAATGTGCTTACAGATTTTCTTCAAACTCTGTAGATAGAAAAGGATTTGAAGGATAGACTTTTAATAGCAGTAGACATTTCACTGAACCTTTCCATCACAGTACGAAATCTGAGTTCAAGTTCAATATTCATGAAAATGGAAACTTTTCTATATCTTCATTGTTAGATTAATCTTTCTTGAAGGTCTATTACAAAATCTGTATAGGCTAAAAATATTCTGCTTAGATGAATGTAATTACCAGTCTCCAGGCTGGGGAAGAAAACAGAATCTCATTTTGGGAAAGTTAGATTTCTTCATGGACAACTTCTTAAAACAGAAGGGAGTCCGGTGTGTTTTATGCATATTAAATGTATGTATGGATGCAGTTTCATAGTCATAACGTGTTTATACATACATATTTAATATATAGATATACATTTATTAATATTTACTAAACTTCTGATTTTCTTGTTCTCTTGACATCTTTTCCAAGGTGGTATTCACTGTGAGCTGCCTAGCACAGTATTCCATATATGTCTAACCTTGAATTATATTATTTTGTGTTTGAATTAATATAACTTAATCAATCTGCAAAAAAATTGCCAGTTAATTTTCACTAGTTTTTAAAGTTAGCAGGCAGCTGCAATGTCACTTATGAAACACACAGAATTTATAACATTTCAGAACTCTAAGGCAATATGTTATTGCAGCCTTGATAAAAGTTTTGAATTTACAGCTTGATGTTTCTGGAAGAATAATTAACTATTATGCAGAAAAACTCTTCTAAATTACACAGTTTTATTAGCTGTAGTCTCAGGTTATCTATCAGATTATCTATGCATCTATGAAATTAAGCATAATTTTTTATTAATAACTAAAATTACAATCAGTAAATATATTTGTATCTTTGTCATAAGCATGCAGTCTATTAATCAAATAATGTTATAAATAAAATCATATAGGGTTTTTTTTTTTTCTGATTTAAATTATTATATGAGGTCAGAATAACAAAATTGAGTAAAGAAAAATAGTATAAAATCTTTTTAAGATTATAACTTTTTGATATCTTATGTTTGTTCCAACCCTTTGACTTCTCTGCTGCTTCCTTTCATTTAGCCACTAGTGTAAACATATCATATTTCTTAAATTTATTTTTAAGAAATGTAAAACTGATTTTCCATAAACAAATTCATAACACATGCTGGTTTTATTAACGTATTATAATTTATGCTAGAGGTTATATTATTATTATTATTATTATTATTATAAGTGTAAATGATTTTTTTTTTCTTGAATACCTTAATGTTCCTGTTCCGAACTTAGAAATCCTACATTTCTTGCAGGTTTTTTCATTTGTTTGTTTTCATGCTATTATTTCTCAATGGTGTACTTGGTTTACAATATTTCTGTTATACAGATTTTTTCATAGAGAGAGCTTTAAACTAGATTTTAAGAGAGAAGGTGATCAATCCAGCCTCCCTAGGGATAGTATGCAAGGGCTGGAGTGAGACCAGTAGCCCAGATGAAGTGCATCTGCACTAATGCATGCAGCACTGGCAAGAAAAAAGGAGGAGTGAGAAGCCATTGTGTGACTGGAAATCTATGACTTAGTTGTTATCACCAAAACATGGTGGGATTACTTTTGTAACTGGAGTGCTGCAATGGAAGACTCTTCAGAAGGATAGGCAAAGTTTCTCCCGGTCTGCATATATGCCTGGGATTCCTCTAGCTCAAGTGCAAAAAGTGGCACTTGGCTGTGTTGAACCTCATCAGGTTCACCCGGGCCCACCTTTCAAGCCTGTTGAGGCCCCTCTGAATGGCATCCCATTCTTCAACCGTGTCAACCACACCACTCAGCTTGGTGTTGTCAGCAAACTTGCTGAGGGTGCACTCGATTCCATCATCAATGTCATTGATAAAGATGTTAAAGAGCACCAGTCCCAAGACAGACCCCTGGGACTCATTTCTGGCCTCTATCTAGACACAGAACCATTGATCACCACCCTTTGTCTGCAGCCTATCAAGCAATTCCTTATCCACTGGGTGGTCCACCCATCGAATCCATGTCTTTCCAATTTAGAGGTAAGGATGTTGTGGATGACCATGTCAGAGGCCTTGCACAAGTCCAGGTAAATGACATTGGTCATCTTCCTTTTGTCCACCAATGATGTCACCCCATCACAGAAGGCCACCAGATTGGTTAGGCATGACCTTCCCCTGGTGAAGCCGTGCTGGCTGCCTCAGATCACATGCTCATTCCTCATGTGTTGTAGCACGTCATCCAGGATGATCTGTTCCATGATCTTTCCAGGCATAGAGGTGAGACTCACTGGCTTGTAGTTCCCCAGGTCCTCCTTGCTCCCTTTCTTATAAATGGGAGTGATGTGACCCTTATTCAAGTTACCCGGGATCTCATCTGACACCCATGATTTTTCAAATATGATGGAGAGCAGCCCAGCAACCACTTCGGCCAGCTCCTTCAGAACCCTGGAATGCACGACATCTGGCCCCATAGACTTGTACACATTCATTCCCATGAGACAGTCTTGGACTTGCTCTGCCCTTATGGGGGGATGAATTTACTCCCCCAGTCCCCACATAGAGGTTTAGGCGTGTAGGGTTCAGGGATGTGATAAATATCAGAATCCTGGCTGCCAGTGAAGACCAAGGCAAAAAATTCATTCAGTACCTCAGCCTTCTTCACATCTGTTGAAGCCAGTTCTCCTTTTACGTTTACCAAAGGAGATACACTCGCTTTGGCCTATCTCTACTGGACAATGTACCTGTAGAGTGCCTTCTTATTGTATTATTGTCTTTTGTATTTGTTTTCTTTCCCTCACCAAGTTCATTTCTACCTGTGCCCTGGCTTTCCTGATCCCACGTCTGCAAGTCGAGACAGCATCCCTGTATTCTTCTTAGGTGACACACCCTTGTTTCCAAAGCCTGTCTGTACTTTTCTTTGCCTTCACTTTGCCCAGCAGGTTTTTGCCTAGCCATGTTGGTTTCTTGCCTCTTCTGCCTGCTTTTTTATTCAGAGGAACTGAGAACTCTTGTGCTCTCAGAAAGGCATCCTTGAAGAGTAGCCATCTATCCTCAACATCTTTGTCTCTGAGGATAGTATCCCAGGAGATCTTGGCCAACAATTCCTTGAACAGCCTAAAGTTCGTCCTTTCAAAATTCGGGATCCTGTCCCAACTCTTTGCCAGGCCGGCATTACATTATATTATGCCATTAAATATATTCTGATTTATCTCTTATGAGTGCAGTATAGTGCAGTTTGTTTCCACCCATGATATCTGGATGATGGGATGTCACAGATAGATGACAACACATTGTGAGGAAGTGATTATCTGCTAGAGGGTGCAGATGGCTCTGGATAGTCTGTATTGAAAAGATGAGGCCATTTGTATAAGTTTGAACAAGATCAAGTGCCTGGTCATGCACTTTGATCACAACTCCAGGAAGTACTACAGGTTTGGGGCAGAAGGACTGGAAAGCTGCTCAATGGAAAAAGTGTTAGTTGATCGATGGCTGAATGTGATCCAGCAGTGTGCTCAAGTGACCAAGAAGGCCAATGGCATCCAGTCTGTATCAGAAACAGCGTAGTCAGCAATAACTAGGGGAGTAATCATCCCTCTGTACTTGGCACAGGTGAGCTCACATTTCAAGTACTCTCCTTGGACGAGGATTTACAAGGGGTAAAGTCTCTGATTTTTAAATTAAATTAAAAATTTTATTTATTTATTTGTTTGTTTGTTTGTTTGTTTGTTTGTTTATTTTTGAGGGAGGAGGCAGGGGTATTAATTCTTTATTATTTTCAGTGGTCACAAATAAAATAATTCCTGTCAGGTACTCTTAATACATCTGAAGCCATGATGCATGGAAATCCAAGTCAGATTCTAATTAGATTCAAAGAAAAAAGCACACACATGCAAAACGTTTCTTACCTTTTTTGTTGGTATATACCTTCTTATTTTGTTAAGTTGCTAACTACTAGGGAACACAACACTCATTTATCATTCAGCTTTAGAGAAAGCTAAATTTAGATGCATATATTGCAGTAAATAAAAACCAATCACAAAGTATAATAAGCTGACTAGAAAGCTACACTACTAAATCACAGAATCACAGAAACACCAAGGTTGGAAAAGACCTACAAGGTCATCCAGTCCAACCATTCATTTATCACCAATAGTTCTCACTAAACCATATCTCTCAACATAAAATTCAAACATTCCTTGAACACCCCCAGGGTCGGTGACTCCACCACCTCTCTTCGCAGCCCATTCCACTGTCTGCCCACTCTTTCAGAAAAGTAGTATTTCCTAGCGTCCAGCCTAAAACTCCCCTGGTGCAGCTTGAAGCCATTCCCTCTAGTCCTGTCACCAGTTACAAGAGAGAAGAGGCTGACCCCCAGCTCACTACAACCTCCCTTCAGGTAGTTATAGGGAGCAATAACGTCTCCCCTGAGCGTCCTCTTCTCCAGACTGAACAATCCCAGCTCCCTCAGCCGCTCCTCATAAGGCCTCTGCTCCAAACCCCTCACCAGCTTTATCACCCTTCTTTGAACCCACTCCAGGGCCCCAGTGTCTTTCTTGCAGCGAGGTGCCCAAAACTGGACACAGTACTCGAGGTGAGGCCTCACCAGAGCCGAGTACGGGGGGAACAATCATTTCCCTGTTCCTGCTGGCAACACCGTACCTGATGCAAGCCAGGATGCCATTGGCCTTCTTGGCCACCTGGGCACACTGCTGGCTGGCTCATGTTCTGCTGAGCATCAATAAATATCCTCAGGTCCATTTCCTCTACACAGTCTTCCAGCCACTCTGCCCCAAGCCAGTAGCGTTACCTGGGGTTATTTTGGCCAAAGTGCACGACCTAGCATTTGATCTTGTTGAACCTCATCCCATTGGCTTCAGCCCAGCTATCCAGCCTGTCCAGATCCCTCTGTAGGGCTTCACTACACCCATGCAAATCAACACTTCCAGCCAACTTGGTGTCATCTGCAAACTTACTGAGGGTGCACTCAACGCCCTCATCCAGGTCATCAATAAAGATACTGATGAGGACAGGCCCCAGCACCGACCCCTGGGGAACACCACTCGTGACTGGTCGCTAGCTGGACTTAGCTCCATTCACCACCACTCTCACCACCTTCCAGCCAGTTCCTTATCCAGCCAAGAGTATACCTGTCCAAGCTACGGGCTGCCAGCTTCTGCAGGAGAATACTGTGGGAGACAGTGTCAAAGGCTTTGCTGAACTCTAGGTAGACTACATCAACAGCCTTTCCCTCATCTAGCAGATGGGCCTCTAGATCACTGAAGGAGATCAGGTTGGTCAAGCAGGACCTACCCTTCATAAACCCATGCTGGCTAGGCCTGATCCTCTGGTTGTCCTGCACATGCCGCATGATCTCTCTCAAGGCAATCTGCTCCATAGCCTTCCCAGGCTAACAGACCTGCAGTTCCCCAGGTCCTCCTTACAGCCCTTCTTGTAGATGGGAGTCACAAAGGCAAGCCTCCAGACTTCTGGGACCTCACCAGTAAACAAGGAGCGCTGATAGATAATGGCAAGAAGCTTGGCTATCACCTCCGCCACTTCCCTCAGCACTCTTGGGTGAATCCCATCCGTCCCCATGGACTTGTGGCAGTCCAGCTGGAGTAGAGCACCTAAAGCTTAGAAACTTACAGATTTAATGCTAAAATAATAATCAAAATGTAAATGTTAAGATTTGCACAGGGAATTACTACAAATATTATGTATATATGTAGTACTTTCTGATTTGCAAAGTCATAACTGCAAAAATTCTTCAGTGTACATCTGAAGACAAAAGGTGTAAACATTGTTGAAAAAGCATTCTTAAAAGCATGTAGGATTAAAAATTAACCAGATCTTCATGTAATAGAATATCATTAAATTTTGAAAATTGTTCTATATTTTGAAATTGAAATTCTAAATGGGTTTGCAATCAGTGATAAAAATATTTTAAATCGCATTGTTGCTCAAAAAATTGTATTTTTACCTAGCTTCAAATTCTAAGAATCTGTGAAGATACATTTCTGCCATATTTATGAAAAAAAGGAAAGCAAAATGAATGACTAGTATGGATTTTGTTTCTTAGCAAAAGTACAGGATTTCACACATCACCAAGAACATTCAGATTTTTTCCCTTTAAAATATATATTTTTTAATATTTATAACTCTTTTAATGTGATTTTTAAGATGCTGTGGTATCCCTAGTTGCGTGGAAAAAAATAAAATCATTTCTAATGTTAGCTATGAACTGCATCATACCCCTTACTCTGATGAAACTTAAACACAACCTCCTGCACATGGAGTCATAAGCATTTGTATATGAAAAACAAACAAACAAAAAAACAGAAATAGTAACAAATATATATATATATATGTAGCTGTTGTATGATTCAGAGATATGTCGTGGAATGAGTTCACCAGTTTGTTAGGATTATATTGTACTTTACAGCTGACTCAAAGCATCCTACTGTAAATCTTAAATTGAATTAATTATAATGTACTATATCCTCAATGCAAAACAACAGAGAAAAATGAGTAACCAGAAATGTTCTTTAGATGTGAATAGCTTTCCAAAACAAATTAATATAGTGTTTGTGCTGCCTCACAGGACAATAATAAACACAGAGAAAATTAATTTTGAAGGGTAACTAACAGTGAGAATGTCAATATGTGATTTTTAGATGTTGTTAGAAGTAATGAAATAACTTCAAGTTTATTCCTCATTGGTTAGAAAGCTTTTGTTCTTGTAATATTTCAACCTGTATTAAACTGGCTAAGTGTGTTTTAGTTCATTTTTATTGAGGGAAATTTTGCAGGAGGAGCTGCTGGAAGTGATTATTATTATTATTATTATTTTTCCCCAATTTTTAGGGGATGCAGTCATGTTAAACTCAGTTGATTTGTTTCTGGCACAGCTCAGATCTGTTATTAAATGTTGCCCAAAATGTGAGCAAAGTACTGTCAACTCTAGCTGTCTTTCAGCTTCTGAAATAAGGACAATTGCTTAAGTTTGTCATAGAATACCATATACACAATGATTGGTATCTGTCAAATCCTTAGGAGTGAGTCCATTAGTAGCAGGATTTTCCCTTGAAAAATAAAACTTTTTATCTAAGAAGAAAAAAAAACCTGAAGTTCAGCCTACTCATGACATTAACATGATTGATTCTGTATTTGAAATAATTTCTAATGTAGCTAAAGCAAAATGTGACTATCCCCCACCTTTTTTGTTTGTTTGTTTGTTTGTTTGTTTGTTTGTTAGAAGTTAGCTAATATGAGTTCATCCGAAACAACAGCTAATAAGCAATGTACCAGCATTAAAATCTGACATGTTAAACAAATATCTTTAGGGTTCATTGTTGACAACTTTTACTCCAGACTTCCTTTCAACAATAAAAAATTACTACCGCTGGAAATTTAAAATATTTTTTAATATTATTTTGAAAGTAATCAGACACTTCAAAGTATATCTACAATGCTTAATCTACAATGTTAAAGGGTGTTAAAAAAAAAAAAAAAAAAAAAAAATTTCCTCACAAAAGATTTTAAGAAAAAAAATTATAAATATTGCACTTTTGCATGAACCCACTTGATAATGAATTGTTTTACTTAAGTCTTACTAGAATTTAATAGCAAGAAGGTATAAAGCAATTATTCCTGTTTCTGCTGATAGTATTATAAAATGTTGAAGTGTCTTCTCAGTTATTCTTCAGTGCTCTGATACACTTAAGCTGTGTGCACTTCAAATTTTGTATTAAACAAATATATAATATCTTTCATATTTTCCATGTATTCATGTGAAGAAAATATAAAATGCAAACTAACAATAGAAACAAATAAAATATATAGAAGAGAATTATTATGGTATTTGGGACTAAAATATTTTTAAGAATTGCATTTTTCAGATACTTATATTTCAATATTTATTTCAATCTACATTTTAATTAAGGTTCTGATTTACTTGATCAGCAGAATCCAGCATGACTTGGTCTATAATGTTATATAGAAAGATAATCTAAAAATATGAGCATGGTTCAATATTGCATAATATTTCCTGCAAACATTTAGAAATATAGAATCTCAAATAATGTTGAACACCTATATTTATGTGATAGATGTAAGTTGCCATTGTAGTTGTTTTTTCAGATGCATAGACATATATACCTTTGCGAGAATCCATAGATACTCAATATCTCTTTTTAGAGTGTGTGGTGAACTACCAATGAGGAGGAATCTGGGGGGTGAGTTAGATACTCTGTTTCAAACAGTGGGAACTCAATTTACCTACTTCACTGCAGGCACTTAGTACCACACATGTTGTCTTGAATCTTAGGATGCCCTTATGATGGCACTAGACTTTTGTTTTCAAGAAACAGAATCATCCTCTAGTTCTAAAGAAGACATCTCAGTTAAGCTTCCGAACAGAAAGCAAAGAAACCCTGAGAATGAACTGCATTGAAGCTAAATTCTACATAAAGCATATAATAATAAAATAGGTGAATTTCAGAGATGGGGCCATTTTATTTGTTAATTCTACCAGCCAGCTATAAAAGTCAAGGAACAATTATAAAAGCATGGCACTTTTGGAAGATACCTAAACTGAATAATAATAACAACATATATTTTGAGCAACATCCATACAAATTTCAAAGAATCAAAATTTCACTTTTATACAGTGGCTTCACTAAGGTATGTAAAGAACAGGTGGATGTTTGCACGAATGTCTTTATCTACCTTTTCATCTAAGGGCTCTTTGAAATTTTAGTGAACATGATGGGAATCTGTCATCTGACCAAGTGCAGATGCAGATAGGTATGATTATATCTTTACCTGTTGCTATAATCAATAGAAGAAGACAAAAGACCAAGGAAAATTTTGGTCACAACAGTTCAGCCAGTGACAAGAGAAATATGTATGTGAGAGTGTGAGATCTGTCGGAAGATTTGTGGACTCAGCCATGTCTTTCCAAGGCATGGAGGCTATTAGAATATATGAAATGGCACTAGGGATATATGTATGAGAAAGACAATTGACTTCTAATATTGTCTAAATAGTCAACGAGACGTCAATGACTAAAATTAGCTAGAGGAATGTTATTCTGGAAGCATCTCTTTTTACAAGAAAGAAAAGCTAGAAGGACAAATGGAGTTGAAGATGTTTAACCTGGAGTACCAGAGGGAAATGATAATGAGGAAATTAATACTAGTTTGTTCAAAAAAATATTTCATCTTTTTCCTAATGTTATGATTAATTTGTTATGCCCAAGATAAACCATATTTTCCAAATTGGCAGTATCCATTAGTTAAAAAGCATAAATAGAAAGCTATGTTCTAGAGTTTTAAGCTTCAGTGGCTTTATCAGAAACCTATTTACCATGATAAAATTTTAACTTCTTTTAATTCAAATTAAATTCAAATCTGGAAAAAAATTCAATGAAAGTGCTCACTTTTGCAGTTTTAAATGGTTACAAAATTAAGAACAAGGCTACTGTCTACACAGTCATATTTAAAATTATTTAAATTAAGTAATCACATATTGAATAGATAGCAAAATAAAATATTATATTTTAATAGTTTTAAAAGGTTTAAATTAATACCTTTGAGAAAAATCATGAACTACTTGAAATGTAGAAGACAGGAAAATGTGCTGAATAAAACATTTTTTTTCTACATACTCATATGTCATTGCATCTCCTTAACTCTCAGTGAAACATGAAAATACAGGATACAGGGTTTGGAGAAGATATTAATTAGGGCATTCAGAACTCATTTTTTTCTTCCAAAATGAAATATTCATCATCTGGTTGTTTTTATTGAATTACTACCCCTGACCTGAAATTGTAGATTATTTCTTCTATGTGACCCTCCAGACTGATTAAATTCAATTAAAAAAAAAAAAAAAAACATATATCATGGAAATATAGAAAAAAAATAGAAATTGGCAATAACTATTTATCATACAACATTATTGTACAGCTAGTAACTTAATAAATGTTTCATCTTCTCACAGTTACATAATATTATCTAAAGAAAATGAGAGCAGGCTTTCATTGTACTACAGAAGTTTTAGAAAAGTGTAAAGGTTTAATATTTCCAACAAATTAGAAGTTGAAGAGCACTAGATCATCTGGGTTTCATTGACTGTAATAACTAATGGAAGTATACTCAAACATTTAGAATAACTCAGTAGGGAATCAATGTTCTTTAGTATGCAGTGAACAATATCCAGTGACTCATATCAACTAGCTATTTCATAATTAGAAATGACAGCTTGGTTGCTAGAACTCTTAATTAACCTATTTGATAAAATATTTCCCTGAGGGAATAAAGAATAATTTATTCTTTCTAGATAAAAACTTATCTGGGCCAAGGAAATTTACTTACTATTTCTTATTTGAAAGTGATTGGGAAGACATTCTACACTTGTACTCTTATTTATTTGAACTATTATAGTGGATGAGACAATGGTGATGCCTAACACCAATAAAAGTTTATTCTAGTTAAGCGAAAAACACCTTATTCCAATACACAGGAGGTATTTGATAGCTAGAACTATTTCATATATTCTATACCCTTTTGCTCCACCAGTCATCTACTTCCTTCTAAACTTCCTGTAGAACAGTTGCAGTTCATTCAAAAACAGTTCTTGTTGATGTACAGTTCCACTGATGCATTGTGAATTTCTTATAACTGGGAGATAGTAGTTTCTTCTCTTTGAAACCTTTTTTTTTTTTTTTTTTTTTTTTTTTCCCTGCCCTCTAACCTACCCATTTTTACTTCAAAGATTTCAACAATATCATAACTAATTTGCTTTTAGTTATTGCAGTATGAAAGTTTATCCGTAAAGGTATTGATTTAAGAAAACTATAAAAGGCAATTTCAATTATTTTGAATATATCTTAACATATCCATATTCCCCTGAAAGTATACTTCTGCTGGAAATGAAACAGGCAAAAAAGACACTGTTGCAAACCCTGGGGTCTTCCAGATCAAGTCTGTGATGAATCAACAGAAATCAAATATTAACAGCACAGTTTTAGTAGTAGTATAAGAAATAATTTTTGTATTTGTCATGCATTTATGCCGATGAAGATACATAATCCTGATCACAATGTACTGTTAAACTTTCTGGGCAGCCATTTTTATGATAACTGAAGAAGACAAAGAAATTAAACTGAGGTGGACAGAAATTACATTGATACCCATCTACATTTGTTGATTTTTCATTCATTACTTTGCAAATATTCCACCATCAGTTTTTGCTAAAGAGGATGTTGCTAAGGCAGCAAAATCTTTCAAATACTGCATATATCTGAAAAGAAGTCAACTTGAAGATTAAAATAATCCAATATAGGAACTTTAAGAAATGTAACAGTTATTGCCAATATCTATTTGTGGAAACAAACTTTTATTATCTAACTTCTTATCAAACTGTGTGAAAAAAAAAGATTTATTTTTTTTGGCACCACAATGGTCAAACAGACCACTCAGAGCTATCATATTGAATTTAGTCTCTAATCATCAGAGTTCACATAACTAGTATTCTTTCACTGACCAAAAGTGAGCAAATCCATATGCATAGTTATTAAATATTACTAAAACCACACAAGACCTCTTTTGTGCTTTTAAATGTATTTAACAATTTAGATGAGACTGCTTCTGTCTCATGAAGTTATATATATATTTTTTTATTTTATATGTCTGACAGTATTCTTTAATTGGCCTATCATCAACATTTAATAATAAATCTCCTAGTTTTGCAGTTCAGGAATACAATCTGAAAGAAAGCATGTGTCTCTACTAGACAGTGTATGCAAAAGTTATTACTGCTTGAGGGGACCAAAAAAAAAAAAAAAAAAATCTTTCAAAGCTTTGAAATTTCCTTGCCAGCTTTTTCTGTGAAGGAATCAAGAACACAATTGTTGTATTTACTGTGACTCAAGCATTTTTATTTTATATAGTATTCTGTTGTTGGTTTCTTCTTTCCATTTCTATCATCCTTCTTTATTACAATCATTCCAAAATAATGCTTAAATATAAAGGCTTATGTTTAAACATAAAGGTCTCTCAGTCTTTCCTCATAAAAGAGATGCTCCAGGCCCTTTATCATTCCTGTAGCCTTCTGCTTGACTCTCTCCATTAGTTCCCTGTCTTTCCTGAATTGGGAAGCCCAGAACTGATCACAGTGCTCCAGATGTGGCCTCATCAGGGCAGAGTAGGGGGGAGGATCACCTCCCTCAGCTGGCCACATTCTTTTTAAAACACCCAAGATACAATTGACCTTCTTTGCCACAAGAGTATACTACTGACTCATAAAAACCAGTTGTCCACAAAGATTCCTTTGTCTTTTTCTACAGAGCTCCTTTCCAGCAAGTCTATCCCCATTCTGTGCTGATGCATACTATTATTCCTCCCCAGGTTAGGACTCTACACTCTCCCTTGTTGCATGTCATAAAGCTTCCCTCACCCAGTTCTTCAACTTTTCCACATCTTGCTTTAGTAATATGAGGATATTAAAAGTAAGACAAGCCTCAGAGGAAATAACTAAATAGGCAAGTAAATAAAGAAAAATTTAGAAATATAAGAAATAAAGAAAAAAAGCAGGAAAACAAACAAACAAACAAAACAAAACAAAACAAAAAACCACCCTGTACTTATAGCCTTTTATTATGTTTTTGTTTTTGTTTTTGTTTGTTTGTTTGTTTGTTTAATCACATCTGGTGATATTAATGCTGATGTTAGTATATGATCATAGGGCGATTATCATCCATGAGCATCCTATTTAATCCTTTGTCATCGAGTGATCTCAGTAATTCCTCTGATGACATTCTGCTTATCACAAACTTTTGTTCAGTGCTTTTTATTTTTATTCCAGGAAACCTTATCAAAATGTTCCAAACATGCTTTTTAAGTTCTTTGCAACTATGACATGTCATGTTCTAAAGATCTTGGAAATACCTTTGAAGCATTTTGTGTGTAGGTAGATCATGAAGAGATTAATTAATTAAATTATCCTGATGATCATGTATTGTTTATTTTTTGATCTTGCTATTTGCATAGTTTCAAACTCAAATGTAAGTAATAAAAACAAATTTGAACTATTACTTTTTTTTTTTTTTTTTAACAAGAAGTGTAAATCACCCATTCTGCACATACGTTTGATTTTTTTTTTCCATTTTCAAATTTCCAAATTATTTATGGAAAAAAAAAAAAAAAAAAAAAAAAACTGTATTGTACCATATGTACACTCAAGAATTTCCATTCAAGGGGAAAAAAAAAAAAAAAAAAAAAAAAAAAAAAAAAAAAAGATTTATCTATACAAGTTGGGAAAGACCATCTGGTATTTTCATGGGAATCATGTAATTATAGAATCATAGAATGACTCAGATTAGAAAAGACCTTAGAGATCATCAAGTCCAACCACAACCTCACCATAATATCCTAACTCTAAAAACCCGCTGCTAAATCATGTTCCTGAGCACCACATCCCAACAGATTTTAAACACATTTAGGGATGGTGACCCAACCACCTCCCTGGCATAACAACCCTTTCTGTAAAGAAGTTTTTCCTCATATCCAACATAAACCTCCTCTGATGCAACTTGAGGCTATTTCCCCTCATCCTGTCACCTGTCACCAGTGAGAAGAGATCAACCTGGCTCTCACTGCAATCACTTTTCAGGTATTTGAAGAGAGGAATATAGTCTCCCCTCAGCCTCTTTTTCCCCAGACTAAACAGCCCCAGTTTTTTTCAGTTTCTTCTCATAGGGCATATTCTCCAAGCTCTTCACAAGCCATGTTACTCTTCTTTGGACCTGCTCCACCACCTCAATGTCTTTTTTGTACTGACGTGCCCACAACTGCACACAGTATTTGAGGCGAGGTCTCACCAGTGCCAAGTACAGGATTACTTCCCTAGTCCTGCTCACCGCACCATTCTTGATCCAAGCCAGGATGCCATTGGCCTTCTTGTCCACCTGGACACACTGCTGGCTCATATTCAGCCAACTATCCATCAGTACACTAAGGTCCCTTTCCATCAGGCAGCTTTCCAGCCACTCCTCCCCAGGCCTGTAGGGTTGCCTGGGGTTGTTATGACCAAAATGCAGGACCTGACACTTGGCCCTATTGAAACTTACTGAGGGTGCATTAAATCCCTTCGTCAAGAGCCCTTCTTGTTTTCTTTCAAAAAACAATTTCTTGTCTTTTTAATTAATATTGTGCACATGTATGAACTTACATTTTTACATAAACACATAAGGTTGCATTAAATTCTCTTCATGTATAAAAATTTTGCATTTTGGGGTAAGCTAGAGTTGCTGCATCACTACAGATGATGTCTTCTATCACCACCTTTGATATATATATTTTCCACATGTTTTGTTTTCATTTGGAGTTTTGAATGTTTCAGTTATGAATTGAGGTCTTGTATACTTGAGCTCAATGTGATTGAAAATAATGTTTCTGTTATAAATATGTTTTACCATTGCAGCAGAGATAAAACAACTGTGAAGGGTCTTTATAGTTCTTCAAGTAGGTCACTCTGCTTTTCTTTTCTACACATGTGTATACTGCAGTAAATGTAAGAATGTAAGTCAAGAACTGGGAGGATATGGTTCAAAAATAACAAGAACAACAAGAACAAAAAACCCTACAGTAGTTTACTTCCTCCTTTACTTTCTTTCCTGCAAAATTCTACTTTTCCTAAAATGACCTGTATATTCTATTTAATAAACACAATCACCTGTACATTCTAAAGCAATATAATCAGGTTTTTTTATTGTTTCAGTTATTGAAAGAAGGGAGGGAAAAAAAAAAAAACAAAAAAAACCCAGCAGAGCCATGGATGAGTAAATGCTGTGATATCATCTTTTTGCTAAACAGTTAGATTGAATACTCAAAAAGTGTTCATCAGATCTGGAAAAAAATAATAATAATAAAGTTAAGAAAACTGTGTGGGATATAATAGGAAAAAGAAGATTGTTCTCTAACAACTGTACATCTAAATGCAGCAACACTTCAAGCAGCCTGAAGAACCCCTTGGAGAGTTCTTGCAAGCAGCTGGCTGCATGCCAGAATATCCCCTTGAGTAGGGACATCTCTCAAGGTGCACAGAGTTTCATCCAGGACATGGTGACACTTTGCTGACAGATCCTCAGTAAGTGATTCATTGCCTTTAAGCTATACTATCTTTGCAAAGATTTCATCTTAGATTCATTAATCACCCCCTCCCCAGTATGTAGCAAATAGTCAAGGATATCTAGCCACTTCAAACCTTAAGTCTCTGTTACCATCATGCAAATTACTATTTTGCATTTATTTATATCAATAAATACTTTCTTTCTTCCTCTTACAAGTGAAGAGGGCAATGCTTTAGTCTCCTTCCACAACAAGTTACCTGTCCAAACCTTGTCAGACATGTAGATCCTTTCACTGAATGTGTATGCTACTTATAATGGTAAATTGCTGTTGCTATTTACATCATGTTTGAGTTGAAGAGATTGCATTCTCTCCGGTTTTCTTGACACTTCTGTACTTGCAAATGTAATAAATGAATAAAAAGGAAATAGAGTGCCCTCTGTGAGTCCTGCCTGTTTGAAGAGCAAAGAGAGTCTCTTATTACTTTTAAGAAATATAACATTTATGTGCAAAAGTACACACACAAATACACATACGTGTAAAAAGGGAGATACATAGTCATGGGTTCTCAATTCTTTATATATTTCCTTCTGGACTGAATTGGACATGTATTATATGTTCACCTGAACTCTAATTACTTCTGACATGAGAATTTAATATAATGTATTTTAGGTTGTGAGAAACTGGTAGACAAATATGCTTCTACTCTTTCCCACAGTTCAGATATTCACAAATTGAAATAACCTCTCTTTCGCTGTTAGCATTACTGTTTTGCTGTTAGTATTACTACTCAGCATGTCTAAACGTGCCAAATCTCTGTGCTACCTTAGCTTACATGGAATTCATAGGATAAAGACTCTTTCATCCAAGACTTCAAGGGTCTTAATTTGCTTAAATCATGCAAAAGATGTTGTTGTTACTCAGCACCAAAAATAAATAAATAAATAAATAAAAATAATAATAATAAAAAAATCAGCACTTAAAGAAAGGTTATGTAATAAATAGATAGATGATAGATAGATAGATAGATAGATAGATAGATAGATAGATAGATAGATAGATAAAAGCTTGCTATTGTATTCTACAAAATAATATTTAATGAATAATGGCCACAGTAGGAAGTGATAGTCTTCTATCCCTGTCTACTAAAGGAATGTTATGAGAGTATGCACTTTTATGAGAGTAACAGGCAAAATATGAAGTGGGCATAAAGGAGATACATTATGAAGGAAAGAAAGTACAGGTGAAACCTTGATATGTTGCAAGAAAAATCTGGAATTCTTAGTTCCAGAGAGCTAGAAAGTACTAGGTGCTATGGAAACTGCAGAAAATCTTCTTTGAAAATCTCAACGATGTATTTATAGTATGCCCTATATTTTCTTACTGCAAAATAGAAAATAATTTCTTTGGGTGGGGATTGCATCATAGTTTGGTTTTTTGTTTGTTTGTTTGTTTTGTTGTTGTTGTTGTTTGTTTGTTTGTTTGTTTCCCTCTCGTTTTTACCTCTGACTTTTTTTTTTTTTTTTTTTTCAGTTTTATATCTAATTTCTGTATATGAAGTTATAGTTCATCCTTGCTTCTTTACAGGTTTAAAAGTTGTACATCCCTAAAAGTTGAGGATGAGAATGTTGCCCTCTAATGAACCTAGTCTAATATCCTTTTATTTGCAAGAAAAATACTTGCACAGTTTAGAAGCACACAATCAGATGTGGAGAACTCAGAAAATGAGGCAATTCGTGGATTCGTGAAAATCGGGGAAGTGCAGCTGAATGTAAGTTTTTCTACCTATGGTAGTTCACACTATTTGGTCCCTCTTCTCTAAAGCTTTACTTTAAACAACTTTAATAAATTGATTCAAAGGAAACAAACAAAAATCCTCAAGACCCCTAATATATCACCTCCACTACTAAAAAAAACTTATTTTCAGTTCTCTAATAGCAGGCAGTTTTACAAAATCAGATGTACTTTAATTGTCACTTTCAATACTACAAATCTCTTCACTAGAGATCGAAATAATCATTAAAAACAACAACAACACCACCAAAACAAAACAAAACAAAACAACAACAACAACAAAAACAAACCAAAACAAACAAACAAAAAAACCATCTACACTAAGTGGCACAGATGTTTTAACACACAGGTACAGCATAAGTTGCCTATAAATATAAATTAGGACATAAAATCCTTCTACATCTGAAATAGGAGAACTGAACAGCTACAATGTAACCTGACAGCAAGTGGAGAAAAATGCTATTGCAGTGCATTCTCATTTTTTTCATCATACAAAGTATTTTGCAACTCTTCCAGTCAACACTGGAAATTAAACAGAAGTTCAAAATAGTACTTGTCAGGGTCTGATGTTTTATCTTATGTCTGTTTGTTTCAAAGAGCAGTAAACTAGTAGCAGACAACAGTTCCACAAAGGAAAGGCATGGAACCCACCTCCAGCACTGGTGATGCATATTGCTTTTAAAAACACTCAGGTTTACACAGGAAGATTTTGCATTCAATATCTTGTGATTCTTGTATATCAAAATGCAGATATACTCAAACAAAAGTACAGCTCAGTAATCTCACTCTGTTAGATTTCCCTTTTATTTTTTCTATGCTTGCCTATAGAGGAAAGGTTATAGGTCAATATTAATGTAATCTACAATGTAATAAAACATTTATCCCAGAAATTTGGAAATTCTGTATAATTCCATTAAAATAGAAAATTAAACACATTTGTCACATTATGCATGCTTTGAGTCTTTTGAAACAGCCAATACTGTTGCCCAGGAAAGTATCGTGCTTAAACAATGTATTTCTGATGGAGTTAGATTTCTAATTTTTGAGACTCACTTTATGTGTTCTATTCCAACATGTCCAAATTCAAAGTAATTGTTCTTATTTGCATATTAATGAGATTTCACTACAAATAAAAAGTTTAATTTCTAGACTGTGAAAATATATGATGTATTAGTATCAGCTCTTTCTATTTTCAAAATTCATTTCATCTAAACATGTATGAATGACATAACAGGAAATATACAGTATTTTCCAAATTCTACTTTGTAAAGGTAGTATTTAATTTAAACATTATATCTCAGGGCCAGAGAGATACTTAAGGAGAGACAAATGCAAAAGGAAGAAGTTGAAAGCAATGAAAACAATGACAGGAAAAAGAGGAAAGAAAGAAAAGACAACAGTCTGAAATGAATGAATTCATGTGATTTGGCAGAAGTAAAATGTTTCATGAATTCAGGAAGTACTTCAAGAAAACATTTATAAACTATGAGAAAGCTACACTGAGATTTCTGTTTTGTTAGCAAATAAAAGGAAATAGCATAATTCTACCAAAGGCCTCTATGTTCAGCTGGAATATTTCAAAACTGACTACATTCTTCCCTGGAGATTCACAGCTAAACCTACATATAGGCACAAATTAAAAAGGTCTGATAATGTTTTCCATGAAGGATCCCTTTGCTATTTGCCTTTACTGAGAAATGTACTTGCAACATAGTAAAATAGAGGCATTTTCATATTATGTTTCCTTCCTCATAATGTTTATACAACCTCTTTGGCATACATCAGTGTAAGTTAAAAGTATTTTATATGTTGTTGTTTATATTGCCACAACTAGAAAATTATGTAGTCTTATCAATTGTGATGTCTTTTCCTCTCATAGCATTAACAGTACATCTAGCTCAATGGACAGTGTGGATAGACTTTCTTAGTACTACCTCAATCCACGTGTCATGTATCATTATTTTTTTCTTTATTTGAACCTCGACTAATTATTAAAATGAAAAAAAAAAAAAAAAAAAGCCTTTTATGGAAGCTTTAAGTAGTATCAGCACTTGAATTCCTTGTTCTCATGACATGCATCACAATCCTGATATTTGCAAACTACTAGTCAAGCAAACTTAAGGGCAATAACGATGTTTTATTACCTACCATCTCCATAAGCAAGCAAGTACATCTTGCATAAATTTGCTTAGGCTGGCAATTTCACAAAAACTTTTGTTATTGAAAGGGGTCACACTTCAAAATAGCTGAGAATAGATTAACAGTTATGGAAAACACTTATGTCACTATATCAGCCAAAGAGCTCCTAATAAAAACTGAAAGTATAATCATTTAAAACTGCCTATTATCCTGTGCCAAGTTCTTTATGATATCACTCTGAAATTCAAACTTCTCTCACTATGCTCAGCAATACTTTTCAATCTTATCAAACTTCAAATTTAATGAATTCACAGTAATTACTACATACAGGAATAAAAGTTGAGTTGTTTTGCTGGCTCTCTTTTTAGAAATACAACTACACTAAAAAAGAATTCAATCTTCCTGGCTCTTTTCATACATAAAAATAGGCTACATTTTAAATAAATTAAATGATAAAAACCATGTTAAAAACTGTGTTTAAAAATTATATATATCTTCTGTCTATAGCACGCTTTGCAGTGTCTTCCACTCTTTTTGCATGGATCTAGAGGGAGAGCAGATCACCAGCCCACCATTACACTTCATTAGCAATATTCATCATAGCAGCACATGCTTCAGACAACAAGAAATGTACATCTCTCTATCAAGACTATATTGATTCTGGCTGAATTGGTAGGTTAAATTATCTGAAACCTGCATATAATTATGCTAGGGTTGTTTACTTCACATCTCCCTTAAGCTTTAGAAGTTTTCTACCTACATTAATTTCAGCCAGTATGGTTTTTATCAACAAGCCATCAGCATCATAAAATACATCACCAAAGAATTTATTACATTTTTTTCAGCTGATTTTAAAGTATGCCATTTATAATAGCTGCTTGCTATAGTTTGACAAATTGAACTGGAACTGCCAAGTCTGCAAAATGGAAACAGAAAAAAATGTTACAGGGGGTAACATTTTTATGTTAAGACACTGTCAGCAGTTTAAAATAATCGGATCTATTTGATCTTCTAAAGCAAGAAAGTCTTTGTAGAAAAAAAATATATATATGTTTTTCTATCTGCCTTCTTTGTCTCATACAGACATTTCTTAGCAGGAACACAGCTGCAAAATGGCACTGTAATGAAGAAGACAAGAAGCATCAACATGAAGAGTATAGAGAGTTTGTAAAACCCTGGGGATGAAAAATGTTTTTTTTATGCTCTGCAAAATGTAATTTAAATTCAGCCATAGAATATACTGGGTGACAATTCACATGTGCAGAATTTAAATAAATGTATTTTGGAATAGTCCTGGTATATTTGGCAATAATACATATTTTGGTAATAAAAGAAGTTACATGGTTACAGTCCAAAATGCTAGTAATAATTGAAAAATATTTGGAAACATATATAAGTTGGCACCTATACTTAGTACTTTATTAGGAACTACAGGAATTAAAGAGATCACTAAAGATTCAACAGCGTACTTCTACTAACTTAACATCTGCTAAAATGTGGGTACTATACAAATCTGAAAATAGAAGATAATACACAGATTTTTTATTATTATTATTTTTTTTTAATCTCTTGTGAAAAATGTTTCTGTACACAAGCCTCACATGCAGCAGAGATTTAATTTGCTTTTCTCTTTTTCGTACAAAGTACACCTGGATTTATTTATTTATTTATTTTAATATATATATATATATATATAACCAGAAATACTATTTTCAGTATCAGTCAGACTACTTTCATTATCCTGGATTAAAAAAGTGTAGGACTATGTTTTCCCACAAAAGACAATGATCTTTCTACGCTAGACTGTTAGACAGTGAAGCAGTTACATTAGCTTAGTAACCTCACAACTGAGCAAGTAATCTCATTGAAGTTAATTGCTTTATTTAAGTTACTAAGTACTAAACAGTAGGATTAAAATTACACAATGTATCTTTTTTATTTCTAGCCCAGTGGTGTTTGTAGTAGCCCCTGGGACTGTTTGTATGACTTTGAACATCTTCCTTGAAAGCTGATATTTAAGCACACAAACATGCACACGCTGCTTTTCTCTCCGTTCTTTTTTTCTTCTGAAGCACTGAACTCACGGAACAGCTTAAGTCAAGTTCTGAACAGGACTATGGGAAATACATGAGATCAGAGAAAAGTACTGATACAGAAAGTGTAACTAAGACTGCAGCAAAAGTAACTTCTTTAAACCAATCTCTGAACAGTTTCTTCAAAGCAGGAACACTGTATTGTTGATCTTCTACTAGTGAAAATATATAAGTAAGTGAAGTCAAACTAACCATAATCAAAGCAGTTACAAAATAAGAATTAAAGGTCAGAACCATGATGGGTGTTGCATTAAGAGGTCCTTATTTAACAACAGATCTACCCAAGAAAGCAAGATTAGATGGTTTCCTCAGAAAGAATGCAAAATGGGAAAACTTTCTATATGAGTGGATGCTCTAACCATGAGAATGTTATATGAGTGGAAAAATAGGAATCCAAGAGACAAAATCAAGTGTTTATACACTAGTATTATGTGCTATCTCATTTGGCCTAAAAACGGATGAATGCAACTTAAGGCTGGCAGGGCATGTGCTCTTTAAGTCCTGTGATTTGTGACCATATACTTTAGAGAAGTCCAAGAAGCAGCAGGCACCTATGCTTAGACATAAGGCGGAAACAAATGAAAGGCATGTTTTGGATTATGCATTAAAAAAAAAAAAAAAAAAAAAAAAAAGGGTCAAGTGCAAAGATGTAAACACTCTAGAATACAAAATTAGATTTCTTACCATAAACACATAAAACTGGGACTGCTGCTACTGCTGAAACATACCACCAACTACCTCTTTGTGATAGCATCCACTGTTTGGTCTCAACAAATGTTCTCCAAGAATGGAGGGATGTCAATGGGTGTGATTTTTTTTCATACAGAGGAATTCAATCACACACCTTTACTTCATAAACATTTCCATGTAAATGTTAATATGTCAGATTGTCCCTCTGCTGCCATCAGCCACAGTAAGAAAAGTGAATGGAATATTAGGCAGAAGGTTCAATCTCTACTGCTATACCATCACCATTTACCTTTGACACTATGGAACAACATAATAAAATAGGAGGCACCACTTTCAGAGCACCCCTCATATGATTCTGAAGCAATGAAATGTTCTGAAATTAAGTCTAGGGTTATTCCTCACAACTCTTATTTAATTAGCTTAATTAATTTGTGCATGGAACAGGATCTTGATTTCTTATTACATTAGAATAAGCTTTGAAGAAGTTTTGTTGTTGTTATTTTTTTGTTTGCTTGTTTGCCTGTTTTTAAATATGTTCTGAATATTCTCACCGGCAACAGCCAGCTGGTGAGGACAAAAGATTAAAAAAGATTCAGATAGAGAAAAATATATTCTAATTAAAATTGTGAAATATATTATAATGGTTTGAATTTGATGATTTGTAGAAGCCAAATGCACAGGTTTAACAGGAATTGAAGTTAAATAATGAGTCTAGTAACTCAGTAATCAGTAATCAGATTGAATAGTCTTGACAGGATTTTATATAATTGCAGTCTCTTTGGACCTGATTTGAAAGTGCATGCAGGCACGCAGTCACACACAGGGAGACACAAATATAACATAAAAATAATTACAAGGCCAGGATAGCTGATCATTAAATACTACAGGGGATAGGAAGGTTTTAGTGTTTAATTAGACACAGCTACATAGGTACATTAAAATAGAAGACTAATGTTAATCATACATATTTCAACTATTTTTTCTTCTCAAAAATTGCCATGTAAGCTAATAAGTTCATTTTAATGAAAATATGGAAAATTATTTCTCACGCTTTTTATGATAATTGAAATATCTGTACTTGTTGTACACAGAAATGTGTATGTCCTACACTGAAAAGAATTCTCTATTAAAATTACAATAAAAATAATAATAATAAAAAAGTGTTTTTCTGTAACCTTACATATTCAGCAGAAGTTAAATAAAAGGGTATTGTAACTCATGCAATTTTTGTCTTTCTACTGAAAATGTATTTCCCTAAATCTGTGAAAGAAAAAAATGAAAAGGGGAAAAAAAAAAAAGAAAAAAGAAAAAAAAGAAAGAAAAAAAGGAGAAAATTTTAAAATTAGTCTTTTACATAAATATATTTTTAGTCGTTTCAGTTATCATCTGCTTTATGTTCTGAGGTTCTGAGATGTAGCTTCCTCACGCATTCTTAGGAAGTAAAAGGATGTAAGGGTGGTCTGTTCTCATAGTTCTGATATTGGGAGATTAGAGAAGACTGTTTATTTCCATTCTAGGACACTGCAGTGCAGACTTTGCAAATGCTCTTTTTCCATGCAGCATCATAAATATGTTGCTGCCATCACCTGTGAAAAGCTTTATGTTAAGCTCCCAACACAGGTGTCAGAATCAGAACCACTCACTTTGATGTCAACTTTGCTCATGTGGAGAATTACTTTAGCTAGTAACAGTGGTTATCTTTGACCAGGTGAGTGAGGGTGTGTGTGCAAAATATGCAAATTCTCTGATGGAGTAGTTTCCCCAAATTTATTTTTGCTAAGGAGGAAAATGGCAATCAGCAGGACTAAACAATAACAAGAGAATAATAAGGAAGGAGAGTTATAAGGAGAGATAGGGCATTTGTGAAAGTGGCATTGGAGAGGAAGCAGTAGCTGTCACAGGGAATCTGTTTCTGCAGTCAGTGCTCTCAGGGTACCTGTTCTCTGGGGACAACTTGTATTCAGCAATAGACTTACCGTGTAGGGACTGCACATAAGGACCCCACGTCAGGATGCTAAGATGCTTCTTAGGACAACTTCTTTATGGTGAATTTGTCAGTATGGTGTCAGAAGCAGAAGGAGGATACACAAAGGTGGAGCAGACATGACTCCTATAGAAGAAGCATGTTCCCAGGAGAGTCCTCACAGCCAGGAAGGGGGTGATGGCTGTCCTCATGGTCAGAGGCATACATAAACAATGAGAGATGTGGCCAGTAACCCTGCGAGTGTGTGTACGTGTAATTAGAACTTCTTGGGATTGGTTACATAAGGATTATTAGAATTCTACTGGAAAATACTGACAATTTGTAAATATCTAGAACTGTGGTTTATCTGTTTAATTGTGTTATTGATCTCAAACATATTATTTTCTGATTATCAGCTTCTTCTGATTATCATCCTTGATAAAATAATCCTTGGATGAGAAGTTTGTTTCTTGATGAATGATCTACTCTATTTCAGCTTTTACTTATCTTCCTACAATTTTATGTATAATACCTATTGATCATTAAACCATAGAATGGCTTAGGTTGAAAGGAACAATAGAGATCATCTAGTTCCAACCACCCTACTGTGGATAGGGTTGCCACCCACTAGATCAGGCTGCCCATGGCCCATCCAACCTGACTTTGAAAGCCTACAGGGACTGAATATCCACAGCTTCTTTGAGCAATCTGTTCTTTGTTACACATTCTGTAATGAATAGATAGTAAAAGCAAGCTATTATTTTCTGAAGAAGGAACAGTAAAATGAATAATATGTACAGGTCTGGGATAACAGTAGGGTCCTTGAAAGTACAGACGGAGGGCTACATTGGACTCCAGAGCTATAAGCAGCTCACTAGTGGTCATTTAATTGATCAGATTATTCCAGATCTAGGCATACCTGAAGAATTAACTGAAAGTCCTGACGTGTGCAGACTAACAATGACCATTTAATAGACATTGGAGATAATTATCCACAAACACTTGTTCAGAGCCTGATAAGAGCAAATACATGGACAACAGTATGCAGTGTTTTTCTCTCTACATGCACCACTCATGAGACCCCTGTGAAACATGGGTCAGTGAAGAACTGAATGATTTGTGCAGTACAGATGGTCAAGAGCATTTTTAAATGATACTTTTTTTTTTTTTTAATGGCAAGACAAATTGCTATTTTAAATTCCATAGTCAATAATAATTTGCATTTATTTTCTCTGAAGATAGTATGAAAATTATATTATTTTTCTTCCTCAATAAGAAGGAAGTAGTCACTACTTTGAAGTCCTTCTTAGAAATCATCATACCCAATTTATTAAATGAGGAATTTTTTTTTTTATTCAATTAAGTTAATGTTTCAGAGTTTCAAATATTCTTATATTGTTCTCATGCCAGAGAAGCAATAATAATAATAAAAAAATCCAAAGTTAAAAAAAGAGTTATAGTTTTGTTGTTGTTGTTGTTTTGTTTCAACATATTACATAAAAATCAATATTGAGTTACTCAGAATATTTAAACCAAGATATGTTAACTTGGAAGGCCATTAAACCACTATCTGCTTTCCTATCTGTATGGGTAAAAAAAAATGAACCATGTACAGTTTGAAAAATAAGAATGTTAAGGATTCATGCTGAAAAAGCTCATAGTCACCTCTGCTCTTTCACAATAATTCAAATAAAATAATCATCTTACATATGTTTCAGTGGAAAAGATATTTATCTCTGATTCTATTTAAATAGAAAATATCAGAATTCATATGAAGCCTCCTAGTAATTCAAGAATGAATAATAGAAGATGTATTTTATTTTTTTTTCCTTTTTTCATTTTAAGTCAAGACTGAATAGAATGTACAACAAAGAGAGAAATTCAGAATGAAGGAAAGGTGTAAAAAAGCAATATTTTTAAGCTTTGATCTTATAGAGGTAAAGATTTAGTGGGTTTGGATTTGTTTCTCCTGATCCATATTGTGCAGTTCTGCAGACTATTTGCTTTCCTAATCAGCATTTCTTTGATACTGTTTTACAATACAAGTTCAATGCACTTTAATTCCTCCAAGAAATAGAATCTCTAATTCAAATATTAAACAACAGTTCTTTTGAAAAGAAGTTTGGATGTAACACTGACAACTGCATTATACATATTTTGATTGTACACTGTGCCATCATCTCTCTCCACACAAAGGTGCCTGATTATATTAATAAAAAGCAATTTCCATACGGCTGCACATAAATTTGGATGAGCTATTCACAGTCAAGAATGATGAAGATGATGGAAAAGTTATTAATCACTGTGCAGGCTACACAGTCTTCATTTTGTTTTGTATTCTTTTTTCCTGTTTTTTTTTTTTTGTTGTTGTTTGTTTGTTTTTGTTTGTTTTTGTTTTTGTTTTTGCCTTCAGCTGCAAAACAACACTGAATTGAAAAAAAAAAAAAAAGTAAAATGAAGTTATCATTTTTTCTTTTATGTTCTGTAGTTGCATAAAAAAAATTCTTTAAATAGAAAATGGACAAAATGATTTCTTGATGCAAAAATTAAGATGATATTTTTGAATGTTCTAGAACAGACAATAGAAAGTAGCTTAACAACATATCGCTGAATTACAAGCAGACATATTCTGTTTATCTAAGTGCAATGCTCTTAAGGACTTCCCTTTCTCCAAGTCAATAGAAACAAAAAAAATAACATTGTATTACAACACCATTAAATGCTTTGATTTACTACATCAAAATTTTAATTTGAAGAATATACTTTACGTGCATGAAGTATTGTTGTCTCTTTTCAATAATGTTTTTAATGGAAGGCAACATAATACTTTTAAAGTGGTAGACTTCCAAATATAATGTGCTTTAAGTTATAGCAACTGGATTGGTGGAAAGACTGAGAGAACAGTCAATATGCTCATTATCTTCTTCATAAAAACACACAAAGGCTTCATTTCATTAGATTTCCCTTTTCCATTTTAATGAAACAAAAAAGAAACAATCCAAATTGGTTGGAGATTAATTCATATATTTCATTCATATAAGAAAGAAAATAAAAGGAATGAGAGCATGAAAGATAACTGCCTTTTGAGATTAGATGGAAATATCAATGGAATGACAAGGATTAATGGAATTATTTTTGTTTCTTTTGTTTCAATACAATAAATCATTTTCATGGATTTTAAGTACAATTAGTATGTTTTTCAATATAAGATCATAAACATCTTATACTTTCACCTACTAAAGACTCCCTGATAAACATAAACATTTTTTCTTTCAAAAATTTAAAGGAAGGTAGTCAAAATATTTCAATAATAATAATAATAAAAAAAAACAGTAGATATTCATGCCACACTAATATTTAAAGAAACTATGTTTTTTTTTTTCTTTTTTTTTCATTCAACTGTTCTGCCTAAAATAAAATAAATAGAATAAAATAAATCAGTAAAATCTTGTTGTCACATCCTCAATAAAGTTCAATAAAATAAATTAAATTAAGTAATAAAATAAAATAAGATACTTAAATTAAAATAAGACCATTGGAAATCCATATATTGCAGCACTTTAGATTGCTGGGGATAGTTACTTTAAATGCAATATGTGAACTTGAATTAAAATGTCTAGAAGAACATTTGTTCAGAAACTTTATTTTCTTCAAAATAATAGAACCTGGAAGATTTAGCTACTTTATTTAATGCATCAAGCATTTTCAGATTCTATCTATACTCTTTGACATAATTATGGATGGATATTTCAGAATTATACCCATATAAATTCCAATCTACGTGAATTTGTTTGTAGTGACAAAGATTACATTAAGATCCCACTACATATAAAATACCACAGCCATCCTTATCAACATGTCATACACTTTACCAGCAGTGAGTGAGGCATAAAAATAATAATTAACCAAAAAAAAAAAAAAAAAAGTCAAAATGGCATCATGGCAAACATTAGTTTGAGAAAGAACAATAGAAGAGATTTGCTGGGTGTGAACTCTAAATGTTCTGACAGCAAAGCGTTATTTTTGAAGAAATGTATGTGATGTAAAAACAAATAAAATTTTTGAATAAAACTTAAATATTTTTTGTAAAAATCGAATTTAAAGAATGACAATAATATTGTACTATTTTCATAGCATAAGTCTGGTTATTGTAATTCTTCTAGAGATTAGACAGAGGCAAGCAGTTTTCCATCATATTTGAAAGATCATGGCAGTCTGGTGAAGTTCCCACTGACTGGAAAAGGGGAAATGAAACTCCCTCTTTCAAGAAGGAGAAAAAAAAAAAAAATCCAGGGAACTACAGACTAGTCAGTCTCAGTTTTGTGCCTGGAAATATCATGGAGCAGATCCATTTGAAAGCCCTAAGGCACATGGAAAATAAACATGAGGTGGTTGGTGGTAACCAGCATGGCTTCACCAAGGGCAAATCAGAAAAAAAGTTGGTGGCCTTTAATGATGCGTTACAGCATCATTAAGGTAAAGGACGAGCAACTGTTGTCATCTACCTGGACACATGCAAAGTGTTTGACACTGTTCCACATGACATCTTGGTCACCAAATTGGAGACAAATGGATTTGATAGATGGACCATTGACTAGATAAGGAAAAGGCTGAATAGTAACACTCAGAAAGCTGTGATCAACAGCTCAATGTCCAAGTGGAGATCAGTGACAAATGGCTTTCCTCAGGGACAGGTGTTGAGACTGCTGTTATTTAACATCTTTGTAGGCGACATGGGTAGCGTGATGCAGATGACACCAAGCTTAGTGGTGCAGTCAACACTCTAGAGGGAAGGGATACATCCAGAGGAACTCAGACAGACTTGAGAGGCCCATGCCAACATCATGAAGTTCTGCAAGGCCAAAAGCAAGGTCCTGCATCTGGAGATTCTGCTCCTCTGCTTTGCTCTTGTGAGAACCCATCTGGAATACTGTGTCCAGTTCTGGAGCAAGAAGGACATGGAGTTGTTGGAGCGGGTCCAGAGGAGGACCACAAAGACAATCAGAGGGCTGGAGCACCTCCCCTGTGAAGACAGGATGAGAGAACTGGGGCTGTTCAGCCTGGAGAAGTGAAGAGTCTGAAAAGACCTTATAGCAGCCTTCTAATACCTGAAGGAGGCCTACAGGAAAGCTGGGGAAGGACTTTTTAAGAGGACAGGTAGCGACAGGATGAGGGGAAATGGTTTTAAACTGGTAGAGGGTAGATTTAGACTCAATATCGGGAAGAAATTCCTTACTTTGAGGATGGTGAGACACTAGAGAGGTTGTGGATGCCCCCTCTCTGAAGGCATTCAAGACCAGGATGGACAGGGCTTTGAGCAACCTGGTCTAGATGGAGGAGTCCCTGCCTATAGCAGGTGGGTTGGAACTAGACGATCTTTAAGGTTCTTTTCAGTTCAAACTATTCTATGATTCTATTTTATAAGCAGACATTTTCTGTCACATGGAAAGGATGTTGTCCGGGAGTTCTGGCATGCTTCAGTGGGTGCCTTGATCTTGATGTAACTACTAATTAAATAAACAGGTCCAGTCCCTTGACACTTGGACTAAATTATCTATCCTCATTATTTGCTGGAACAGTTGTTGGCAAGCTTTCACCCTAAACTGACTTACACTTTTAGCAATAACTCCCAGACATATTTCAGGAAAGAGAACTAGTCAGTAACCCAGTCTGCAGTTGTTGCCTTATATGGGGAGACAAAAGAATTAAAAATTACGTGCTGATTCATGGTGTTTATTGAGAGTACCAGAGAATGGTTTCAGCTTTTAATTGACTAATACATAGAAAGGTAGAAAAAACTAGGGTTTCCTACAGAGGTTCCTTTAATCTAGAAACAGTCAATGAGTTTGATAATGTTATTCATTTACTTTTTGAATCACAGTTTAATATTTATCCTTTGGTTTCTTGTTTATATTAATAACAAATGTGAATACTTCTTCAAACAATGAATGTGTGGATAATCTATTTATTTGTGTATTTTAACTCGAGAAAGACATGATGTTGTCCTTCCTCCATCTCCTCTTTTTTTTTTCTTTTTTTTCTTATTTTTTGTGCACGTACATGTGTGTATGTGCTGCTATATGTGTTTAAATATGAAGATAAACAATACTATTTCCTGTAATTTATTCTGTGACTAAGTGGGTTTACAATTAGATGTCAGCGTAACTGCCAATCATGTGGCTCTATAGTGATATCACATTTCCTCCCTTTTTCCATAGTCATTCCAGTTACAGCTCATTGTATTCAGATACTTCTCTCTTCACTAAGAAATGCTAAGATATCTCGGCCTCATCAAAAGCAGAACTTTTCAGCAAAGAAGGCATTTTACTTTCTAGAGTTAATCTTTTATAATATTTCTTCTCTTTACTTCCGTATATTAACAATTGAAAATATGATTTTTAATTTGAATGACAATCTAGAATGTCTGGATAAAAATAAACATTTGTTTTGAAGCACTCTTATTAAAACTATTAAATATGCAGTTCATAAAATATCTAGGTTCTAATCTTGATTGTTTTTTCTTCCATCTTGAAACTGTTTTTTTCAGCATTTCTTTTAGAATTTATGAATTAAAATGTTTCTCAAAGAAGAAACCTTGATTTATAATAGCTAAATTTGATTTTTCAGTATCAGTCACATCAAATATAATTTACCTTTGTATAGCTGAATTAAACTAAGTAGAGATTAATCTAAGTAGAGAAAGATCTGAAAGAGTCTCCTCTTGGAGAATAAGTAAGGAAAATCAAAGCATTTTTAATAACTTTTAGTTTTAAAATAGATATAATGAACTTCAATAATATGGGGCAAATATAGGAAGAAAAAGCATGGAAGACACAATTGATAAGTACTGCTTTACTATGCTAACTCTGTTATGCTCAAATTATTATTATAACCGAGAAGTCGAATACATCTTATAAAAGCATTTAAAAATTTCTTTCTGATCAAAGTAAAACCATAAAGTAAGCAATACCAGTTTGGTTACTGTGATATTTGCAAAAGTATTTGAGAATGTACATCATTTCCCTTAAGGATCAAGAGCATTTTCAATGAAAAAAAAAAAAAAGAGAGAGAGAAAGGGAGGAATTCATAAGCAAGGACAGAAACCTGAATAAGGGAGGTAGCAACAGTCATTAACAAGAACTAAATCTGGTAAACCATAGTAATTGAGGGTATAGGAATTCTGTGATTCTGAAGGCATCACTTGGTCTTTGGCAGTCCGTGTGACCAGCTGTCAGTGTCTTCTGTGTGTCCTCTGTGTGTGTGTGTCTGGGATGTGTGTTCAGTTTTGCTACTGGTTGAATATGCAAAGGGGAAAATAAAAGATGCATCCTCATTCACCCCGGGTAGAGATAGTAGGTGCCTGAGACATCAAGCTATACTCCAGTGGAAGCGCAGGATGATTCCTGAACTAGAGTGGCAGCTGCTCCTATCATCCCTCCTAACAAACTCTCTTAACAGAAGAAACTCTTATCACCCAGTCTTTTTTATCTGCTGTTGTTTTCAGCTTTCAGCTAGGCAAAGGTTTCAGTTTAGAGGCCAGGCTGCAATGCAAAGTCGACATAGTCCTTCAATAGGAAGGATGAGATATTAACATTAGTGATATCTTCATTGTCCTCTTCCCCCTCAACTGACTGTAGCCAGCTTACATGTTATCTAACAAACTTTCTCAGTCTGTGTCTTTTTAAATACCCTTTTCAGTAGCTGGAACTACACTTTCACACTTAAAGCCTCTACTATAAACCAGATTATTATGCCCTAAGTCTTAATTACAACTACCCTTCAAAATTAGTTCAATCTTGCAATATATTATTTTATACACGTGTCAAAATATTAATAATAGCCATTTTACAACACAGTGTTAAACAATACTAAATTGGTTAATGTCTACCTGCCCATTAGACAACTGTGATTACCACTTAAAATTTAGGATCTCCAAGCAAACGAAGAAAGAACAAAATCTATCAGTTCTGATGCCTGTATTATTAACTAAAAGTAGAGCTTGCGGCCTTTACTAGTAATGGGATTATTGAATTTAATGGTCCAAAGGCCACAGCATACACATACAAAACTCAATTCCTTCCCTGGGAAGTCTCTTTGAATGCTTCACAACCCTCACTGTGAAGAAGTATGTCCTCATATTCAACCTAAATCTACCCTGCTGCAACATGAGGCTATTCCCATTTGTCCTGTTGCTTGTTTCCTGTGAGAAAATGCTGATGTCCACTTCACTACAGCCCCCTATGAGGTAGTTGTAGAGGGTGATGATGTCTCATCTGATCATTCCTTCTCAAAACTAAAAAATCCAATTTCCTCTACATTATTTCACTGAAACAAAAAAGATTTCATCGGGACTTCTACTTTTAAGAGGGTGACTGGTTTTAACAAAGATTGATACAGGTTTTTAGAGAAGAATGCTTGGGAACTGTAACTCTATACCTTAAAGTGAATTAAACAAGGATTTGTAATTAAATATATATGTAATAAATATAATATATATGTATATAAATTAGATATCCATGAAGATACTATATTACGTATGAGACACATCAAAGGAAATCTACAACATTTTTTATGGGCCTGGCAAAGAGTGGCATCAGGACCCTGAACTTTGGAAGAGTGAACTTTAAGCTGGTCAATGGACTGTTGGCCAAGATCCCCTGGGATGCTATCTTTAAAAACAAAGATGTTGAGGAGAGCTGGCTACTCTTCAAGGATGCTTTCCTGAGAGCACAAGAATTCTCCATCCCTTTGAATAAGAAAGCGGTCAGAGGAGGTAGGAAGACGGCGTGGCTTGGCAATGACCTGCTGGGCATGCTGAGGGTGAAGAAAGATGCGTACAAGCTCTGGAAACAAGGGTGTGTCACCTGGGAAGAATACAGGGATGCCATCCGGACTTGTAGACGTGGGATCAGGAAAGCCAGGGCACAGATAGAAATGAACTTGGTGAGGGACGTGAAAAGCAATAGTAAGACATTGTACAGGTACATTGGTCAGAAGAGACAGGCCAAAGCAAGTGTATGTCCTTTGGTAAATGTAAAAGGAGAACTTGCTTCAACAGACGAAGAGAAGGCTGAGGTACTGAATGAGTTCTTTGCCTCAGTCTTCACTGGCGGCCAGGATTGCAGTATTTCTCACGTCCCCGAGCTCTGCATCCCTAAACCTCTGGGTCAGGACTGGAGTGGTAAATCCACCCCCACTGTATGTGGGCAGAGAAAGATCTCTGAGAAATCTCACCTTACGAGACTGAACATGCACAAGTCTATGGGGCCGGATGGCGTGCATCCCAGGGTTCTGAAGGAGCTGGCTGAGGTGGTTGCCAAGCTACTCTCCATCATATTTGAAAAGTTGTGGCTGTCAGGTGAGGTCCCGGATGACTGGAGGAAGGGCCACATCATTCCCGTTTACAAGAAAGGGAACAAGGAGGACCCCGGGAACTACAGGCCAGTGAGTCTCACCTCTGTGTCTAGGAAGATCATGGAACGGACCATACTGGATAACATGATTGATCATATCAGAAATGGGTGTGTGATCCAAGACAGCCAGCATGGCTTCACCAGAGGAGGGTCATGCTTGACCAATCTGGTGGCCTTCTATGATGGAGTGACGGCATTGGTGGACAAGGGAAAGGCAACCAGTGTCATTTACCTGGACTTCAGCAAGGCCTTTGACATGGTCCCCCACCACATCCTTATCTCCAAACTGGAGGGATGTGGATTTGATGGGTGGACCACTCGATGGACAAGAAAGGCCACAGACAGAGGTTGGTCATCAATGGTTCTATGTCCAGGTGGAGGCCGGTAATGAGGGGCATCCCTCAAGGGTCTGTCTTGGGACCGGTGCTCTTTAACATCTTTATCAATGACATTGATGGAATTGAGTGCACCCTCAGCAAGTTTGCTGATGAAACCAAGCTGAGTGGTGCGGTTGACACGGTTGAAGGAAGGAATGCCATTCAGAGGGACCCCGAGGGGCTAGAAAGGTGGGCCCGGGTGAACCTGATGAGGTCCAACATGGCAAAGTTGCACTTGGGCTGGAGCAATCACAGGCATCGATACTGACTGGAAGGAGCGGTCCTTGAGAGCAGCCATGCAGAGAAGGACCTGGGGGTCTTGATAAATGAACATGAGCCAGCAGTGTGCTCTTGCGGCTCAGAAAGCAAATGGTATCCCGGGCTCCATCAAAAGAGTGGTGGCCAGCAGGAACAGAGAGGTGATTGTCCCCCTCTACTCTGCTCTTCTGAGGTCCCATCTGGAATACCGAGTCCAAGTGTGGAGCCCCCAGTACAAGAAAGACAGGGAACTGTTGGAGAGGGTCCAGAGGAGGGCCACGAAGACGATCAGGGGACTGGAGTACCTCCCCTATGAAGACAGGCTGAGGGAGCTGGGCTTGTTCAGCCTAAAGAAAAGAAAGCTGCAAGGTGACTTCATTGCAACCTTTAGTACCTAAAGGGAGCCTACAAACAGGAGAGGAATCTGTTCTTTGAAAGGGTAGATAACAGCAAGACAAGGGGAAATGGTTTTAAGTTGAGGGAGGGGAGATTTAGGTTGGATGTCAGGGAGAAATTCTTTACAGAGAGAGTGGTGAGGTAATGTAACAGGCTGCCCAGAGAGGTTGTGGATGCCCCGTCCCTGGAAGTGTTCAAAGCCAGATTGGATGGGGCCCTGGGCAGCCTGGTCAAGTATTAAATGAGGAGGTCGGTGGCTCTGCATGTGGCAGGGGGGTTGGAGATTCGTGATCCTTGAGGTCCCTTCCAACCCTGGCCATTCTGTGATTCTCTGATCTGTGATTATATTTGTTTATTCTTATCTATTTATTTTCGCTAAATGCAGGGCACATACATAATAGAGTATGTACTGGTAAACATCCAATAGAGTGTGTGTTTTTTGTTCTATAATGTAAACATATACAGACTAAGAGGTAATGCTTTAACTAAGAGAAAGCACTAGTATTGTTGCCTATGTGTTAACAGACTTTCAAAATCTTGAAAATTCATCCAGTCCTTTCTCTTTATATATCAGCTGAAGAATCAAATATACTCTACGCACCAATGTAAAACAACAAAGCAAAACAATAGTGGCAAAAGAGCTTTTGCAGGCCATCTAGACAATTCATAGTAGTGCTTGTCTGCTCTTACTGTTAGAAAATTGTACTTAACATCTTCCATAGTGCTGTATTCCAGTACTCTCTGATACAAAGACTAAAGACATAAAGAATATGCATGAAAGAAAAGAATTTATATGACAGTTACCTTTTCTTCTCAGCTAAATTCTAAGGACTGCTTACCATTTTCACTTTTGTCTTTTAGACTCTATATAGTAGTGTTACATCACACTAGAAGTGTGTCATCCAAGATGGCACACAGCTTTCTAATCATAGTCATATCAGGGATGAATAAAAAATACTATCAGTGGCTGGAAACATTATTAACTGAAAATGAAAGATTTCACCTCTCATGATCTTGTATTTTTATTCACTTGAACTTACTAATGTTCCCATCAAATAGGTCATTCATGGTTTATGAGGTCCTATAAAACAAACAGTTAAGCAACAATGTACTTTTATTCACTTTACGAAAGGATCTCTTCCATTTGCCTTTCCTTTCAAAAAACTGAGTTCATGTTTTTCTGTTTTGTATCTTGTGTTTGCCTGTTGTGTAGGCATCCAGACAGGTCTTGAGTATCTCCAGAAAAGATTCCACAACCTCCCCGGTCAGCCTGTTCCACTTCTCTGTCACTCTGAGAGCATATAATTTCTTCCTCATGTTAGTATGGAATTTCTTTTTCAATTTTGTGTTTCTTTTTCTGTCAGTTGCCTCTGTTACATTGTTGCTTAATATGCTATTCTTCTGTGTTAATTCAATAACAAAGTAGTATTTTATTTCTTTTTTTTTTCAAAATCAGGACAGATTAGGCCATGCTGAATTACTGTTCTATGAATAACAGAATAGTATAACCTGCAGTCTTTTCAAAGCATGTACAGGTGTCTGCTTGAACCATGGAATTCACCTCTGTGTGACATTTGGAAAAAAACATATGATGCTACTTGCTACTTAGGTTAATGTTTTCATTTGAAAAAAATCCATTTCTAAGAAATCTTTAGTACTTCTGTACAGCTAAAAAAAAAAAAAAAAAAAAGAAAAAGAAAAAGAAAAAAGATGAACTTATCAGTCTTTTCAATTTATGGCATTTAACTCACAGGCAACAAATCTTCAATTGAGAATATAAAACAATGGCAACACTACCACTAAATTATTTTTCAAGTGTTTGTAAATACTGTTTTTTTTAATCTTGCTCCAGATAGCTAATATGACTAGTAAAGATAAAAGCATAAACCTCCCATAATGGCACACACGTATACAGAATTAAAAGGCAGTAGAGGGGGTGAGGGAGAGTCTTCGAAGCACAGAGAGTTTTTATCTGAGTCTTTTCTTCTCTAAGCATTATTAAAATAGTGGAATTAATCTGCAAGCTGAGGCCCTTGCTCTCTTTTGTGCTTACCATTAGATTCTGTGATTACAGGTTAATCACCATAAGTACAAAGACCTGGTAAGGATTAGAGAAATAATGATAGGCAGACAAGTCTCACTATCCTGGTTCCTCAGTGAATAATAAAATCATAAAATGGCTTGAGTTGGAAGGATCTTGTTCCACTTCCCCTGCCAAGGCTAGAGACACTTTCTACTTGACTAGGTTGCTCAAGATCCCATCTGACTTGACCTTGATCACTCCCAGAGATGAGTGATCCTTAACTTCTCTGGGTAACCTGTTCCTCACCACCCTCATTATGACTAATTTCTTCCTACTATGTAATACAAATCTACCTTTTTGAAAATTAAAATCATTACTCTTTTTCCAATCAGTACAATCCAACATAAAGAGTCTCTCCCAGCATTTCTTGTAGTCTCCCTTTAAGCACGGGAAGGCTTCTGTAAGGTCCCCCTGGAGACTTATCTTTTCTAGACTGAATGACTGAGAACAGATCACCTAGCTTCTCACTAGGCAGTCAGAGAGAATACTGAGCCATTGTAACTGGTATCAGGCATTCCACACTCATGTACTGAGAGGAGTCAGCCAAGGAAAATACATCTCTGTAGGATCAGTTTGCAGACTGAAGGGGTTATTATGTACAGGTGAATGGGGCAAATTATGGCATGCAGAATGCAAAGTAAAGGGCATTTAAGAGTTATGTAAAACTTCTATTGGGATACACATAAGCAGACTGAAGGAATGTCAGGAACATTATGGAGTGTGTAGAGGAAAGCAGGAGGGGGGAGAAAGCTATGTGGATCAGGGATGAAAAAGAACAGAAAAGCAGAGAACAAAACATAAACAGAGAGGCTCACATGTTAGTGAATTCTAGTTAGTATTCTTATCTGACTGTGCCATGTGCCTGATCACAGTGTATGTCCTATCTTCTTAGTAAATTGTCTTTTCCAGGGGTTTTCATTTATTTATTCATTTTTCCCCTATGTGATAGTGATGCCAATTCTTTATGCATTTGTATTTGTGTAAGTCCCAGTGTCAGTAAATGGGGAGAAACTGTGGGATGTAGGGATCCATAGATCTGCATGCCAACAACAGAACAGACTAAGCTGTGAATTTTTTTTTACAAGGAGTTTGTATATGTACATGTATATTATTGTGTTCTTCAAGACAGAGTAGCTGGCAAGTGGCTAGCAAAGAGGATAAGAGGTCCAGGAGCCAGTTACCAGATAAACCATGGGTTTCTGGAAATTTGGTTATAGAGTGGGGCTGTGAATCATGTGAAATCCAGTGGTCAAAGATCTGAAGCCAGGTTCTGGGTAGACTGAATGTGTACACAAATAATTGTAGGTGGGTATAGGTATATTATCATCAGACTTCAATGTTGATCATCTGACGAGAATGGTATTCGCCCACTTCTCTTGTGCAAGTGCAGTGTTATTTTCTGTTTGTGCTATCTGTGTGGCCATCCGTGCATATATGTGTATTTCTTGCATGAGCATTCATGCATGCGTGCCTGAGGAATTTGTGCTTCCTTTTGCTACTGGCTAGACCTGTAGATGTGGAGCTGCAGCAGCCTCATATTCATTAGGCAACTAGATTCAGCAACCCCTAACATTTGCTCTTCTGATGCTGTCAAAAGATTATTTTTATACAGCCTTCTCCCCCTCACCATTTCATTTTGACTGCAATGGAAAATGGGGAGTATGATAAACCATATGTCTGATTCAAGGATTTCTTTTTGCATCTATCACCAAATTTTCTAAATTAAATTTACAGAATCAGATCATAAGCAGATTGGTGCTCAGCTTTCATCTTGAAAGTATGAAATCTAGCTAAGGAATATAATTGTATGTATAACAATGGGCCATTTATTTCTTTCAATCCAAAATAAAATGATATTATCAGAAATCTCACAACAGTTGTCTATTTATTTATTTTTATTTTTTCCCCACAGAAAGCTTGTTTATCAGATACCCTCCAGAAATTCCATAAACAGTGGAGTCATGCTGCAGAGAGCTCACTGCCCCCGGCATGTTTATGTTCCCTGTTGGGATCCAGTGAGGTGAACTGGAAGAGGATGAATGAATTGGGCACAATGACGATGTACTCCTGGTGAGTCCATTCAAAGACAGAGCAGTGCAGTCAAAAATATTATTTTCCAGACATAGCAAGAAAGAATAAAATTGTTAGGAGTTCAAGGAATATTCTCTCTACATTTTCCCGTAAGACAAACACAGTGACATTTCCATAACATAGAAATGAGGAAAGGCATTTCTCATAATGGTGCTTTGCTACAGGATCTCATCAAATTATTGTTATTACAAAAACAAACAAACAAACAAAAAAACCTGAATGTTTACCACTCTTCAGCAAAGGACAAAAATGTCTCCATTGAAGAGCTATCTACCATCTTCTTTTCTTCTAAACTAATATTTTAAGCATTTTCAGAAAGACCAAATACAGCTTCTCTCAGAAAACCTAAATAAGAATTCATCTACTGGACTTTACTATATAGATAAAATCCTTGTAATACTAGTATTCTGTTCTATGGTAGAGGCAGGAAGCTATTTACATCTATATATTAAAACTTTATTAATTTATAACTGACAGCACAAAAAGTGCTTTTGTCATGATGAAAAGTGTTGTTCAGAAGTGTGCTGACCAGAGTCAGACAATATTTTCTTCACAGAGACTTTCAGAAAAGGTGGAGCTGCTCTGATGTCTGAATCATTCACTGAAAGATGAGTTAGCCAGTTCAGTGATGCAGAATTGCACTACTTTCTCTCCTCTGGTAGATATATCTCCCCAGGGTATAAGAAGGGAGGTCTAATTGAATCATTTTCTCATTCAGATCAAATGCAGCGTGTACTTCAAATCTTGAATATACATAGTCAATACATATTTTGATTATTTGTGATGATATTAATACTACAGATTATCATTTGATGCAAATTTAATTTACATAGACAATATTAATATGAATATTATCAAACTTATATTTTCAGTCCTTTTGAATGTGTTACATAAATAATATATACAAACACTTATTCTTACAGATCTAAGTGAAATATTTTGACAGCTACAAGACATTTTCCTATTTATGCTCTTTCCATATCCTTATTCTACTTCTCAAGTCTTCAATGAAACAAAAACAAACAAATAAACAAATAAACATTGATAGCCTGTATTTCAGACCACTATGTTAGTATGAGAGAACTTCAGATCCAAGTTATAGATGAGGTAACAAATGTACTTCAACTGAAGTCTCACCTTGGAGATAATTAAATTGGCATAAATATATACTGAGTCAGATAGCAATACAGTTTAGGAGTATTCATAGCTTAACAGCCATGGAACTCATTTGACTGCTCTAGTTACTCTGGTATTTCTGTCTACTGGTTCAATCCTCATTAGTCTTTGTGTACACATGGCAGACATTTGAACTATGAAACTTCAATTAAATTCTGATTTAATTCAGTACATGGCATGGATAACACTAGAAATTAATTATAGTCACACAGCAAGTGAAGCTATTTTCAATACCACCTCCATTCAGTTGTCACAGATTTTGAAGAAAGAACTTCATGTAACTTCAGGCAGGCAAATAAAAAAAGAGAAAAAATAAGATTTCATCATGAATAAAGATATACAATAAACAATTGGAAAATAATTATCTGTAGGACAGTCATGATTAGAAGTGGCTATTTCTGGAGTTTCTTATGAATGTCCATTTCCATTTCTTTAAGGACTTGAAAGTTAAAAAACAAACAAATAAACCAACAAAAAACCCCAAAGCTTGAAGTACTTTAAATCTGTAAGAAATCATGGCTCCTTGTAAGATAAAAATCAATCAATCAATCAAAAAGAGTAGTACTTGTACTAAAATAAAAGCATTATAAAATGAGTTATTTATCTGCATACAATTAAACTCACTAAGCAAAGGCCCATGCTACACTGTTCTTATCTCATGACCACTTAACAGAGGATGCAGCTGCATCTCTTTGCATGTATGTCCCATTTGGCATCTAGTGTTTACATCACTGCATGTTTCATCTTATCTCAAAGTGAAACTGCCTGTGTTCATATAATATCATTTAACTTGAAAGAATAAGTGCAGAACAGAGTTTCACTGTTCTGAGATCATCGTTTAAAAGCTCTGAAAATCAAAAGGTTGGTAAAGATTTCCATAGATACTATCTATTGCATGACACGTTATAGAATAATTGAATCATAGAATCACAGAATCATAGAATGTGACAGTCAGAAGGGACCTTACAGAATCTACTCCAAAGATCAATGTCCCTGATATGGGCAGGTTTTCCAGCATCCACATCAGGCACTAGATCAGGTGCTTCCACCCAGCCTGGCCTTGAACACCTCCAATCACAAGGCATCCGCAACGTCTTTGGGCAACCTGTTCCAGCACCCCATCACCCTGTGGGAATCTCCTGATACGAGTTTTTCCTATGCTGCATAAATAAATTATACTCCTTTTAAAAAAAGAAGTAAATAAAATAAAATAAATAAAAAATTATTTAGACTGACTGATACTCCAAAATGACATTTGTAACAGCAATGAGAACCCAGCATAGCTGAAGTCTTTGTAAACAAAACAAATTAGATAAACCATCTTTCTAGGTTATCATAAGAGCTTCATGCTGACTATCTGCTCTGCTATGTTAAATTAGTGATTGCTGCCTGCCTATCCATTTTAAGCCCTTCGTCTTGATTTTATTTTATATCAGGTATGGATATTTGACAAAGTAAAGTTGACACAGCAGAATTAAAGCTACTTCTTATGATTTAAAGAAGAAATCTTACTGATAAGTAAATATACTTTTCAGAGGTTATATACTACTTAAATATACACCCTTAACACACACACGCACAAAATACTATTTAAAAATTATATATTTGTCTAGGTTCAACTTCTAAAACTCCTTAAGTGTATTTTCTGGGAAAATGTTATGAAATTCCAGACATATACTGTATTTTGAATATATATGTATGTTATAGAGAAGAAAGAATTTATGTTCAAACATAAATTTTATAGTCTGAAAGAGGCAATGAACACTTTTCTTAAATGCAGCGAGACTATGCATCCTTCAAAATGAGATTTAATCTAACTTAACTGTAATTACTTTTGTCTAATTAGTTATCACAGACTTTAACCTGGTTTAAGGTTTGAAGTAATTATAGACCATAGATTTACTTCCTTCCCTAAGGCAGATTACACAACACTTATTGACACTGACTTTCATGAAATTCATGCTTAAATGATGACGTGGTGAATTTCATATTACAAAAAAATGTGAAGATGGTATTCCACAACATGATTTAAATGTTGTTATTCCACTATTTAATTTAGATTAAAGTAGAATGACTAATGTATAGACACTGTCTCTCAATTGAAAGAAAATGCACATAATTTAAAAATAATTAGTTTTAGTTAAACTAACATATCTGATTCACTAATGCATTTAAAGTGCATTTAAAGTACAGTAAAGGATATATGCGGTGTATGTATTTAAATAACCTAATAAATTATAAGCGCTAACAGAAATTTTAAGTCAAAGAATGTTCTCCAACTGTTCTTAAAACTATGTGTCTTCAAACGGTTTAAAAGCATTGACTAAAGCTTTACTTTGTTATTTTGAAAAAGTATGTTGCCTCTTTCACTCTGCAGTTGAAAACACTATTCCAGCTATCGTTATCAGATTCGTTTCAGAAATTAGTGAAATCAATTACATTATTTTATGTTTAAAATTGTATGTGTTTCATTCTTGCAAGGTGTTGAATCTATTAGAATTTGTAGGACTGAACCTCACAATCCTTGCTTTTGAGGGCAAAAGTCTACCACAGTCTCATTCCAATGTTCAACCTTAACAAACTTGAAAGGTGGACCCAGATGAACCTAATGAAATTCAGCACACTAAAAGTGCAAGGTTCTGCACTTGGGCAGGGGGAATCCAAGGTGTCCATACAGACTGGAAGGAGCAGTCCTTGAGTGCAGCCCTGCAGAGAGGGACCTGGAGGTCCTGGTAAATGAAAAACTGAACATGAGCCAGCAGTGTGCCCTCGCAGCTCAGAAAGCAAATGGTATCCTGGGCTCCATCAGAAGAGGGGTGGCCAGCAGGGACAGGGAGGTGATTGTCCCCCTCTACTCCATTCTTGTGAGGCCCCATCTGGAATATTGCGTCCAAGTCTGGAGCCCCCAGTACAAGAAAGACAGAGAGCTGTTGGAGAGGGTCCAGAGGAGGGCCACGAAGATGATCAGCGGACTGGAGCACCTCCCCTATGAAGACAGGCTGAGGGAGCTGGGCTTGTTCAGCCTGGAGAGGAAAAGGCTGTGGGGTGACCTCACTGTGACCTTCCAGTACCTAAAGGTAGCCTACAGACAGGAGGGGAGTAAACTCTCTGGAAGGATAGATAACAGTAGGACAAGGGGAAATGGTTTTAAGTTGAAGGATGGAAGTTTGAATGTCAGGGGCAAGTTCTTCACTACGAGAGTGGTAAGGTGCTGGAACAGGCTGCCCAGAGAGGTTGTGGATGCTTCATGCCTGGAGGTGTTCAAGGCCAGGTTGGACGGGGCCTTGGGCAAACTGGTTTAGTATTAAATGTGGAGGTTGGTTGCCCTGCCTGTGGCTGGGCAGAGTTGGAGATTCATGATCCTTGACATCCCTTCCAACTCTGGCCATTCTGTGATTCATTCATTCTGTGATTCTGTTAAGAAAAAGAAATGAGACAATTTCAACCAAAAATAGAAATAGTATTTCACTACATTATGGGAAATAAATAGCTGATAATTTGTATAGATACCTGCAACGGATAGTGATATATAGAGAGTTCTGTGATAGAGGGTAGGAAATCTGAAATGCATTTCTCATACATGCTAGTCAGTAATATATCTGGAAAATTAATATACTAGCATTATTACAATTCTTTTTTTCACACATTTGGAGGGCTAAGTAGTTGAAACTTGATTACATTTCTCCAGAGGCATCACAACGAAGTGTTAATGTCATGAATACTGTGATTATAGTTTTAACACTCAGTAGTTAGAATTTATCACCATTTTATTATCATTTAAATGCTATTATGTATTGTTCATAGTAATTATTTAAATTAATTCCAAGTACTAAGTACTAAAATATACTTTTTCCAGTAACAGTTATATGTTTAATTTTTCCCAGAGGGACACAGATGGCGTTTCTAGTCTAAACAAGGTAACTGTATGGACAGAAGAATAACAACAGCAATTGAAAGCTGCATCCTTTCTGGTGTGCTGTATAGGAGTTTTCTTCGTGTTTTGAAATTGTGAACAAGATACTCAAACGTGAGTATTTTCCTTTCCCTTTCCCCTTCCCTTTCCCCTTCCCTTTCCCCTTCCCTTTCCCCTTCCCTTTCCTTTCCTTCCCTTCCCCCTTTCCTTCCCTTCCCCCTTTCCTTTCCTTTCCTTTCCTTTCCTTTCCTTTCCTTTCCTTTCCTTTCCTTTCCTTTCCTTTCCTTTCCTTTCCTTTCCTTTCCTTTCCTTTCCTTTCCTTTCCTTTCCTTTCCTTTCCTTTCCTTTCCTTTCCTTTCCTTTCCTTTCCTTTCCTTTCCTTTCCTTTCCTTTCCTTTCCTTTCCTTTCCTTTCCTTTCCTTTCCTTTCCTTTCCTTTCCTTTCCTTTCCTTTCCTTTCCTTTCCTTTCCTTTCCTTTCCTTTCCTTTCCTTTCCTTTCCTTTCCTTTCCTTTCCTTTCCTTTCCTTTCCTTTCCTTTCCTTTGAGTAAATTGCCCCAGATTAAGCTCTCTGATATAGAAAATACACTTGATAACTAAGCTAGCTGCCTTACATTTTATGAACAATGGTGGAGTTCATACTCTTGAGAGATATCAAAAAGGAAAAGAGTAAAATCAGGAAGCTTGATTTTAGGAAGGCCAAATTTCAGCTCTTGAGGTAGTCAGTCAACTAAGAGCCCTGGGAAACAGTCCTCAAGGACAAAGGAGTGGAGCAGAGCTAATGTGTCTTTGAGGAAACTTTCTTAGGATACAAAGCTCTCCATTCCCAGGTAGGGGAAGTCAGGAAAGAATAGCATGGCTAACTAGGACCTGTTTGTCAAACTACATAAAAAGAAGAAAATGCACATGCAGAGGAAGAAGAGTCAAGTAACCTGGGAGGAATACAGGGATTCTGCTAAGCTGCTTAGGGATGGGGTCAGGAAGGACAAGGCCCAATCAGAAATGGACATGGCAAGGTGTGCAAAGAATAAGAAAGGCTTCTATAAGTATACTGACAACAAAAAGAATATCCAGGATTTCATTCTCTCTATTGAGAAATGCAAACAGGCTAGTAACAACAAACAAGAAGTTTCCACAACTTTTTACATCACTCTTCATTAGTGTCTGCTCTTCATACAGCTCTTAAGTGGATGGTTTGGAAGATGGGAACTGGGAGAACAATGCCGCTTGAGGTGTAGGTGAAGATGAGGTTTACAACCACAGGAAGAATATGAGTATCCATAAGTCCATAACCAGCAAGGTGCACCACAGAGTCCTGAAGGAACTGCCTAATGAGAGACACCACGTGACTCTCAATGATATTTGAAAAGTTGTGGTGATCAGGTGAAGTCCCTGGTGATTGGACACTCATTTTTAAGAAGGGTATAAAGGATGACTCAGGGAACTACTGAGCTGTCATCCTCATCTCTGTGCCAAAGAAAATTGTGTAACAGATGCTCCTGAAAGCTATACCAAGACACATGAAAGAGAAGGAGATGGTATAGGATAATCAGCATGGCTTCACCAGGGCAGGTCCTGCCTGACCAACCTTGTGTCTTTTTATGATGGGATAGTTGCTTCAGTGGACAAGGGAAGAGTGGATTGAAGTCATCTATCTGGACATCAGTAAGGTCTGTGACATGGTCCCTTGTAACACCCTTCTCTCATATTGTGGTCTACACAACCAAGAGACCCAAGAGACCAAGAAAGCAATCTGGAGAGATGTAGATAGGCTCAAGCAGTGGGTGCAGGAGAACATCATGAGTTTCAACAAATCTACATGCAAGACCTGGTACCTGGGTCATGGCATCCACCACTATCATAGAATCATAGAATTACTCACGTTGGAAAAGACCTTCAAGACCATCAAGTCCAAGCACAACTGAACCATGCTACTCTAACAACCCACCACTAAATCATGTCCCTGAGCATGACATCCAGATGGTTTTTAAACACATTCAGGGATGGTGTCTCAACTACCTCCCTGGGGCGCCTATTCCAGTGCTTAACAGTCCTTTCTGTAAATAAGTTCTTCCTGATGTCTATACTATCAGTATAAATACTCAGTATCGATGATCAATACAAGCTGGAGGATGTAAGGATTGTGCACAGTCCTGCTGAAAAGGACTTGGGGATACTGGTGAAAAGTAAGCTGGACATGTGACATCCTAGTACAAAAATCCAACTGCATCCGGGGCTGCACCAAAAGAAGCATGGCCAGCTGATCAAAGGATGTGACCCTGTCCCTATTCTCTCTGCTGGTGAGGCCTCACTGGATGTACATCCAGATGTGGAGTCCTCAGTACAGGAGAGTCATGGTCCTGTTAAATTGCATCCAGAAGAGGGCCACAAAAATTATTCAAAGAATGGAATGCTGCCCCTGTGAGGATGGGCTGAGGGAGCTGGTGCTGTTCAGCCTAGGAAAGACAAGGCTCTGGGGAGACCTGAGAGAAGCCTTTCAGTATCTAAAGAGAGACTAAGAGAAAGAAGGGGACAGACTCTTTCGCAGGATCTGTTGTGATAGGACATGTAAAAATGGTCTCAAACTAAAAGAACAAAGACTTAGATTGGATATAAGAGAGAGGATTTATACAGTTAGGGAAGTGAGGCACTGGAACAAGTTGCCCAGTGGTGTAGTAGATGCCCCATCCTTGGAGACAGTCAAGTTCAGGCTGGAGTAGGCTCTGAGAAACCTAATGTATCTGTAGATGTCCCTCTTCATTTCAGGGGTGTTGGACTAGATAATCTTTAAAGATCCCTTCCAATTCAAATGATTCTATGGGTCTATAACTCTATGGTATTTGAGAAACAAGCAAAGGGAAGATCACAGGAGACCAGCAATACCCTTTACATGTTTTCGCCACTGTATGGACATCAGTTTTAAGCACATAGCTAATCAGTATTACTACAAGCACTGCACTATGTACTGGATTCTTTCTACACAATAATTGCCCACTATCAGAGGGCAATACATTGTTTAGTTAGTAGCTATCATTGTTCTGAATCAACAATAACTGATGGATTTGTGGAAGTAGTGAGCCACAGTTGGAGAATGTTGCCTTTTGATACTTCTTCTAGATACATGCAGGCATCCTGAAGTTGGCATCTGGGATGGAATAGTGGATAAGGAATATTTTAAAAGATAATCATATATTCTCCACTGAGTAATCTCACACTTGTGAAACCCTGGCATAACCATGTCTCTGACAATTTCTTCTATGTTTGCACTACAATATTTGAATTAAAATATTATCCATTCCTCTACAGAAAGGCTAGATTTATGGTTTATAATGCATTACTAAGATGACAAGTTAATAAATACTTTCATGGTCGACATGAATTCTGTATGAAGTAATACAGCAAAAAGCAGAAGTGGAATGTTTTCTGGACATTAAGTTCAGTTCTTCACTGCATCAGACTCAATTTTCTATGCTCTACTGCCAAAATGGTATCTCCCAGCTGGTTTCTCTATGAAATAGACTAGGCCAATTTCATATCAAAATTGACTGTAAAACAAGATTTAAACTCCAGAAGTGCTTGGCATGGATTTTTTTTTCTTTTTTTTCTTTTTTTTCTTTCTTTATCAGAGATACTTTAAACATTTGAAGAGTTGTTGACACTGTAGATTCTTCTTTTTATTCATTTCACTGATTGTTTTGATAAAATATATCACTTGATGGCTTGCAAGTCAGATAAAATAAATATTAGAATAAAAAGTTGTCCATACTAAATCTGAACAGATGGTCATCATATACATTATTACAATAGTATTTTCTCCTCCTGTACTTTCTCCTTTTGTATTAAAGCATCATCCTTTGGAATTGTTATATTAAAAAAGTAATGTAAATCAGGTGCAGAAATGCTTTTGCCTTTTAAACTATTGTCAGCTACGCATTGTAATGACTCAAAGAAATATCAAGACAAACTGCAAATATGCTACAAATTATTCAGAATGGTTTCCATTTTCAGTAGAACATTGCTACAGAATAAATTATCTGATTAAAACTGTTTCATACAACTTATAAAGTTAGCCTTTCTTTTCCAATATCTAGTTCCACTGACATTTGCCATTAGTCATTTTTTTTCTGAATAATTCATATGTAAAGGAATTAATAATTCCTTAACATAGTTTTGTTTGCTTTTTCTCCTTCTGCTAAATTGCACAACATCTTTTCACTAAAAAAAATAAGAAAAAAAAAAAAATCATGTTTAGATATTAGCTGAAGCAAAGGAATAACCACATGGAAAATATAAATTGTGTAGTCCTATATATCTTAGGGTAAATCAAGATTCTTAGACATTGGCCTCAGTAAAGAGAGAATGAGAAAATGGAAAGGGAAGGGAAATACAGCATTATGCCTTCTTAGGTGCAGGACACAGCATTTTCCTTTTTAGCCAGTGCTAACCTCCCTGTGCTCTACTCTATTTAGATCACTCTTCAATGTGCCTCATCCCTTGAAAGAGTAAACGCTACCTCTTAATTTAGTGTCATCAGCAAATATGCTGAGGATGCATTACACTGTTGCATCCAAATTATTGATAAAAATATTAAATGGGACTATCCCTAGAATTAAGCTGAGGAGAACAGCACTGGTGACTGTCTGACAGCCAGATGCAGCTCCAATTGCTACAGGTCTTGGAGCACTACCATCAAGTCAACTCATCATCCAACCGAGTATGAATCTGTTTATATCATAGTTGGACAATTTGTTTACAAGTGTACTGTGAGAGATAATATGAAAGTCTTATTCACATCCAGATGGATTACACCCACTGCCTTCCCTTCCTCCACCAAGTGGGTGAGTTAAAAATAGCTGTTTACTAAATCATAACTTTCCTTTGATGAACCCATGTTGACTATGCATGATAATGGCTTTGTTTATTTAATTGCTTTCCAATATCCCTGAGGACAATACTCCAACTCTGAGGTCTGAACAACTGAAAATCATAGAATCATATAATGACAGAATGGCTTGTGTTGGAAGGGACCATAAAGATTGTCTAGCTACAACCCTCCTGCCGTGGACAGGATTGCCAACCACTAGATAAGATTGCCCAGGACCCCATCCAACCAGACTTTGAATGCCTTCAGGGATGATGAAACCACTACTTCTCTGGCCAACATGTTCCACCACCTCACCACTCTTTAAGTAAAGAATTTATTTCTAACATCTAATGTAAATCTCCTCTCTTTTAGATTAAAACCATTCCCCCTTGTACTATCACTATAAAACTATTAAAAAAAAAAAAAAAAAAAAAAAGTGTGAAAATCTACCTCCTTGCTTAAAAGCTCCCTTGAAATACTGAAAGGCTTCAGTAAGATCACCCCTCAGCCTTTCTTGTAAAGTTGCATAGTTAAGCCACACAGCTTAGGTATAATTGCAAGAGCACCAGTAGTTTTAAGATAATTGTAGTACAGAGATTCTCATTAAAATTGATGGCTGTGTTTGGACCTTGAATGTTTCACCTTAATTTAACCAGAGGGGATTTGTGAATCTGATCACATCTCTCTCTCCTCTTAAGTGGGACATAATACATGCCTGCTCCATTTACAGAGGTCCTTTCCAACCTCAGTCATTTTGCAAATCTGTGATTCAGTAAATAAAGATTATAAAGATTAGTATGAATAATAGAAAATAAAAAAGAAAAACAAGAAGAAAAATAAAAAATCCTTGAAGATTCATAGTCTTATATTCATTTCTACAAACTACTTAAAAATTGGTCCCTATATAAATTTAAAACAATAAAACAAAACAAAACAAAACAAAAAATTAAAGGGCATTATCTGTACAAGATGCTGCATGTATTAAATTATAAGATTTATTTTCCTATTCTTTTACAAATACAAAAATTTATTTATTTTTATTTGATTTGATTTTTTTCATGACTGATTCAGTCAGTTACATATATGAGTACAACTGCAATGGGAAAAAAAAAATGCAAATTTTTACAGAAGTTAATAATTTCAAAAAAAAAGATCTAACATTAAAGAATAACATTCATCTGGACATAAAGCCTTTGACTGCAGTTCTCCTGCTGCAGTCATCCATTCAGTTCCTTAACCGTAGGAATGTCCACCTCTTCAAAGCCATACCTTTACAATTTAGAGATAAGGATGTTTGGTGGGACCATGCCAAAAGTTTTACTGAAGTCCAGTTGGATGATATTGGTTGGTCTTCACATATCAATCAATGCACTCACTCCGTTGTAGAAGGTCAACATGTTGATCAGGAATGATCCGCCCTTGGTGAACTCATGCTGTCTGTTTTGTGTCATCTCCTTGTTTTGCATGTGCCATAACATAGCTTTCAGGAGGATCTGTTGCATGGTTGTACCAGGAAGAGGTGAGGATCACCAGTCTGTAGTTCCGTGGCTCTTCCTTTCTACTTTTCTAAACATTGTGAATTATGCTTTCATTTTCCAGTCACCAGCAACTTTGCTTGATAGGCTGAGAGAACTGGGGCTGTTCAGCCTGGAGAAGTTTCCAGGGGAGGCATGATAGTAGGCTTTCAGAATCTAAAAAGGGGTTATAAGAAAGAAAGGGACAGACTCTTTAGCAGGATCTCTTGTGGTAGAATAAGGAAAATAGTTTCAAATTAAAAGAGTTGAGATTTAGGCTAGGTATGATATATATTTATGATAAGAGAAGAGGCACTGGAATAGGTTACCCAGAGATGTGGATGCCCCATCCCTGGAGTCATTCAAGGTCATTCAAGACTGGACAGAGCTCTGAGCAATCTGATTTAGTTGTACGTGTCTCCATTTATTACAGGTGATTTGGACTATATGACTTGCAAAGGTTCCTTCCAAACTCAAACTATTCTATTATTCTATGATTCCTCTATTCCTTTTACCTCCTCTTACTCTTGACATATTCAAAAAAGACTTTTTTTTGCTTTCTGACACCACAACATCCTGTTTGAACTCAAATTGAGGTTTTTTTTTTTTTTTTTTTTTTTTTTTTTTTTTTTTTTCTGGTCTTTCTCCTGCAGATGTAAAGTTCAGCACTGTATTCTCCCTGTGAGGATAGACTTCACTTCCAGAACTCATAGATTTTATTTTCCAGGAAGATTCCCTGGTTCAGCCATGCTAGATTTCTGCCCCACTTGCTCAACTTGCATCAATTCAATCAGAGTTAAAAAATATGAGAAGACAGTTGTAAAATATTTATATATTTTATATCATTCTGCTAGACTGAGATACTCTAGCACCAGAGACAGAAAATCCTCACACATTCACTGCTACTGAATGTAATCATTATTATTATTATTATTATTAAAAAAAAAAAAAAAAAAAAAAAAAAGGATTTCAAAAAGCATCCGTGCTATATATAAAAGTAGTGGAAATTAAAATATAAATAAGAAGATCATGATTTCCAATATAAATAAAAAATTTGTTATTACTCTTGTTGCTGCTGCTTTATTATTATTTATTATTATTTTATTATTATTATATGAGTTAAAAATCCTCAAAAAGGTACTGATGGACAGATTGTCATAAGGCTGTGAAATCATTTATTCAAAGCTTATTTTATGCTCAAAAATGGAAAAAGCAAGTAGTCTAATTTTTTAATAAATTCAGTGACAGGAAAGTTTGTTCTGTTTCTCAGAGGAGCTATCCAGACAAAATTGATGATGTATAGAATTAATTTAACTGCTTGATTTAATAATTGCTACTGTAGGTTATGAACAATATGGAAATGGCTTCCAGATGCTTATAGACAAAATATGTATTTTAGATATTTTTGGTTAACTAAAACAGTTTTCATCTGAGAATATATTCTATTGCCTGTTCTTATATATGAATTAGAACTGTTCATTTAAAAGACTTTTGATTAACAAAAGACTTACTTAAGCCTTACATACATTCATTGAGTTCGACATTACGTAACCATCTTACTCCAGGATCTCATTAGTATATGTATTAGTAGGTTATTCTCTGGACAAATGTCTTTCAGCATTTCTTGCAACAAAGACAACAAAGTATTTCCCAAGAATACAGATAATTTCTTTGCGTATTCCTACACTATTGTTTGGAGACTGACTTGAGAAATTATACAACTGCCTTTCTAACATCCAGTATTTCTTTCAGTATATTTTACAGCCTTCTAGATATGTAATTTTAAAGAGCACATAAAAATGTGCTTGGCTTTTATGTTTCACATATTTTTCAGTTTTTAAAAACAACCGTATTGTCATCAGTGTACTTCATAAATATTTTAGGTAGACTGCGTATAATAACTAAAAAATTAGAAGTCTACATAACCGACTATCTCTACCAATTTGAATCCTTATTCTAGATCTTCATTATTAGGACACTCCCTCCAGTCTTGTTTGCTTTTATCCAGCTCTCCAACTGCATGCAAATGTGGAATAGATCAAAATTTGCATTTAAATGGTGAAATATGGATAATTTTGTACATTTTTTTGCCCCTCATATTGATTTTGATGTCAGGAAGTGAGATAATACTAGGTGCTCAGAACCTACATGCTTTACTAACATTTGCTTCACAGACAGATAACAGAATCAGAGCTTTGTTTAGAGTGGAAGAGATCTCTTGAGGTTAAAAATACAACTCTATTGCTCAAGCAAATTCACTTAGAGAAATTTGCCTTGCACCATGGCCACCTCCTTGGATGAGGACTCCACGTTTTTGGGTAATTTGCCCCAGTGTTCTAATACCCTCACAGTAACTGAATGTTTGTTTGATTTCAAAACAAATTTCATGGCTCTTGTACTGTTAGTTAGTACTTAAGAAGAGTTTGTCTCCCTTGTCTTCGTTAAATCCCGTAAGATGTTTATATAGTTTGGTAAAATCTGTCTTAAATCTTTTCTAGGCTGAACAGTTTCATTTCTCTCAGCCTTTCCTCATATGAAAGATGTTCTCATTCCCCAACTATCTTTGTGGGCCTGTGCTGAACTCAGTTCAGCATCACTGCATCTTTCTTCCACTGAGTAGGCTGGAACTGGGCCCAGTACTGCAGGTGCAGCATCACTGATACTGAATAGAGAGGAATTGTAGAATCATAGAATCATAAATAGCTTGGGTTGGAAGGGACATCAAGAATCATCAAGCTCCAACCTCCTGCTGCAGGCAGGGCTGCCAATTGCCATATCTAGTACTAGATCAGGTAAAGAACTTCCCCCCTGATATCCAACTTAAATCTCTCCTTCAACTTAAAACCATTTCCCCTTGTCCTGTTATTATCTATCCTTTCAAAAAGTTGACTCTCCTGTTTACAGGCTCCCTTAAGGTACTGAAAGGTACCTGCAATGAGGTCACCCCTCAGCCTTCTCCTCTCCAGGCTAAAGAAGCCCAGCTCCCTTGGCCTGTCTTCATAGGGGAGAAGCTCCAGTTCTCTGATCATTTTAATGGCCCTCCTCTGGACCCTCTCCAACAGCTCTCTGTCTTTCTTGTACTGGGGTCCCAGACCTGGATGCAGTACTACAGATGGGGCCTGGTCTGAACACTTCTACACTTCTTTGTTTTTAGCTCAAAGCTTGCTTTCTTAGGCATTTTTTTGTGATAAGACTCATATCCAGGAGGTGGGTGAGAGGTGGGTGCTGCTGTGCAGCAGTAGATATCACTTTACAGACAATTTTACATTTGAAAGCATTTCTTTGGAGCTGTTTGCCTTCAAAAGGGAGGGCTCAGGACTGGGTGAAGATTGAGCCAGCTTGACACAGGAGACTGGGAGATGATGTGAAGGCAAGATACAAGTGAGTGCCTCCCTCTTATCTGCTGGCAAGGCTTGAAAGATGGGAAAAAAAGAAGCTGTCATTGCAAAAGAGAGCTGACTTGACCACTTTGGACTTTTAAGTAAATTTGAACTGTTGTTGGAAACAGTCATCATCAACTGAACAACAACCTCTGATGACCCTTGACTACTGAAAATCACTGATCCATCACTACTGAAGATCAATGTATGAACTACGAAACATGCTGGACCCATGTTGGTGACTATTTCTCTTGCTTTCTACAAAGACACTTTGCTTCTATTTCCTGTCTCTTTTCTATCACTAGACATCGCTTCCCCATCTCCCTTAGTGACTAGGAATTGTAATGAACTGGTCGGGCAAATATTTGACATGTTGTATCATAGAATCATAGAATCACAAGGTTGGAAATGACCTATAAGATCATCTAGTCCAACCGTCTTCACATTACCACTGCTACCACAAGCTTCTAAACCAGATCTCGCAGCTCCTCATCCAGATGCCTCTTGAACACTGCCAGGGATGGCGACTCCACCACCTCCCTGGGCAGGCCATTCCAGTGCCTGACCATTCTCTGAGAGAAAAATTTTTTTCCTCATGTCTAACCTATACCTCCTCTGGTACAACTTGCAGCCATTTCTCGGGTCCTGTTTGTTGCCTGGGAGAAGAGGCCAAACCCCTCTTCACCACAGCCTCCCTTCAGGAAGTTGTAGAATGCAATGAGGTCTCCCCTGAGCCTCCTCTTCTCCAGACTAAACAATCCCAGCTCCCTCAGCCGTTTCTCGTAGGACCTGTGCTCCAGACCCCTCACCAGTTTCACTGCCCTTCTCCAGACACGCTCCAGAGCCTCAATGTCATTCTTGTTGTGAGGGGCCCCAAACTGAACACAGTACTCGAGGTGCGGCCTCACCAGAGCTGAGTACAGGGGGATGATTACCTTCCCGGTCCTGTTGGCCGCACTATTTCTAATGCAAGCCAGGATGGCATTGGCCCTCTTGGCCACCTGGGCACACTGTCGGTTCATGTTCAGCCGAGCATCAACCAACACCCCCAGGTCCCTTTCCTCTTCACAATCATCCAGCCACTCATCTCCAAGCCTATAACACTGCATGGGGTTATTGTGGCCAAAGTACAGGACCTGACACTTGGCCTTGTTGAACCTCATCCCATTCACCCCAGCCTAGCGATCCAGCTTATCTAAATCCCTCTGAAGGGCCTCCCTACCCTCAGACAGATCAACACCACCTCCCACCTTGGTGTCATCTGCAAACTTACTGAGGGTACACTCAATCCCCTCATCTAGGTCATCAATAAAGACATTAAACAAGATAGGCCCCAATACTGACCCCTGGGGGACACCACTTGTAACAGGTCACCAGCTGGACTTAACTCCATTAACCACCACCCGTTGGGCACGACCCTCTAGCCAGTTTCTTACCCAAAAGAAACTTACATGTCTTAATCCTGTCATTAGGTATACATATATTAAAAGAATCTCCTCTCCCTCCTTTAAGCTGGAACAAAACAGGCCTTATGAGGACAGAATACAGAGGGACAATCACCTCCCTGCCCCTGATGGCCACCCCTCTTCTGATGGAGCCCAGGATATCATTCACTTTCTGAGCTGCAAGGACACACTGCTGGCTCATGTTCAGCTTTTCACCCACCAGGACCCTCAGGTCCTTCTTTGCAGTGCTACTCTCAAGGACTGCTCCTCCCAGTCTGTATATATGCCTGGGATTCCTCTGGCCCAAGTGCAAAACCTTGCACTTTGCTGTGTTGAACCTCATTATTTTCCCAAGGACATTCAATTCCATCATCAATGTGATTGATAAAGATATTGAAGAGCTTTGGTACCTAAACAGTACCCTGCAGGACAGCGCTCGTTACCGGCCTCCATCTGGACATAGAATTACTGATCACCACTCTTTGCAGCCTATCAACTAATTCCTTATCCACCGGGTGTTCTACCCATCAAATCCACATCTTTCCAAATTGGAGCTAAGCATGTGGTGGGGGACTGCATCAAAGGCCTTGCACAAGTCCAGTTAAATCACTCCAAGGTCCTTCTCAGAAGATCTTTTCTCTAACTTAATGGTCACCATTGTTTACTGGCTCATGAAGTTATTCCTCTAGAAATGCAGAGCTTTGAATTTTCTCTTGTTGAACCTCATAAGTTAATTCCCTGACCATTTCTCCATTTTGGTCATGCTCTACTGAATGACAGAACAAATAACTGATGTATCAATCACTCTCTGAACTATTATTTCATCTTCAAACTAGCTGTGTGTGCACTCTATTCCATTGTGCAAGTCATTAGTAAAGAGATTTAACTGTACTGGATTCAGTATTGGCCAATGGAGTACACTACTATTGCCTTTTCTTCAGTGAGACTTTTTTTTCTACTGGTTACAAATTTCTGGGCCTGGTTATTCAGTTAGCTTTCATTCTCGCTCCATATCTCAATGAGTATTTATATAAACCATACTATATAATCTTTTTCATGATGATATCATGGGAGAGTAAGAGACTTTTCTAAAACCCCCAGCTGGTAATGTGTGAAGTACAATTATTCATACACCTGGAAGAAACCTTTTTTTCTTTTTTTTTACACTCTCTGAGAAGAATTGGCAAAGTACAGATAAAAGGAGGAGGGACTTCTAACTCATAAAAATGCAGGAACTGTCAAAACACCAGAGAAATGAACAAAAATACAAAGAATACTATTAGTTTCACAAAAAGGCCTTGTACGCAGACATGTAAGAAAGAAAAAATTAAAATAAAATACTAATAAAAGCAGCAGAAATCACAAGGACAAAAGTCCTAGTTTTGGAAGAAAGCATCTGCAGTTTCTCTCAATCCACTCAGTTTTAACAACTGCTGTTTTCACTTCTCTATGTTGTCTTCTTCATACTTCAAATCCTCCTTCAGCTTTACTTACAATAACAATGTTAGACTTTTCATTAGTTATATAAGACATAAAACATGAATAAAACATATCATTTAAACTTAAGTGTTCACCTTGAGCCTAAGCAGTCACCTACATATTACTCGATTAAAAAAAAAAAAAAAAAAAGGGCTAGTTTCCTTAGAGGACTTTCAATAACAGTGAACAATTGATACCATTTAAGTTCAAGGCAAAGTTTTATTGTGAATCTAGAAAGAAGCAAAATATACTGTTGGAAACAATTCATGTCGAAAAAGGTAGGAAGAAAAAGCTCTTGAAGCAAAGTGAACCTGTGTTTATTCCTGCAGATAAGAGTCACCTTTCACTTTAGATTGAAAGCTTGTACCAAATGGCTTTTAGGAAAGCTTAAGGACTATATTATGAGCCATTTAAAATGTTTCTTTTTTCTTCTTCTTTATCTGCTGAATCAGACTCACATCATTTATTTATGCAACCTCAGTTACACAGATGTATTTTCAAAAAGGTCCACATTTTTTCATCTCTGACTTCTCAGTCCTGATAACCCAGCCACAAAAACTGTCAAAATGAACTGAAGCTGTGCACCGACGTCTTGCAACAAGACTGCTTAAGTTTCAGCATGGGATGACATACAGACTTAAGACTCAGAAATATTCAGCATAACCTGCTAAAGTCTTATTTTACTGATAGTTTCAGACATGGACAACCTTCTGTTTTGTTTTGTTTTGTTTTGTTTTGTTTTGTTTTGTTTTTTTGGGGGAAGGGTGGGATTTACACAAGAGTTTTAGACGATACTGTTACCTCATTAATGTGGAACTGTTGTTGATTTTTGAGCTATCTTGTGTGGAGCCATGAGCTGATGTCAGTAATCTTTATGAGTCCCTTCCAACTGAAGTTATTCTATGATTCAATGAAAAGCTTTTATAGAAAGCCAGGACAGGGTGACCTGAAACTAGGATGATTTCCTTCTGTTGTCAAACATACATGTGCTGATAAGTTTTATAGTGCACGGCAGATGTCTGTGTAGAAACTATTGGGGTTAATTCACAGACTTTTTGTACTCACATTCCAAAAGACAGCAGCTTTCCTTAAAAATAAAGTAAAATAAAATAAAATTAATTCATCCATCAAGATTCCATCTCCCAACACAAAACAGCATCTAGCTGTTTAATTGTTCATTGCAGGTGACTCAGTAGGCATATTAATTATCAAGAAGTAAGCATCAGATATGAATATCAGATATATTCCCATTAGAGATTTGTAGTGCCTTTCCTTTGTCTTCCCTGTTTGTGATACCATAAAATGTAAGACTTTCTATGACTCTTTTTTCTGATACATGTGGCATTTGAACTACTGTTTAGGAAAAATAATAATAATAATAATAATAATAATAATAATAATAGTGTTTAGTTGAGCACTATTCTTCATAGACTACAAATAATACTATCAACATAATCATGCTATTCATTCACCTTTTGCTTTTACCTATAAATCTCTACTGTTGGTTTACTGTTACTATGACTTGGCTTTACTACAGCTGTTACCTGCTATTGCTGAAGGATATCTGATACTTTAATTAAATTGTCTTTGAACCTACTTGGAAAAAAAAAAAAAAAAAAAAAAAAAAGAAGCGTAAATAGACTTAAGAAGTATTCTACCCCAAAGAGTTGCCTTCAATTCTGGGTCTGTTCTATAAATGGACCATTATGATCCTTCTGTGTAGAGTCATATAATTATGAATTTTAATATTTATATTGTAATAGCACTGAGAAGTAATTGAGAAAAATAATAACCCCGAAAATTTAATAATTTTTTGGACAAAATACTAGTGTAATAATTTCACTGTGAACTGTTTCACTGCAGATAAATTTGTCATTGTCCATTCTTATAAAAACAAACAAACAAAAACAACCAGTACAATTCTATAAATGTTTTTGTTGCAGAATTCTCTGAGAAAAATAGGGATGAACTTAGCTTCAATTTTACCCATAAAATACCTAGGTTTTACAATAGATCACTGTTTCTTTATTTAAAGTTACTGATAGCATAGCAATACTAACTTTGTAAAACATCCTATCAGTGGTTGAGTCTTCAGTCCATCAGTTCTTGTGAATTACTAAATATTTGATATATTTCTTAGACAGAGAGTGAAGTAATCATAATGTACCTTCTTTAAGGGGATGGAAAGAAGGGACACATTTTCAGCTATTATAACACTGCAACTCATGGATATTCCCAATAGGAGCAGCCCACGGAGAGCAGCCTGCGGTGGGCTGGAAGGGGTGGGGGAGCTGCTGCACATGGGTACTCATGTAGAGAAGTCATCATGACTCATGACCCCCTGAAGATTGGATTCTGTGGTATCGACCCATGTTGGTGCAACTATTGGAGAAATATAAGCCATGGGAAGCCCACATAAGATCAATTTGGTAAGGACTGAATACTGTGGGAAGAACCCCATGCTGCAGCAGGAAAAGAAAGTAATCTTGAAGTATCAGCAGAGATGAAGTGTTATAGACTGACCACAGCTTCCATTTCCCATCCCCCTATAGCATTCAGGGAGAGGCATCAGAAGAATGTCAAAAGGAGATATGTTTTTAGTGTTCTTTTTTTTTTTTTTTTTTTTTTTTTTTTTTAATTTACTAACTGTTGCAGTCCATTATTAGAAATATGAAATAAATTACATTAATTTCCCTTGTTCTGACTCTATTTTTCTCATGATAGTAATCAGTGAATGACTTCCCTGTTGCTATTTCAAACCTTGACTTCGTATTTTCTCCTCGTTCTCTTTTGAAGAGAGGGAGTAAGAGAGCAGCGTAGCAGAGCTTGGCTAGCCATCAGTATGAAACTACTACAAAACCCTGTATGTCCCTGTTCTTAATGTGGTGGTTTGGTGAGGTGTGTTTTTTGTGACCTTTAAAGTCATCTTCTGACTTAAAATAGTATTTCTATTATTCTGTAATGTTATCATATGTCAAGTTATAGGGTACAAACAACCCTTAACAGCTTAACTTTACTCCTCAGGAAAACAAAAACAAAAACATCAACTAAATCATATTACTTTGAGAAAAACAATTTTAATGTCATTTTCAAATATTGCTTCAAGGTGATTAGGGAGCCTTTGTACACAAAACTTAATATCATGAAGTGATTTGTCTTCTAATGTAACTTTTTATATAACTCTTTTCATATATTTTAATAGCTAGGGTGAAATGTTCACACTTCTAAGTAGTTTTAGATCATATTGGTCAGATAAATAAACCTTTGATATGAATTGCAATAAATCTTACATCTGCAAAGCTGAATCAAGGAAGTAAGGTAGTCACTAAACAGACTATATGTCACTTAAATGAGTACCAGCCCAACTCTTATATAATTTCTGTGTAGTCTTTCCTTCTGCTGAACTTCACATTTAAGCAAAAACTTGCAGATTACTTTTTTCCTTACAAATACTTCACTTAGATTTGTTTTCATGTTGATCCAAATTTGTGCAGCACTCTTAGTTTTTCAAATAACTTAATGTATGATTGTCAACTCTGAATCTACCACTTCTTGTTTTTGTTTGTTTGTTTGTTTGTTTTTAATTATTTAAACAACTGCATAATATGAAAAGAGTAACATAAATAAATCATGCCAAAACAGAAACAATAGCCTATTAGTCACTGCCAAGGAGAGTTTTATTTAATTTCCCTCCGACAACATTTACCAAATCCATTAATATTTTAAAGTACCTATAGTAGTACAGATGCTTTGTCTTAAATAGCCAGGATTTGCTAATTATTGTTTTGGATTTAGAACTAATGTGACTGTATGTTCAGATCTGAGCAATTTCGTTGCATGGCATATTGGCTTTCTGCTAAAACTATAACTAAGAGATATATTGACATTTCAGTTGAATCTGTATAGTGTCATATAGTGTCATATTTGTTATGCTGACTTCAGCAGTTTATTTTATTTTTTTTTAACTTATAATCACTGTATGATGAAAGAAATGATCCTACCAACCTTTTTTTCTTTCTTTTTTTTTCTTTTTTTCTTTTTTTTTTTTTTTTGCGTCTAATAATTAATATTTTAAAATGTCCCAATATTCTTATTGGGTAGTTACTACTACCATTTTTCCCATAAAAAGGCTTAAATTCAAATAAGCTTTAGTGTGAATTCTTCTGAAATAAATTATAAATGTCTATTAAATATTATGATTCAAAAAAGCTTTTTTTTTTGCCTATGTTAAAAACTTATCTTTCATAGTTGATAACTTGATCAAATAATGTTATCACAATCTTTGTATCTGTTGTAGTTTTCATGAAAATAAATAGGAAGCATTACATTCAGAGTAAAAGACATGTATAATAAACATACAACTTTTTTTGCCTGTAGGTCTCCAAATCTTTACTAAGTGAAAGTAATTATCACTACTTCTTCCTGAGAGATAAGGTCAACGGCTAAATGTCCATGAGGATGAGCGATATCCCTTAAGGGTCAATACTGAGACTCCTCATCATTTAATATATTAAACATTGCATGAGGAGTGGAATGAAGTGTACACTCTGACACTTTGCAGATGACACCAAACTGAGTGGTGTGGTCCACACCTTGAAGGGAACGAATGGCATTCAGAGGAACCCAGAGAATGAATGACATTATGAGGTGGACGTATGTAAACAACATGAAAATCAATAAGGCTAAGTATAAGGTACTAAACCTGAGTAGGGGCAATCCCAAGAGATAACAAAGGTTGGGCAGAGAAAGGAGAGAGAGCAGACCTAAGGAGAAAGGCCTGATGGTGTTGGTGGATCGGAAACTAAACGTGAGCCAAGAAAGTACACTTACAGCCCAGAAAGCCAGCTATATCTTGGGCTATGTCAAAGGAAGCATAGCTGGCATGTCAAGGGAGGTATTTGTCCCCTTCTATTCTGCTCTCTTGAGACCTTTCCTGGAGTTCCACATCCAGATCTGGGGTTCATCACATAAGTAAGCACTTAGCTTAGAGAAAAGAAGGCTTTGGGAAGGTCTTGTAGCAACCTTCCAATATTTAAAGAGAAGGGAAAATTTATCAGGGAGTATGACAGGAGAAGGGGTGTTGGTTTCTTAACTGAAAGAAACAAGATTTAATTTAAATATTAGGGAAAAATTCCTTACTATGAGAGTAGTGAGGCGCTGGAGAGGTTGCCCAGATGAATTGTGAATGTCCCACTCCTGCAAGTGTTTAAACCCTTAGCAGATGGAACTTTGAGAAACCTAATGGAAAGTATTCTGACTCATAGCAAAGGGGTTGGAATTATATCTCTCCACTCTTCACTAAGAGAGTGGTTGGGCACTAGAACAGGATCCTCGTGGAAGTGGTTATGCTACTGAACTTGCTAAAGTTGAAGAACTCACAGACAAATAGTCTCATTTTTGAGTAGCCCTATGTAGAGCCAAGAGTTAGATTCTTTTATTCTATTAGACCCCTTCTAATTTAGAATATCCTATGAATATATGTTCTTTAAGGTCCTTTCCAGCTCAAATCATTCTGCAACTCCATATTTTTATTGTTCCAATGAGTGAATATGAATACAGTTTTCTGATTTTAAATATCAGAGATTATCTACTAAAGGCAGCAGAAATAACTATGCACAGTGGATTTCTAAGGGTAAAATTCCAAGTCCAAGCAATGGTCAAATATTTACTAAATAACTAAATAACACTGTTTTCCCTAGTTTTTCTGTGTCTCACAATTCACATCCAGAGAACGAACAGGCACCCCGCGGTTCCCTTTCTGCCACTGAATCATGCTAAAACTCTTGTACCATGGAGATGGAAGAAGTAGACTTCTTTGCATTCCACAGAGAATTGCCAGGGAGTATTGTGTTATTTCCAGAACAAGTATTAGAGCACAATGTACAATTTTCAGAATTTTAGGCTAGATGTTTCTAAGCAGTAATGGGCAAACATAAGAAGTGATTACAAATCCTGATTGCAAAATAGAGATTCTCTATTTGATGTCACAGCTAGCTTCAGGAAAAGATTGATGTTTAATTAATATTTTATCACTGAGTGTGGGATTAAAAAAAGACAAAAAAATTCAGTACAGTGAAGATCAGTTATGAATACCTTTATCATTCTAATCTCATGCAGAGTCAAACAAGTAAGAATGACAAGAATGGCATATTGTTGAACTGGATGGAATATTTTACTTCATTTTTTTTTATTTTTTGTCTTTTATTTTTTCATTTTATAGTGATAAATAGTAATTAAGTTGAACCCAAAGATACAACAGAACTGACAGTTTACTGACTGACAGTAGTTTATTTCTCTCTTGAAATTTCCAGACTGATATACAGTCATATGTTTTGATGTTATATCACATATAATGTTTGCATCAAGCATAAACTGAGCTCCTAGACAGTAAAAGAGATAGAAAAGGTGACAAACTGAAATAATTCAGCAGACAAATTCCAATTTAATTCTAATTAAAGCATGCATCACTTTTTTTTTTTTTTCTTTGCTTGTTTCCATAATAATTAAAATATCCTGAAGATTTTACTAACTTTCCAGTCATCCTTTTCTCATCGCTGCATGAGATACCACTAGAGTTATGGAACGTCATTTTCCCCATGAGGGTCATATGATATGTTGAATAACTTGTCTACTTCTAAAAAAGAAATGGTTAAAAATTTTTTTCTCATGTTGAAGATACTTAAGTGGACAAGATTTGATGACATTTCTCTAAAAAGATGCTTTTATTAAAGAACTCATTCATGTTTTTACATTGTTTTTCTTGAACTATTTTCTTTCCTCCGTGGTGAACTTCTATGCGGCAATTTAAAAAGAATCCTGGTAACAACAGCAATGTTTGAACTGGCTGGTAAGCAGCGTGCACTTAACAAGCCCTTGTGCTGTATTTTCTTTTGCTGTTATATCACCAATATTTTATTTTAAAAGCAATAATAAGCCTCAGTTTATTTCACATAGCATCCAATAGGCAGGTATATTTTGATATCTAGATTAAAACTTATCTTGGTTATTTAAATAAACTTCTTTAAATTTAAATAAAGATGTTTATGTTAATAACATAACTGGGTATGTTTCTAACATAACAGATCAAACTAAATGTTACTACTGAGTAGAATGAAAATATGAAACTTAATATTTCTTACTTTTAGCCCCACAGGAGTTTTATTATGGTGTGGACAGAGATAATACTGAAAAAAATCAGTTTTCTTCCATTTAAATCTCAGTTACCTAATATTTTAAAGTTACCTGGTCCTTAAACTGGTGATAGACAAAACTAAACATGTGAATAGAATATACTTTTATGTAAATATCTGTAAGTCTAAAAGTCTTGTGAATACTATCAAGATGGTACAACTTTTTAAAATAATATTCATGTTTTTTTAAATATTTCTTCTTGTACATCATCATGTCAACACAGGCTTGAACAGCTTTGCAAGTACTAACTTCCGAAATCTCAGAAATGACATTTTCCATAAGAAGAAATAAGTTCATTTTTAGCTTCTTGGAGATGTCATAAAAAGACATCTCTATGTTCTCTACTGCTTAAGTTGATCACTCCTGTTTAATAATAGCTGATGGACTATCTATCATATGTTGCCACACTGTTCAGATTTAAACTATTATTCACTGCACTTAAAAATGTTAATTACCATTCCAGATGTTCAGTATGACCCTTGCATGGTGCCACTTTCTGCCATTTCTACACATCCTTAAATTGTTTACCAGAGAGTAACCTGAAAGTAGTGGCTCCTAACGTGACCAGCATCTCTGTCTCCAGTTCCCTTCCTCAGGAAGTTGTAAAGAGCAATGAGACTCATTTGTCCAAGGCAAACTGACTACACTAGTGTCCTTGGCCTTTCTTCAGAATGTTTTATTTTGAATCCAAACTTTTTACAACATAAAACAAGATGAAAAATTTACAAAACGTGTATCTTTATTTGAAAGTTGGATAATTTTTACTTAGACTTTTTTTTTCATTTAAAGTCATAAAAAAAGCAATCTCTAACAAATCCTGTAAGTTTAAAAGTCTCTCTAGCATTCAATTTATTCTCCATCCATCTCTACTTTGTATCTTTTTCCCTTTCTATATGGCAGCTTGTCTTTATTCGTAGTGATTTCAACAGCATTTTAAAGAAGTCTTAAAATAGTAAGATGTATATTCCTTTAGAGTCACAGTAATTTATATAATAGGGTCATATATACTACTCTGGATCAAATGTGGTCATTACAACGCTTGTTCTGACTTTAACTATAACCTACAATTGCACTCAAACTTATTTTACTGAACTGCTGTAACAAATTTGATGAAATCATCACTGCCAACAACTCTGACAGAAATAGGTTGTGCAATTTTTATTCAGCTTCAGGAATTCAGAAAATGATTCTTGTCATACTCTGCAATAATAACAAGTCTGTGGTAAATCAGCATTTCTCCCAAGAGATGAATAAATGGAGAAGGTATCTTTTAGTTTTCTAACTGATAAACTAAAAAGTCCTACACATTCACTTCTCCCTCAGGAACTTTTTTTAGTTCTTTAAGACAAAGCTTAAAATAAGCTGTTAGTATGCAGTACTGAAGTGTCTAACTTAGTAACATGGACCAAAGCAAGAAAATCAACGTCCTATACCATTACACAACATTGCATTTATATCTAATATTTAATTATTTGTACACCGTGATTTTAAATCTTTTTTCTCTCTCTCTCTTTTTTTTTTTTTTTCCCTGTTAGATTATAGTTTCCTATGCAATGAGTATGACCTGTGTTCCTGGCTTCTGGATAACCTTGCATTTGGCAGCTTGAAATCCTGTTTTATTTCAGAGAATGCTGCATAAGCAGTGACCCAGATCATTCTCTATGACTGCCATGTACGGTTCATTGTTTTCCGCTGTCAATCTTGTACTATCTGCATGATTTTTTAGCAGTATTTTCTTCCATGCAAGTAATAAAATCATTACCAGACATATTATTGTTCATTTCAGAAATCCAATGAAAATGTCCTCATTCAATGCTTACTTGTCACAAAAGACTTTAGGGCCATATCAGGCAGGAATCATTATGCTGTAGATGGTTTTATATATATATATATATATATATATATATATATATATATATTATAATAACATTTTAATGTACTAAGATCAATCCTGTAATCACATCTATTTCTGTTTACAAATGATAAATTCAAAGAACTAAAACCTACATGTGATATTCTTTATAAAGTGTAAACTATCAAAAAAAATATATAATAAAATTGTTGAGGAATGCATGGGACACCCACCATGTAGTAAGGGCAAGCTTTCCCTCCATAGTTATTTAATCTTGTGAAATTTCTTTGGTATACTCAAAAGTTGTGATATATTAAAAAAAAAAAAAAAAAAAAAAGACTTTTTTTTTTTTTTTTTCTGTGTTTATACAGCAAGAATATATACTCATATTGTCTTTAGTTCTGTTTCTATAACTATTTTCTAAGAAAATAATGTACAGTGAGTGAAGTTTTGTTTTGACTATTTACTTTGCATAATTGATGCTTGCTCTCTAAAATCCTGTAGCTTCTCGAAGTAAATGAGATAAATTTAGTATTTTCTAGAAGAATTAAAATAGTTTATACAGTACAAGAAAATTATATTATGCAATAATTACAACATTCTGAAAATTAATCTCTCTGATAATATTGTTTATTTTTTTAGTGAATGTACAAATTTAAATTTCTTAATTTTGGAGATCACTTTGATGTGGATAAAGAAGGTCATTGTATTGCTAATGAGTGGTAGAGCTCAACAATAACTTGAGCTGGATGTAAACACCCAGAAGACGCCTAGTCCTTACAGGTAACCAGACTTGGTTGCGTGGGAAAACTGTAGTGTTGTACAAGTATAAAAGTCTCTGAGCACCTACAATAAAAGTCCTTTGTTCTGCACCAGAGAAGGAGTCCACAACTCTTTTGCCACACTTGCAAGGGAGCTTGATGCCCTCTAGCAACAGATTGGGATGGAGACAATGTACTTAAATTTGAAACTTATATGTTATGGCAAGCAGGTTTCACAGGAGTATAGATTTTAATTTCCCTACCAATAATACAACATGTAAAGCAAATAGAGCTGATAATAATTCTGAAAGATTAGGTCAGTAAGACACAGATTCTTAAAGAAAGAAAGGAATGAAATACTGGAAATTTTCTGATTGTATGATACTGTAGAAAACAGAACATTCCACCAGTTGGAAGTTGTCAGGTATCATTCACATTGACACATTTTTATTTCTCTAAGGCAGAGCAATATTATATAAATATTCTTGAATATGAAATGTATCATCTCATACACAGGAGCTACTACAATCAAAATCCAAACCTAGTATTTATTATTATTATTATTATTATTATTATTATTATTATTATTATTATTATTAACAATAATACACATAATAATTCTATAACCATTCATGCTTTGATTAATTTGATTAGTTCTCATGTGAGCTTGCATCAAAAATCAGCCTGTTACCTCTGTGGAACTGATGCTGATCTAGCTCACTCCTCTAACTAATCCTGTTTAACATATATGTACTAAAAACCAAATCAAAGAGAAGGGAAAAAAGCATGCAGTACATGATTCGATTCTCTAATTACAGGTATTTATTGCATTTTTAAATACTCTTGTATATTTCTTATTACACTCTTCTTCCAAGGCAGAGAATATGTGAGGGTGGAGGGTTGCAAGTTTTCAATTTATTATCCATCATTCTCACAGTGACTCTCTCTGAATTCCTTTCCAAGTCAATTTCTTTCCATTTGTCAGTCAGCAAGCAACAAATGCTCATTTCAAATGTGTTGATATATTTACAATATTCACACAGGGTTTCAAATTTATGTTCTTCTGGGGAAGCAGATAGTTATCAGGCAGGATTTCATAGTATTTCTGTTATGCTTTGGAACATCTGCATTTAAATGCTTGAAATCCACTATTTAAGTCAGTAAATGATCAATGTATTATACTGTGCTTTATTAAATATGCTTAATATTTGTAGATCTGGTCAATCACACTAAACCTACTTAATACTTAATACTTAAAGTATATTGTTTGCACTCCAGCTGTACCTCCAGAATCAGTTTGTCGTAAGTTCTGTGACAAGCATACCATCTCTGGTGAATGTCTGAAAAGGTTAGCTGTAGCTGGTGAGATAATTCAAAGAGTGTTAGAACAAATGTTGAAGTGACTCTACCTACTCTCCAGGAGCTAAAAATTTCTTCAAATTCCACTCTTGACCAGAAGTTCATTTTATTTGAATAATCATAGACAGGTAGTGGTATCTGAAATGTGTCCACTGGGTTGACAGACATACTCTGGGACTTCTGAGAGATCCAGTTTTATTGAAACCAGAGAAGCAACTGAATATTTCCTTTGATCATAAGGGGATAGCATACAAATTGTTCATATGTAGCTACCAATAAGAAAACACGTTCTACATTTATGTTTCTTAAAGAAAAAAAGAAAAAAAGAAAAAAAAAAAAAAAAAGAAAAAAAGGTGAATTCCAGAATTAATTGGTTCCTCACATGTAGGCATATAAAGTATTTTTAGACTCCCTGGGCAATCATGCTTGGCTTTCTGCAGCTTCAGGGTGGTGTGGATCTCAAATAAGTACTTCATAATACTTGACAAATTCATGTTTAGACACCCTGAGGCTCATTAAATTATACGAGGCACCTAGCTATGGGCAAATGAATTAAGCTTCTTAAGATACTAATTAAGAACACCTTCTTGATTAAACGAAACATTCCTTAAATTATTGATACATTTTAGAAATTCATACTCCCTTTTGTAATATATACATATGTATGTGTGCATTTATGTACAGTTCTGTTTTAATTGGTATTAATGGTCTGATATAAATTATCATAGGTCAAATTTACCTTCTATACATGCAGAAAGATGGTCTTCAATTTCTTTTTCTGAAAGTGCTCGTTAGTTATTCCTATATTTATCTGAATAGTAGTTCTTTAGAAAAAAAAAAAAAGGTAATTTCTTTATCATGAAGCATTTCTACATGCTATTATTAGTAGTAACAGAATCTCCATTGTCATTAGTTATTTTTTTTCTGCTTCATTTATCAATTGAAATTGAATAATTGTCTACTGACAAGGATCTGTGCCCAAATGTATGTACACTTATTTCTCAATTTTTTTTTTGTTAAATTCATGCATACTAAAAAGTGTCATAAAGAACTATCATGATAATTTTCATGTATTATGAGCAAAAATATTTGTCTTTGTAATATAACTGTAAAATAAGACTGTTAGAACATCTGTTCTATGATTCTACAACTAAACTGTTTGAGTTGGAAAAAACCCTAAAAAGTCATCTAATCCAACCCCCCTGCAATGAACAAGGACACCTATAGCTACATCAGGTTGCTCAGAGCTCTGTTCAGTCTGATCTTGAATGTTTCCAAGGACAAAGCATCTATCACATCTCTGGGCAACCTGTTTCAGCACCTCACGATCCTTATCATATAGGATAAAAATAAAAATAATAATCTCCTCTTCTTTAGTCTGAAGCCATTTCCCATTGTTCTATCGTAACAGATCTTGCTAAATAGTCTGTTCCTCTATTTTTTAAAGCTCTCATTTAGATACTGAAAGGTCTCCCTGTGGACTTCCCGAGGCTGAACAGTTTCACTTCTCTCAGACTGTCCTCACAGGGGAGGTTTTCCATCCCTTGGATCAATTTTGTGACCCTCCTCTGGACACTCTTGATCAGGTCCATGTCTCTACTGCACTGAGGACTCAACATCTGGATACAGTACTCCAAGTGAGATCTCACCAGCACAGTGTAGAGAGGCAGAATCACCTCCTTTGGCCTGCTGGCCACGCTTCTGTTGATGCAGCCCAAGATACAATTGGCTTTCTGGACTGCAAGGGTGTGTTGCTGGCACATGCCCAGCTTCCTATCCACCAATACGCTCAGGTTCTTTTCAGTAGGGCTGTGCTCTGTCCTTTTGTTCCCCAGCAATTAGGATTACCATGACCCAGGTGCAAAACATTGCACTTGGATTTGATGAACTTCATGAGATTCACCTGGGCTCACTGCTCAAGCCTATCTAGTTCTCTCTGATTGGCATCCTGCCCCTTGGATGTGTCAGCTGGATCAGACAGCTTGGTGTAACCTGCAAACTTTCTGAGGGTTGCACTCAATCCCAATGTTGATGTCATTGATGAAGATATTAAAGAGCACTTGTCCCAGTACTGACCCTTGAGTGTCACTACTCACCACTGTTATCCATCCAGACATTAAGCCATTGAACACCACTCTCTGCATATGGTCTTGCAACCGGTTCCTTGTCCATCAGTTGATTTGTCAAATCCATAGCTTTCCAATTCGGAGAGAAGTATGTTGCTAGGGACCATTTCAAGGACCTTACTGAAGCCCAGATAGATGATATCAATTCACTCACTGGCACTATTGCAATGACACCATCATAAAAAGCCACAAGGTTGGTCCGGTAGGATATGCAATTGGTGAAGCCATGCTGGTTATCCTATATCATTTCCTTCTCTTCCATGTGTCTTAGCATAGCTTCCAGGAGGTGTGGGGATTATTGCCTTACCCTAAACAGCCCTCTGGAAGAGCTTTCTTTAATTTCTTCACCTACCTGTTCTTCGTGTCCCAGGACCTCATACCTGTTACGCAAGAGTATCTAGGGAGGTGAGGTAGGCTGGGATGGGGTCACCTACCACTCTGACTAGAAACACGTCTCCATTCCTCCTTTCCTCCCAGGTCCTCTCTCTCTGCCTGGCTGTGAGAGGGAAGGAGATCCATTGCTACTTGAAGAGTGTACTCCAGTGCTTCTCCTGCAAGGATGTCTGTCTCCCTTTCACACTCCCAGATGCTTCTTAATGTTTCTATATTCATCTTAAGTTGTGTTAACAGAGTAGATCATCTACTTACTCATGCCACATGCAAGTTCTTTTCCTGCTGCCGGGGAGTACCAGGAATAATAATAATAATGAGCCAGGGAAAAATATCATCCTTAGAAACAATCAAGCAAAATAACATTTGTCAGACAGTAGAAAAAAAATGCTATTACCATTGCCTGTTCTGAATGTTATTTTTTAAAAAATAGACCATTAAAAAATACATTGTTGAAACACCACAGTTGTTGCAAACTTTATGTTTGTATCTTTTAGTAGTTTCATATCTAGCAAGAGATTCATAAATTGTTACAAAAACGTGCTTGAGATCTGAAAATCAATTTTATGTTTAAAAAATATACTGATAAACATTTTTTTGTCATCAATTATTGCTTTTCCTTACGTAGGATCAAAACAACACATTACTTCTGCTTTATCCTGCACTAGTCTGCATATACTTGTACTTGAAGAATCTTAGTATTCATGGCATAGCATCAGTACATTTCATAGAACCATGCACAATGAATACTTTTGTAATGAAAGCAAGAATAACACTATTCAAAATGAAAATTTGATCTCTCACATAGTTAACACTTGTTGTATTCATTCCAATTTATGAGCAAAATTTAGACTAATCGATAGAATGGAATGGAATGGAATGGAATGGAATGGAATGGAATGGAATAGAATAGAATAGAATAGAATAGAATAGAATAGAATAGAATAGAATAGAATAGAATAGAATAGAATAGAAACATAGAATCATTAATGTTGGAAAAGTCCTCTATTATCATCTAATCACACATTTGTGAACCCATCACCATCATGCCCACTAAACCATATTCCTAAGGGCCATATCTACACTTTGCTTGAACTCTTCCAGGGACAGTGACTTCACCCCTCCCTTGGGCAGCCTGCTCCAGCACTTGACCACTCTGTCACAGATGTTTTTCCAATGAGCATCTTCCTTGATGCAATTTGAGCCTGTTGTCTCTCATTTTATCACAAGATACCTGGGAGAAGAAAATGAAGCCACTTCACTACAACTTCCTAGATTCCTCTCTAGACTAAATAATCCCAGTTCCTTTACTCGTTCCTCATAAGGCTTATGTTCCAGACCTTCCACCAGCTTCATTACCCTTCCTCAGAAACTCTCCATCACCTCAATGTATTTCTGGGAGTGAGGAGCTCAACATAACACAAGATTCAAGGTGTGGGCTCACCAGTTCTGAATACAGAGGTACAATCAGTTTCCTAGTCTTTCTAGCTATATTATTTCTGATGAAATTAGGATGACATTTGCCTTCTTGGACAGCTGGGCACACTGCTTGCTCATGTTCAGCCAGCTGTCAACTAAACTAGGACAAGTGTAGAGTCTTGTATGAGGAGTAACCACATGCATCAGTATAGGTTAGGGGATAACCTGCTGGAGATGAACTCTGCAGAAAAGGAGCAGGGAGTCCTTGTGGAAAACAGGTTGGCCACGAACCGACAGTGTGCCCTTGTGGCCAAGAAGGCCAATGGTATCCTGGGGTGTATTAAAAAAAACGTGGCCAGCAAGTTGAGTAAAATTTTCCTTCCCCTCTATTCTGCTTTGGTGAGACCACATCTGGAGTAATGTGTCCAGTTCTGGTCATCCAGTTCAAAAAAGGTAGGTAACTACTGGAGAGAGTCCAGTGGAGGGCTACACAGATGATGACCAGAAGCCTGGGGCACCTCTTTTAAGAAGAAAGGCTGAGAGCCCTGCAGCTTTTCAGCCTGGAGGAAACAAGACGTAGAGGGGATCTTATCAAGACTAATCAAGACTTTAATGGACAATTGTACAGGAGATGGGGCCAGGCTGTTTTTAGTATTGCCCAGTGGCAGGACAAAGGGGAATTGGCGCAGACTGAAACACAGAAAGTTATACATGAATGTGAGGAAAAACTTTACTCTGTGAGTGACAGATCTTTGAAACAAGCTGCCCAGAGATGTTGTGGAGCCTCTTTCCCTGGAGATATTCAGAATTTTCCTGAATGCTTTCCTGTGTAACCTATTCTAAGGAACCTGCTGTAATAGCAGTGTTGGACTTGATGATCTCCAGAGGTCCCTTTCAACTCCTAAGATTATGTGATACTGGAGATACTCTGGAGATAAGGAAAAAATGCTAGAGCCAGTAACACAATATTTCAATTTCTTTCTTCTATTCAAAATGTTCTCTTTTGTATGGGATTTACACTGAAATGATTCTTGTTGGATAGCTATCTTAACTCTTTTGTCAAATTGGAAAGATTAAAATATTAGAGTTAGTACTATCACTTATGCATATACTTGAAGGTCTATTAAAATCTGGACTTTATCTATCATGGCTCAGTTATAATCATCATTCTTCTGTATAGCTACAGACTCTGAACAATCTTCAGCTACTGCATCAAGCGTCTTAGTCAGTTATGTTTTCTTAATGCCTCTGCTGGTACAAAACTGTAGGATAAGCTTCCAAACACTAACATTTCAGAATGTTGTCAAATACTGAGCATCAAAGCAATGATCCTGCAGGCTTGTCTGTACTAGTCCAAGCATCTGGTGCACATATCAGAAGAGAGATTGCCTGGAGCTATTTTCTGTCGCTTGTTAAAATATAGTGAATGGTTGAGAGGTCAGCCAATGAAATATTACAGAGACTACCTCAAGGCAATTCTTCACTTGTGTGGTATTAGTTCCACAGAGTAGAAGATTAGAATTAAACACCATTTGCTATGGCAGAGCATGTATATGATGTTATCAAAGCCTATGAGCAAAAATAGCTTAACTTCATTGTACAGAATCCTGTGAATATTTTGTAGGCGGAGTGATGCAGTAGGAAATGTGTGTCCTCAAAAAATAAGAAACAGTATATTATTTGATTTTTCAATTATATCATGCATGGAATGTCTTAGCTGATGTTTCTCATTCAGTGGTCTGTTTTCCTTCCACTTCCAGAATATCAGATTTAATCAGAGCATCACAAATATCCATGTGTGAATTCTTATTTTGTGATCATAGATGAGATTAAGACTCTTGATTCTACGTTATCAGAATAAATAATATTAATTTGAAAGTTGTTTTCAAAATTGAAAAAAAAAATAATCCTTTTATTATCTTCTTTGTGTCTTTGGTTTGCCCTTCTTAACAAATTTTGTTCATTCATGAAGAATGACATATCCTGATAAAATTTCTATATCTAAAATACCTAATTCTCATTTAGTCATTTTAAACTCTGTTTACCATCACTGGGAGACCTGGATACTGAAGATAGTGTTTTATCTGCGTTAATTTATAAGTTTTCTTGACATTAGATAAACTGCTACCTTAAAATGGCAATTTCTATCCACCAGCTTTAGAAGTCAGTGGGACTCCAGATGCCGGGCAATAAGCTTGAGGTTAAGTAAAATAAATATTTCTCAATCTAGATTTTAAGAAAAACAAACACTATATATATATATATATAAATATATAAATTTATATATATATATAAATAAACAAACAAACAAAACAAAACCTCAAAACTGTTGGAAGATTAAGAATAGTTGAGAATTGAAACAGATTTTCTAGAAAGGTAATGAAATTATGAACATTTGATCAACCTGGTAGCTTTTTTTGAGCTGTGATGTACTGGAACAGGCTGCCCATAGAAGCTCTGGGTGCTCCTTCCCTGGAAGTGTTCAAGATGAGGTTGGATGGGACCCTGGGCAACCTGGTCTAGTAACAGATCTGGAAGTCTGTGACCCTGCCTGTGGCAGGGGGGTTAGAACTTGGACTCTGGGGGTCCCTTTCTACCCAAGCCATTCTAGTGTTCTATGATTTTTTTTTTTGTGAACTCTTTCTGTTCACCAAATGAAGAAGCAAAGGATTTATTTCTCATTATAATGGGAAAATATTTCTAGAGTTAGTTTTGTTTTGAAAAATTTTGTTCTACAGCAGGGCAATAATTAAAACTCTCTACAATTATAGGAAGTAACACTTCCTGATAGTTTTTGTTTGATTATTTTTTCCTATTTTTCATTTGTTTAAAAAAATAAAATAAAATCTGTAAATGTCATGCAGCAAAGAAAACAAACAAGTCACAACCCTCCTTATTCTTTATATCTTCTTGATATCCTCTTCCTTTGCTGTTACCACCCTTCTATAACATAGAGATGTCTTTGTACAAAATATGCCACTTTATATGGGAAAAAATCACCTGAAGTTAAATTTCAGTTTAGTCTGAAAAGAGATTTCAAGTTGTTCTCTAGAACTGAAAAGTTGATTACCTCATTATGTTCATGGTATTTCCTTCCAGTTATCTTTATCGGATCTCAAAAATATGTATATTTTGAAATACATTATTATTATTATTATTATTATTTTTATCCCTTGTAGTCTATACACAGTTCTTCAAAGTACATTTCCAAACATATGCAAAGCAATATTTTTATTTGGAATATGGTAGCTCCTTCGGGGAAATAAATATTAGTTGTTGGTTATATTTGTCCTTCAGCCTGCCATATTTATGTCAAATAAGACTTTGCTTTGTGAGTAATAAAATAAATTAATACATGCATATAATAAGGGAAAAAGTATTTTCTTCAAATGTGTGACAGTTTTTGAGACTTTTTAAACATTATGATTAGTTCATTATTTTTATAATATTAAACACAAAAAGCTACAAAATTAATAATAAGTATAATAATATATACATTAGTCTTCCCCCTCTCCCTCCTCCAAAATCATATTATAAATGTCACAGATTAAAAAAAAAAAAAAAATTGTTTATGCAAAGGCATTGATTAGGATTGAAGACTGCCTAAATTGCCAGGTCTAGAGACTTGTGATCTGTGGCAAAAAGTCCAATTCAAGCCCAGGAGCTAGCAGTATACCACAGGTGTCAATACATAATTAATAATCTGGTTGATGTGTGATACTCTCAGTAACATTTCAGATGGCAGAAGAGTAGAAAGAGTGATAGGTATGTCAGAGGGTCATGCTGTCATCTAGAGTGATGTGAAGAGGATGAAGAAATGGGCTGACAAGAAGATCAATAAGGAGAGGTGTAAAGTCCTGTATCTGAAGAATATCAATCCTAAGAACTGCTATAGGATGGATACGGCCCAAATGGAAAGTAGATTTGCAGAAAAGGACTTGGAAGTCCTGGTAGATACCAGGCTGAGCATGAGACAGTCATGTGGTTTTGCCCTGTGAGCACTAACTGTATCTCGGGCTGCTTTAGGAAAATTATTGTCAGCGGATAAAAGGAGATGATCCTTCTCTACTCTGCACTTGTGAGGCCATATTTGGAGTACTGTGCCCACTTCTGTGTTCTTCGGTATACAAAAGACATCTCATATGAGGAAAGACTGAGGTTGCTGAGACTGTTTAGCCTGCAGAACAGGCTCAGGGAGGATCTAATCTGAGTCTATAAATACATGAAAAGAAGGTGTATAAAGGATGGAGACAGTCTTTTTTGAGTGATGCCCATTGCCAGATGAAGATGCAACGGGCGCAAACTCAAACACAGTAGGTGCCATCTGAACATTCCAATGAGTGCATTCCAATGAGAGCAACTGAGCACTGGAGCAGCATGCTGCCTGAAAAAAGTTATTTGGAGATCTTCAAGTGCTTCTGGACATGGCTCTGGGCAACACTATTTAGGTTCTTCTTGAATAGTGTGTTGAACCAGATGAATTTCAGAAGTGCCTTCCAACTCCTGCCATTCTGTGTGATTGTGACACTTCACCTTTAGAGCAGTATTATTAAGTGTTGAAGTGTTATCATCTCCTTTTAATGAAAATGTTCTGCTCAGCATGAAATACTTTTCAGAGGAAATAGTATGAACAGTTAGAGTTGAAGATGTTCAATAGCAGGTTTGCAATAATCCCTATCCTATGGTTTCCTGACCATAAAAAATACCAAACTAACAGACAAACACACCCAAAAAATTCCAAGCAGGAAAAACAAAGCTTTATGAGAACTGACATTAGACTGGGGAGGGAGGAGGGCAGAGAACTGTCATAAGGACAAGTTATATTTGGAGATCTATGTGAAATGTAAATGTGAAAAAATTCTTGGCTGTCTAGTTAGAGAAAAATTACCACTGTAGGAACTAAACTGCACATATAGTACATAGAAAATTAAATGTAAATTAAATATATAAATATTTAACGTAGAAAATATCAATGTGATTTAGAAATTATGTATTTTATTTGAATTTTTGTTCTTAATCATTTTTTTCCACTTATGGATTGAACAATCATATTTATTTTATAATATGTTCAGACTGAACAACTTTATAACCAGAAATGTAAAAAAATAGAAAAATCATCAACTTTCATTGTCATTAAGTCCAGGTTACAGAACAAATTCTGTACTGGGCTCCTGATTATTTTAATGCAACTGAAACTCTGGAAATTCAAGAATGTCATTTAATGGTTTGAGAACAAAAAAATTTAATGTTTCTAAAAGTTTGAAATATCACCAAGGAGGCTCTAAAGAAACATGTTGGATTTTGCTTTTTTTTTTTTTTTTTTGGTGAGTGTCCTTTTTAACATTTATTCTTGTGCTATATTTAGGCTGAATCTTGTCCTGATTAGTGTACACTGTGCCTCTTTTATCTTAATATTTTTAGAGGTCTGTCACTGCTCCTTCTGATTTCTTTTCTCATCATTTCTTTCATTTCAGCCAGAAGGATGAAAATGTAATTTCCATCCAGGCTGCCAAAAGTTTGTTTTCATCAATTGGGATGATATCAACTAACAAAGCAATAAGGAATCATTTCCCCCTTGGGAGAGTAAGTGTATTATTCTTCCTCTTAGCTAGATTCATCTGTGGGAATCCTAACGTCACTTCCATGTCCGTGTCCAGTTTGATGAAACACTATTGTAGCCTCTGGGTCACAGAAAAATATTTTGTTGTTTTCTTCTTCTTCTGGCTTTGTTTTTGTTTTTTTTTTTTTATTCCTTTCAGTGTTCCATGTTTTATAGAAGTCAGTATAGCCTTTTTTTTTTTTTTTTTTTTTTTTCCCCCATTATGGTAACTTCCATGTAAACTCCTTGACCTAACTTTTATGACAGCTTGATAATGAAAACATTAGTTAGAATATGCTCACAAGCAGAAAATATAATTAATTTGTTAATATAACCCATCTGTAAATAATCTGTGACATTCCCCAGAAGGCCCCTCATGGTTCCTTCAAAGTTCCCTCAGATAATTTTGCATTCTCCCTCAATCCCCCATGTGATCTCACAGTGACATTTATCAGCTGTTCACTCTTACTTCTAAAGTCCAGACATTTTTTCGTACCACTTCGAACACCTTCCCAAGATCTGTTGTGGTAGCTAAAATTTACAACAGGCCCTAGTCGTCTATCTGCATACCTTAACAAGAAGCATATTATACGACTGACTTATTAAGTGAAAACCAAAATAAAAAACTAGAAAAAGCTATTACTTTGAAGAGTTTTGTTCTTGTTCATATCCTAAAAAATGTAGCAGAACATACATTTTTTAGTATTTCTCAGTAAAGAACAAGAAAAGTCACAGTTTAAAATACCTGATATTTAACTTCCATGTTTGCCACCTATATGCAGTCTAATAGCATCATATTTAGCATACAAATGCTTTGAGATCTTGCCTACTGTGTTTACTTTCTTTTTGAAAAGCTGATAAAAGAAGAGAAAAAAAATCCCTTTCATCATTAGTAGGTAGAGGATAAAGGTATACTTATTAAAAAAATGACATTCCAATTCCTTCTCTAAATTTACTTATTCAGAATCTAAATTCAGAAAATATTTTACTATTTCTGTGGGGAAAAAAAAGAAAGAAAAAAAAAAAAGAGTAAAAGCAAGAGTAAGAATGGAGGAGAGAGAAGAAAGAAATAGGCAGAAAAGAACAAGGTTGAGACACATGGAATGAAGAAACTACTGAAAAACAGAATGCCAGTTTCTTAATGCCTGTTTCTTAATGTCAGTATGTAACTAGTTCCAATGGCAAAATGAATTGTCAGAAAACCGCCCTGATTAGAAATCTGGATTGTGATATGAGAGATATTTCATACAATAGATTTCTAAAAAAAAAAAAAATGAAAGGGGGGGATGAGTGAAGGTAAGTTCAGAAGATATTATAATGAGAAACTGGGTACTTATATATATAAAAGTGGGAATAAACACAAATAATGGAATTATAGAAGTTGTAGAGAAGTAATACAAAATTAGAAAAAAAAAAAAAGAAATAATTTAATTGCATAAAGTATTTTATTAGTTAAATGTTTAGAAGATGTATTCTAAATTAGCTGAAATGACATCTGGAGTTTCCTGAAAGGAAAACATTTAATCCTAAAGCAGAATATTTTAAAATACAGATCAGAAAGAAAGAAAGAAAGAGAAAAAAAAAAAAGAAAAGAAAAGAAAAAAAAAAAGAAAAAAGAAAAAAAAGCCCTAATTTCACTGTAACTAAACTTAAGATCTAAATTAAGAGATGGTAAGGAAAAAGTTTTATCTGAAAGAGATGTTGCAAGAGGAATACATCAAAATAAGATGTTTAAATTGAGATTTCTTATCCCTAATCCTGATTTTAAAAGTTTTTTATCTTTAATATTTACTTTTACTAACAGCAAACCTTTTTTACCTCTGTCCTTAAAATTATTTAACCTTTTTTGTTATTGTTTTAAATTATTACTCATTTATTTTCAGATAGTCATGTACAAAATGACCAATGTTTGCAAAAAAATATCAAAATTCTTACATTTCATTTTGTGTAATTTTTTTTTTCCAAAACATTTCTACGTAGTGTCATATCTCTTCCTCATATGAGTTTTTATTTTCTAAAACTTTACAGAAGAGCTAGAACCCAGTGAACTGTACAGTATATCACAGTTATTTTATTTGTTCTTGTTAAAGGAAACTCTTTCTGAAGAGTGTTAGTTAATACTGACACAATGAGTGCAAATAACATAAATCACATTCTAATTCAGATAAATTAGATTCTGATTCAGAATAAATCAGTTTTAGATTCAAGTTCTGAAGGTATTCTGTTAGCTGTTGTGAAATCCAGTTCCAAATGTTTGCAGTACTTTTGTATAATCAGTGTTCATGGAGGAATTCAGATAATTTGTTTTCTCTTCATAATGCATATGAACAGTTTTGTTTTGAAAATTTATTCTTTTCTTTCCCATGCAAAAGAGAATGAGGTATTACAGAAATATTTGACTAGTGACAAAAAGCTTTTACAGTGAAGTTAGCATAAAGGCAAATTTCACTTGAATCACAAAAGCCTGTCTTCTTGAAGACTCCCAATATTTTGGAAATATAAGTGGATCAAGATATGCAAAAATATTTATGATTCTTCCTAATTTGTTGCTTGCTTTATTCATCAGATGCTTTTACTGTTATAAGTCAAATTATTACATGCAATTGTAAATAAAATGTTTTGAATATCAATTTTTTTTTTTTATTTATTCTAAAATCACACAGAAAGTAAATTCCAATTGGTGCAAAGTTGCTAAAATTCTGAAATGACAGCACAGTTCATAGAACTAAGGATAATTATCCAAATTCTTCACTACTTCTGCCAAGTATTCGTCTTCAGATTACAGACATTTACCAAAAGAGCAGGTTAAAGAGAAATTGTGTGCAGTTCCACTATGGCTTTCACTAAAAGGTTCTTGCCAAATGCACCTGTATATCTTTTAGAGTAGTGACGCACATTGCATATGTTTTTTTCATGTTTCCTGTGGTTCTGTCTAGACAGAGAAAAGCTACTTTTTTTTCTTTTGTCTTTTTTTTTCTTTTCTTTTTTTCTTTTCTTTTCTTTTTTTTTTTTTTTAAGCCTGCTCATTTATAGATACAATCTTAAATGTATTTGGCTGGTCAGTCACTTAGGTGAAGACAGTTTTACAGTCTGACAGCTAAAGGCAAGTTGTCAGGAACAAATATTTCCATGGAAATATATTGAAAATATTACTTTCTTTTACCAGACCACTGATCAGAACTCCACAGGAACTGCAAAAGGAGCTCACAGCCTGATATCAGCTAAGATTCTTGAACTGCAGGAGTAAGAGCAATATCAAAACAATTAGAATTTCCTGTGGCTTGATGGTTTTGTACAGTGTGCCCTGCAGGAGGCAAGACAGGTTAAATGGCATAGCACCCTGTCTAAAGGACCCAGTGGTAGTTCATAAACCATAAATAGTATGACCTGCCACATCTCAGTGCTAAGAGACAAGTTAAAGACAAGCTTCATTATCTAAAGGGCTTAAAGAGTACATTTTATGTCAGTATAGTTACTTATTCCTAGATGAGCTGTCCTATAGAGAGGAAGAAAATAAATGTTCATAATTTTAACCTCCAGACAAATGTTGCATGAAATCTTTTATCTGAATATCATGTCTTCCAAATTAAGTGACCTGTAAAAAAAAAAAAAAAAAAAAAAAAAAAGCAAGCAATAATAGGCTTTAAGGTGCTTATTATTATTGCCATTACTAGTTCTTATTTCATTTCTTTTTACTTATTTATTTATTTCTATCGGGGTAATTATATTTATCTATCTGCATATATTTATCTATGAATAATAATAGAGGAAGATGTCATTCTCAGGTTTTATGTTTTACTGATATATTTGCAGAATGAAGTAGGAGAATTTCCTCAACTTTGTCTGTGAAGCAAAACCTTTTACACTCAAGAAGTAGAACAGACTGTAGACTAAGTAAGGTATAAATAGTGTTTACTTTTCCTGAACCAAGAATAAGCTCACCAAAAGAGCATATCCTGCAGAAATGAGTAGGCATTATGTGGCATAGCTAAATCTAAGTGTTTAAATATCATGTAATGACAAAGAAGAAAAAAGAATTTAATTGTGCAAAAAGAGAATTTAAATGCATGTGTGAGTAGCAAAACCTGCAAGGTCAAAACAAAAAAATTCTTATGCCTGGCCAATTTAAATTTAGTGAATAAGAATATGGCAAGACCTGCAACCATTGGCAGTAACTGCACAGTGTCAGCTCTGTGTCATTACACACCCTCAGCTGATGTAGGATACAATTAGGAAGTAATGACTGCTTCAAAAAAGGTAGTGTCAATAAATGGTAATGAGTATGTATATAATAATACATATATATTATGCATTGTCAACTTCATTCTTTTTTGAAGTTGAAAATGGGACTAACACATCTTATCACAATAATCTCTAATTCCCTAGCTGATATATTTCCACATTCAGTTGCAACACATATCTTGATGTCTAGGGGATACGTGTAAATATTTGAATTTACTGCCTGTGCTTTCTTTAATTTTTAATGGAAAAAAATATATATATATATGTAGGCAATCAGAAAGGGAAATCCATTTAATCTCTCTTAGTTACCTATCTAGCACTAAGATAAATTGTCCTATGGAGCACATAATTCTCTCCACTAAATATGAAAGGAGGAATAGAATGATTATTTCTCCAGATTCTCTTAATTTACCACTTTACCTTTGCAAAGGAGTAGCAAATGCAGTTGGTAAGAGAATAAAATCTTCTTGGCTTCAACTCACTTCTAGTTGCTTAGGGAAAAGGTTAAATATCCCAAAGGTGACAGAGATAACATTTAATTATTTTAAGTCTCTTAGTTGTAGTCAGAGACCAACTTGTTTCCAGCAAGTGGCAGACAAGAAGGACAGAATTTTTCCCTGCAGTGAATCCAACATTCTTTGCCTCCTGGCTGCTGGAAGTTCACTACACCTGGCTTGTGCTCTGCAAATGAACTACTGCTCCCTGTTGCCAGATCTTTCAACATGACAATTGGGCCTGAAATGAAATAATCTGGAATGTAGGTCTAATAGTCATAGGAAAAACATGGTGAATCAGAGTAAGACGTGCTGCTATAGTAGCAGGCAGGCAGCAAGATGAAAATAAACTGGGTACGTAAGAAGGCTTCCAGATATCAGAGTAAAAGTGCTGTTCAAGGTACTTCACAAAATAAAATTTGGGAGGATAAACGCGGTGGAAAAAGTTTTATACATTTATCAGAAACTTACAACATAAACAAAAAGTTCTCTCCCTATCACTGAGTTATATAAGTAGAGCTGGTTATATATTCATTATATATTCATATGAGAATATAATTATACCAACAATATGTATGAGTGTGAATAAAACCTACTCTTTTGACAGCTCAGAAAATTCTGTGCTTAGTATTTCAGGTCCGATTCTGCAGAATCATTTACAGAATACTTCAAAACACTTTGTAGGAATTTTACAACCATAGGGCTAAATTAACATATTCTTCATGGATGTACACTTTAGTGAAGGAGCTTGATTACAGAAGTGTAATGACATGTTCTAAAAGTCACCATAATATTTTTGGAAGTTTGAGGTCAGTAGTCCTAAGAATAAATAAAAAGATTTTATTTGGATCCATAAACTGTAATTAAATATTTTGATATAAAATGAATTAGTATAAGATAATCATTCTTAAGTATTGTTTTTTTCTGAAGTTTTATTTTCCCATATAGTGTTACAACTTGTCTTTCCTTTCAAATGCAAATAATCTTCCAAATTTGCAGTCACAATCTGCAGTCACATGTTCTGAAACATGTAAGTAAGTGCAACAGTTCACTTTTCCTTACAACCTTTCTGAATGTTTTCTAATGTGAAAACTTCACATGGTGGAACATACTACTTAATGAAATGAAATGCCACCTTACTCAGTACTCAAAGATTTCATCTACTACACTTAAACAAAGGAAAATTGCTTCATAATAAAACCAGAACAATACAAAATAAAACATCTCTATTTTCTGACGAATCTGACATTATCTGTGGCATTAGTCATGTCAGGCATCACGTTTTACAGTCTTTCCAGTTTATGCCCTTAATAACACTGTCAAGTAGTTTAAAAAAGAAACATGACATCTTAATGAAAATTAAAACTGTCACTTGAGAGAAAAACAAAACAAAACAAAACAAAACAAAACAAGAAAACCCCACATATGTATTAACAAAAAATATTCTACAATCACACGGTCTCTACTTAGATTCAAAGGGTGTATGAAATTAAAAAGTAGTGTATTTTTCACCAGTAGCTGTTGGTTTGCCAAAGAATGTGTTACAAATGCTTTTGATGAAGAGTTATAAAACTCTGAGTACTCCTTTAGTAAAGAACTATATTGGAAATATTTTGGCTTTCACACATATGATTTTTCCTTTAAATGTTTCCAACTTCATAATTTAGTGTGCAAAATCAATAAAACTTCAAATACTGCTCTCCAGTCATAGATATGTGGTGTATCAGTAGCTGACAAAATCAATTTAATAAATGGAATAATCTCATCTAGCAGAGTTTATGGTAATCTGCTTTCATTTGGCTTTTATAAACAACTCTCGTCAAACTTTCATCTTCTGTGTAGAATGGGTTGTATTTAAACTGGATTGGAGAGGCACAGAAAGGAAGTATGTCAACGACTGAGACATTGGGGAGCAAATGGCTTCAGAATCTTTATTCCATGTATTTTCCACTTCTGTGAGGGAAAATGTAAATGCAGACCCCGCTGAGTTTTCAGTAAAACAGTCCTACTGGATTTATCTACATTGCCAAATAATAAAAGGCTGGGAACAGCTCAGATGATGAGAGATGCCTGCTCATAGTCACTGTTAGCTTTTTCCCTAACTATAGTTTAAACTCTTCAGAATAGTTATCTTCAAGGTGAAATATAATGTAGTTCTCTGTCTAGTCCATCTTAAGACTTCCTCTGCAAAGACTTTGTGGAGAAGACAATGACAGACTTGTCATTTAGACTTTGCTTTCTATTGTTTTCTAAAACAGTCCCCAGAGACTTGATACCATCACATACTCCTATTTGACTCCACCCACACCAAAATGTATGAAGTAAAATCTCTTAGTTTCTTGCTACAAAAAACATTACCATTACTCTGGTAAGTCACAATCCTTCCCAAAGATTATTTCAGTCACTATGCTCCAAAGAATACACAAAAATAAGAGCACTTCAGAGATACAAAAAATTGGTACAAGAGGAATGATAGAGATTGAGAATTAAGAAGAAAAGATATAGTCTTCATAAGAGACGAATATAAGGTGGAAAGAAAATAGATTTTGAAAGTTAGTCTACAGGTCTGCTAATTCTAGAGGTTTGTTTGTTTGTTTGGCTTTTTTTTTTTTTTTTTTTTTTTTTTTTTTAATATAGACATAGACTGTTGAACTAGACATATATTTTGGTAAAAAGAACTTATAAAAATGTTGACGACACAAGGGAAACCTTACAGTGCATTGTTCAGTATAGGAAATGAACGCTATTCCAAGAAAAATAAAATAGTAATTTGATGAATTATTGTTGACAGCATGACAAGTCAATTAAAATTGGACAAGATGCAATTGTTATTATTCAACTTCAAAAAGAGATAATTTTCCTAAACATTGAGGTATAAAATTAATTATTTGAAGAAGGCTAAAGGGAAAAAGGAATGGAAAAATATGATCAAGACCAAAACGTTAGTTATATGAAAAGATAGACTTAACAATGCTTGTAAGAGTGATTCTATATTTTTATCAAATCAAAATGAAAAGTGGAAAGGCATTTATACTTAGAAATGATTCTTGCATATTGAAACAGCTTATTTCCTAGTAAACTCTAACATACTCTGTAGCTATCCACATTGCGTTCTGAATAAAGTTGATGATGAAATTATTGCTGTTTTTATACATGGTTAAAAATGCACAAATAATGATTTCTTCACTTTCTCTTTCAGCAACTGTTAAACTTCTATTTTCTGCCTTGTCTAGGCAGGGAACAGCCTACACTCAGCAATCAGCTGGCAGCATTGAAGCAGCATTCAGGGACTAAACTTCAGGCTGTGGGCATACCTCCAGGGGAGTCATCCTTGCCTGCAGGTGAGTTTACTGTCTGTCAGGAGCAGCAAGGGATCTCACATAGCTGTGGTAGCAACATCTCACAAAAGAGAAGTCTCTGAAGCTCTGGAGTTTTTTTTCCAGAGAAAAAATATTATATTGATATTTTTTTTTCTTTACAGTCAATCCTGTATAAAATCCACTGTCTTGAAAATATAAAACAAATGGAAGAAAAAATCTATAAATATCATGATCCTCACAATTTAAGAAGGCAGTGATTTGTTAGTATAATATTATCCTTTAAAACTTTAGCCATTTGAGGTTGACATTTCGTGAGAATACCTTCTCAAGTTTTTACTCATCACAGACCAACACAAACCTTTAATAAGAACTTACATGACATCTCACATCTACTAGAGAACTTGATCCTGCCTTTCCTTCTATCTCCACAGAATATATATCCTCATGTTTGAAGACAGAAAAATGTGTTCAGTGTTTTATCTATACTATAATAATGATATTGATGAACACTTTCAATATCATAAAAGCATTACACTTGTGCATTAGTCTCCATGCCATATATATGTCTTACAAATGAGTCAGGCTCTTTCAAAGAAATTATATCTTTTTTTCCTGAAACAAGCTGAAATATTTTCTGTTGAACTGAGACAAGAACAAAGATGTTTTGGTAAAAAATAGTGAAGAAACAACACCAGTTGCTGTTTATAACTAAGGAAAAGCAAGTGTTTGAACTTTGCTCTTTCCTTTCCATGTTATATGTGAAAGCATTTACCATGAATTCATGAGCTGAGTAACAGAGCATTACCTAAACACAATAATTGATAATTATTTATTTAAAATATAAACCTGTAATCATTACACTCAATACCTGTTGAATAAAACTAATTATTTATAATAAATATCAACAGATGCATCCACACATATCCTATCCCTAATTCTAGATTGCAAACTGCTTACTTTGAAGATAGTAAATTATATTAATTTAGATTAAAGGCTGACATTAGGCTCAATTAAACAACCTAGTGAAGCATTTTTTGTTACTTAGAAAATAGCATTAAGGATAGATAGATGTGAATAAATGTGTGAATTTTTGTAAACCCTTAGGGGAATTATATCCCTGATCAGTAAAAAAAAAAATCTCTTTAAGTCCGTTTCAATTTTAAGATCTAAATTAATGTAAAAAATCTCTATCTTTTCATCTTAGACTACAGCATGAAACAGAACACTATACTAAAACTCCCGTGCAAACTCCTTATGGGTGGATTTATACACAGAATGCAGCATATCACTAAGTGATGTACTGTATCTTTAAAATAGAATATATATGTTACCATTACAATAGCACAGCTAATAAGCCTTGTTCTCAACATGGTGTAGTATCATGCTGGCATAAGTGCCGCAGTCATAGCACTTAATGTTCTGAGTAGTAGAACCATAGAATCATAGAATAGCTTGCGTTGAAAGGCATCCCAAGGGTCATCTAGTTCCAACCTGCCCTGCCACAGCAGGGCCACTAACCTCTGAAATTAGTTCAGCCAGTGCAGCTTAATACAGACACACTTTACTTCAACTAATCCTATCCTATTTCCTTTTTTTGAATGTCTAAATTCTCCTACCTCACAGAATTTGTAGCTGTGCTAGTATATGCTGTCAAAATAAATATGCTGACTTGCAAAAACTGTACCAATGATTCATACAGATGTAGCATCATCTCTTGTGTGTGATATTAGAGTTTCTTTTCATAGCAGTGAATCATGGAATCAAAAATGGTAGTGATTTTGCTGAACAGATTAGAAATGAAGATCAGGCAAAGGATACATACATTATCTTCTGTGATATAATGACAAAGAAATGGAGAATATTTTATGTTAATGTAATGAATGAATGTTAAAGATTTTCACCTTTATAATGTAGACTTTTCCAAAATAGAAATGTGATTGGAAATTAAAAAGCTTTGCACATATAAGAAATTTAATGTGAGTCAAAATTCCCATGTTGGCCCACTAAATAATATTTTTTTTTTTAAGCAGGATTTCTATGATAGTATTAATAGCTTTTTTTTACCTTGCTACAGCAGTGTCACATTCCTGTACTTTCTTTATGAGACATCCAGACAAATGGAAAAAGGAAAACAGTAGACTTCTAAGTCATTCTCACCACTTCCAACTCTGTTTTTGTATTCAATGATGAATTTGGAATGGAATCATATATTTCTTTTCTAACTATACCTTAATTTATAGATACATAGCCCAGCTCTATACTGGGTATGGTATAACTGATGAAAATATGAGGTGATAGCTGTCTGTTAACTCTGACACTCCCCATGTCTTGCCATTTTCTGTAACAATCTTGTTCCTTATAGAAGATTACACAGAATTTTGAATCCACATTAAGATAAAGAGTTTGGGTATGTGATGTTTCCTGTATATCAAAAAGCCGACACCACTGTGACACTATTTGGTACTCTTTTATTTGTGCTTTACCAATATAAAGATACAAAGATAGTGTTGTGTTGAACTTTGAACTTTGTTTTTCCTTACCTATTACTATAAGCTGCTCTCAAACTAAATTAATCTTGAAGATTTTGCAATTTACACCAGTAACCAAGCAGATGAATAAAGTCTCTCAACATCACAAATGTTTTACAAGATAAAGCAAATATTCCATATATCTGTTTCATTATTTATATCTCAAGCATAGTATATTTAGAAAAGAAGGAAATAACAGCAATAATAAGTTAAAATTTTGAAGTATGAATCAAAACAAAACAGTTTGTATTTCTATCTATAAAAGTTGTCAAAAAAATAAATAAAAGCTATTAAAACAGGATTTTGTTCATCTGAAGTAGACCTACTTCAGTTTGAACATAAATTCTTCAGTGACAGAAATGAATGTAAGAGTGACAGAGATAAAATGTCTAATGCTGGTCAAAGATTTGGCTACAATAACAATAACAAGAAAGATACAATTTTAAAATTAGATTAATTGACAAACTAAATTTTTAAGATACAAGAACTAAGTAATTATTTCTATGATTGGAATGCTCTGTACCATGTTTCTGCCTGAATTATCTTCTTCTGGCTGATCGAGACCAATGGAAATATGAATTAGTAGTAACTAACTTAGAAATGTTGACATAATTCAAAGTTTTCTGCTCTTACTGTAATGCAATTTAAACTAAATCAATAGACTGATTCCAGAATGTGCCATGAAGTATGTACAACAGATGAAATAAACCAAATCTAGTCGAACAGTAAACTGACATCACACTAGTTAGCACTGGAACCCTATATGTTCTACAAAAACACCATCTTATCAAGTGGGAAATTCTCTTAAATAGGTAGAAAAGTGGAAGGGTGCTCATCAGTTCAATTTAGCCTTTATTTGAAACTAACAGCTATGATTGCTAATATCAACATTAAGGTTAAAATAGATGAGTTTTACCTTCATTATGCTCACAGTATTGAGATCTTTTCTTCAGACAAAATATTAACTTCAGGCAATATTCAGACAAAATTTTTAATTTTTAATATATTTTACAGGCTTTGTGAAAAATAAAAGAAAGATTCTGTGATTAAAATCTCAGGTCTAATATAATTTCATGGACAAAAATTGTTCTATATAACACAGTGTTTGTTTCTGTGCCTGATATATTCTGATATTGTGTCTCACAAAACTGGAACAGAATAGCGGAACTTAATCACATATAATACATAAGTGCTACAAATTTAACAGTGTTTTGTGTATATTTCTTCACATGTTTATATTTTGAGCCTTTATATAAAGTTCATTCTTCAAGAATTATATCTGAAGCTGTTAAATGAACACTGGACTTCTTTTCATTACATAGATTCCTGCTGGATTAACCTCCCACTTTCAAGATGTACCACTTAATCAGCATTGTTATTTTCTTCTAATGGAAAAGATCAAAGCTTATGACTACTGGTTTTATATAAGAATGATGTATAATAATTGTAATTATATAAAATTATTAATATAATATAGTATTAATATTAGTACCAACATCAATATAAATATTAATATAATAATATTATATAATAATAATGATAATGAGTCAGAATAAAAATGAAGGCCAATAAGACTGACATTATCTTGGGAATCTGCTACAGGCCACCCAACCAGGATGAAGAGGTGGGTAAGACACTTTATAGACAGCTGGGTGAAGTATCAAGGTCTCTTCCCCTTGTTCTTGTGGGGGACTTCAACTTCCCAGACATCCACTAGATTTATAATACAGCAGATAGGGAACAGTCCCAAGGTTCCTTGAATATGTGGGAGATAACTTTCCTGACACAGCTGGTGAAGGAGCCAACAAAGGGAAGGAACATCCTGGACTTGCTGTTTGCTAACAGAGAAGGTCTTGTAGGGGATGTAAAGTTTGGAGGCAATCCTCGTTGAACCATGGAGGGGAGTCAGCAGATCTACCACCTTGGACTTCTGGATGGTTTAGATGGGCGTACGCTCCATTGGGTGAAACACTGGCTGGATGTTTGGGCCCAAAGAGCTGTGGTCAATGGAATTAAATCCAGTTGTCGGCCGGTCACGAGTGGTGACCCCCAAGGCTCAGTACTGGCTCCGCTTCTACTTAACGTCTTTATTAGCAATCTTGATGAGGGGATTGAGTGCACCCTCAGTAAATTTTCAGATGACACCAAGCGGGGAGGGAGTGTTGATCTGTCTGAGGGGAGAAAGGGACTACAGAGGGACCTGGATAGACTGGATTAATGGACTGAGGTAAACTGTATGAGTTCCAATAGGGCCACGTGTCGAGTCCTGCATTTTGGTCACAACCACCCCAGGCAACTCTACAGGCTTGGAGAGGAGTGGCTGGAAAGCTGCCTGATGGAAAGGGACCTTGGTGTACTGATGGACAGCTGGCTGAATATGAGCCAGCAGTGTGTCCAGGTGGCCAAGAAGACCAGTGGCATCAGGAATGGTGTGGTGAGCAGGACTAGGGAAATAATCCTGCCCCTGTACTCAGCACTGATGAGGCCTCACCTTGAGTACTCCGTTTTGGGCACCTCAATACATGAAAGAAATTGAGGTGCTGGAGCAGGTCCAAAGAAGGGCAACAAGGCTTGGAGAATATACTCTTTGAGGAGTGACTGAAGGAACTGGGGCTGTTTAGTGTGGGGAAGAGGAGGCTGAGGGGAGACCTTATTGCTCTCTTCCAATATCTGAAAGTTTCTTTCAGTGAGAGTGGGGTTGGTCTCTTCTCACTGGTGACAGGTGACAGGACGAGGGGAAATGTTCAAGTTGTGTCAGGGGAGGTTTAGATTGGATACTAGGAAAAGCTTCTTTACAGAAAGGATTGTTAAGCACAGGAATAGGCTCCTAGGGTGGTGGTTGTGTCACCGACCCTGAATGTGTTTGACAGGTGTTTGGATGTGGTGCTCAGGGACATGATTTAGTGGAGGGTTGTTAGAGTTAGGGTAGTATGGTTAGGTTGTGGTTAGATTTGATAATCTTAAAGACTTTTTCCAACCTGAGGAATTCTATGATTCTATAAACATAGATCTGGCTTACGCTGCAAAATCATGCAATCATGTAGATATTGTCATATCAAAGAGCATATAATTATGAAAAAGTGATATGAAATTTTCAGTTGACTATAACTGAAATCAAGCAAAGAATAAATATTTCACTTGTATTTCACATCTGTATTTTATGTAACGTAAACATTAGTTTTGAAAACTATTATAGAAAAAGGATTTCTTCCCTGGAAGCAACAGACTTGAAATTCAAATTTGGATGTGCCAAGTATTTGATGCAGTAATTTTAACAGGAAAACAAACAACAACAACAACAAAACTGCCTCCTCCAGTAAAGAAAGGAGGGTGATAGTCATAAGTGACTCCCTTCTAAAAGGAACTGAGGGCCCAATGTGTCGGTCTGACCCCACCCGGAGGGAAGTGTGCTGCCTCCCTAGGGCACGGGTCAGGGATATCTCTAGAAAGCTTCCTGGTCTTATTCTCCCATCTGACTAGTATCCCTTATTGGTAGTAAAGGTTGGCAGTGATGCTGCTGCTGAGAAAAGCCTGAGGGCTATCAAAAATGACTTCAAGGGACTGGGGAGGGTATTTGATGGATTGGGTGTGCAGGTGGTCATCCACCTGTGTGGATGAGCAAGGAGCTTCAGCACAAACTCAAAGGGAAGAAGAAGGTCCATGAAATGTGGAAAAAAGGTCTGACCACTTGGGAAGAATATAGAAATGTTGTCAGGGCCTGCAGGGACATGACGAGGAAGGCTAAAGCCTACCTGGAATTGAATCTGGCAAAGGTGATAAAGGATAATAAAAAAAGGCTTTTTTAAGTATGTTAACAGTAAAAGGAAGACTAGGGAGAATGCGTCTCCAACCTGGTAGCCTTCTACAATGTTGTCACTGGCTGGGTGGATGGGGGGAGAGCAGTGGATGTAATCTACCTTGATTTCAGTAAAGCATTTGATACTGTCACCCATGACATCCTTATAACAAAGATGAGGAAGTGTGGGATAGATGAGTGGACAGTGAGGTGGGTTGAGAACTGGCTGACTGGCAGAGCACGAGGGTCATCATTGGCGGTGCAGAGTCTGGTTGGAGACCTGTAACTAGCGGTGTTCCTCAGGGGTCAGTGCTGGGTCCAGTCTTGTTCAACATCTTCGTCAATGATGAGGGGATAGTGGCCACCCTCAGCAAGTTTGCTGATGATACGAAGTTGGGAGGATTGGCTGACACGCCCGAAGGCTGTGCTGCCATTCAGCGAGACCTGGACAGGCTGGAGAGCTGGGCAGTAAGAAACCAGATGAGGTTTAACAAAAGCAAGTGTAGAGTCTTGCACCTAGGGAGGAATAATTGCATGCAGCGATACAGGTTGGGGGATGACCTGCTGGAGAGGAGCTCTGCAGAGAGGGACCTGGGTGTCCTGGTGGACGACAGGTTGGTCCTGAGCCAGCAGTGTGCCCTTGTGGCCAAAAAGGACAATGGCATTCTGGGGTGCATTAAAAAGAGCGTGGCCAGCAGGGCGAGAGAGGTGATCCTCCCCCTCTACTTTGCCCTGGTAAGGCCTCATCTGGTGTACTGTGTCCAGTTTTGGGCTCCCCAGTACAAAAAAAGACAGGGATCTCTTGGAAAGAGTCCAGTGGAGGGCCACAAAGATGGTGAAGGGCCTGGAGCATCTTCCCTGTGAAGAAAGGCTAAGTGAACTGGGTCTGTTTAGCCTTGAGAAAAGAAGACTGAGAGGGGACCTGATCCAGGCTTATAAATATCTAAGGTGTGGAGGGCAGAGTGACACCTTTTTTCTATCTCCTCCCTCTGAGTACTGCAGAAAAAAAGGAAATGAGGACTGTAGTCAGTTAATAATATTTCATCTCTGACACTTCATCTTTGCTCTCTTCTGCTCCAGCATAGGGTCCTTTAAATGAAATGCAGTCCTTCCTGGATTGATCTGACATGATCTTCCAATGGGCTAAAGTTCTTCCAGAACTGCTCCAATACATATGTCTGTACCACAAGGTCTGTCCTTCAGGTAGTCACGCTGATTGCTCTAAAATGGGCCACCACGGGCAGCAGCTCTCTCAGACTTCCAATTTCAACTTAGGTTCTTTTCCACAGGCTGCAGCTCTGGCCCAAGGCCTACTCGTGTGGGGCTCTCTGTGTGCTACAGCCACCTTCAAGCCACATCCACAGCTGCATGTTAGGTTCCTCCATGGACTACACACAGAGATCTGTTCCACATGGCATTCCATGAGCTGCAGGGAGACACTCTGCTCCACCAAGAGCTTCCCTTTGGGCTACAGGAGAACTTCTGCTTCATATATGGAGCACCTCCTACCCTGCTCCTCCATTGATCTCAGTGTTTGCAAGGAAGGTTTTTAATACATCTTCTTATTCCTCTCTTACAGATGCTGTTCTGCAGCTTCTTTGTTCCTTCCTTAAATCTCTCCCAGAGAGCACAATAATCATCACCCATTGGCTCGGTTGTGATCAGTGGTGTATTCTTTTTGGAGCCAGATGTTCTTATTTAACATCTTCTGGGCTCTTCTCTTCCCACAGAGGCCATTCACTATCTAAACCTTGTCATATAAAAACACAAAGTCATAGAAATATTGTAGGAGTTATTTTTAATGTATCTCTTTGTGACACATTTTATATTAAAACTGGTCTAAAATCCATTATGTTGTTGATTTCTGATAATATGCTTAACATTAAACTGTGTATCACATGTTAATAAAAATAGTTCTATCTGGATTCAGAAGTCTGGTCCTTAGATAATGAGCTAAGCATTTATGTTCAAGGAGCTGTGAAGTATATGTAAAACCATTAGCGATGTGATGCAAGGAAAAACTCTACTGGTAATTCCATTATTTACAAGTTAAGAGTTAGATAATAAAATATAAAGTTTTTATTTTTAGTTTCTATTTCTTAGCTGTCATCTTTGTACAATTCAATCTGAACACAGAAATTATTCACTTGACTTTTAAGAATTTTTTTTTACACAAATATTTTCAAAGTAAGATCTAATTTTGGAATATCAGCTACATAACAAAGGAATTAGAGCTTGTAAGACAATGACAGGGAGAAAACTGAAAAAAAAAAAAAAAAAGTGAAAACATGACCTTTGTTTAGAAAACTTAAATATATATATATAGGATTAAAAATAAAAAAAAAAAATATTAAAATATACATCTATGTTAAAACATTAAATATATTAAAATAAGAAATTAAAATTAATACATGATTTTCAAAATTATCCAATGCTGTAATTTTCCTAACTGTATTCATATACTTTCAGAATAACTTTAGAAGTGCAGTTTCTTAAACATCAACTAGTCTAAATCAATACAAGAGTGTGAAATATAGATGTAAGATGTTATCAAGCCGGGAATAAATGACTTCATTATTCTCATAAATATGTTTACATATTTTTATGATCTCAGGTATCATGTGACTTGAGTACCCTGGCATTTTTAATGTAACTATCCTTACAGAAATACTGTCAAACAAGAAATGATTATTGAATAGAATTTAGAGCTTGGGAGCTGAGGTCCAGAAAGCTTAAAGATATGCTAGAAGGATATAGGTGTCTAACTGAGCTGAAATAGCTGAAATTAAGGTTACCAAACTCAGACTCCAATTGCTATCATATCAAAGATGGAAGTTTATTTTATATGTTAGGGTATGACAGGCATTTCTTCCATCACAGTTGCACTGTTTTTCAATCGAGAAGTGGTAGCTAACACTAGATTCTTAAATTGCTGTGAAGCAGTGACTATGAAATCTCAGTCTGCTTATCCTGGGACAAATTTCTTTAGATGGGCACAAACCATTTATTTGTGTTACTTGATTTGACCCTGAAACAGAGTGAAAAATCCCTGAAAATCAACTCTTCTCTTTCAGCTTACTTCTCTATCATCTTTCTTTAGAATATCAATGTCGTTCCACGCTTCTTGTATTTGTTTTTCCTTTCTTGATATCTGATCAAAATGTAACTGTGAATGATGTAATTATTTTTAGACTGGATTTGAATCTACAGTTTCATTTTCTACTAGTTTCCCACCGTGTTCAGATAATGCACAAAACACCATTTCACTTCAATAATTGGCAACAAATCTATGATAAATTTCAGAAGCACTGGATGCATTAGAAACACATGTAGGACAGTTAGTCCTTGCATATTTAGTAAATGTATGCTGATTCTATGCTAAATCTTTAAATAAATAAAGCATAATTTTCACATGTATAATATAAATGATTTTCCTTTCTAATGCAATTAAACAACATTTGTTACACACCAAGGGACACTGACACTCACCAGCTGAGCCAAATGCTTGAGGGAAAATTTCTAGTCAGCTCACAAATTGACTCTCAGAGGTGTGGGCAAGAAAATCACAGGAGTGAATAGCCAGCACAGCTCACCATGACATTTAAAATTGCAAATAGTGACAAATTATGTTAACAGGCTTCCAATTGTGACTTGATTGTCATCAAGTACAGGATACACTAACATGGCATTTACTGCAAATAAATGAAGATGTGAGATTTGGTCTAATCTGAGGTGTCATCAGTGGGGAATCTAGAGTTTTGTGTTGCTCCTCAAGTCAGAATTTCTATGTTACAAGGTCAGTCTTTTCTCAGTTCCTTGCTTGCCAGCTCTTCATTGGGTTGTTTTGGAGCTTATAATATCTTTAAATAACAATACCTCCTGGTGACTATATAGAACCCATTTGTGTATTTGTGATCTGCAGGAAAAAAAAAAAAAAAAAAAAAAAAAAAAAAAGTTTAGAAATCTCAGTGTATGACAGAGAAGAGACAAGAGGAAGCAGGAGAGAAAAGAAAAGAAATAGATTGGGAAGACAAGACAAGATAAAAGAAGAAAGGTTGGACAATTAATGGCTTAGACCTAATGATTGCACTAGGATAATTTCAATGTCATTCTGTGCTTAATTCAGAATAGAAAACCAATTTGTATCTAAAGATACTATTATAGACCAAATCCTACAAACAATACAGAGATTGTTTTCCACCAACATCAGATGTATTTCTTACACTGAAACAAGTAAATTATAAATTGAATTAGAAAGAGAGAGAGATTACAGGAAGAATTCAGCTCACTCAATTTTCATATTATTCTGATTTAAGCAGAATGTGTTATCTAAGTTTTTCTATTATCTATGGCTGACTGATCTTTGCTGCATGTAATATTTTTCAGCCTCAGTAGGTAAAGTTCTATAGGCACCCAATCACAGTTTACTAACCATGTTCACAAACATTTCTTTCTAAACCAGTTCATGACTAAGAGTAACTTTGATTCAAAGATAGACTGGAAGAGACAAAATTATTTAATTTCTGGAAAAAACTAATCCATTGGATATGCTTAAACCATGACTTAAATAAATGATAGCATTAAATTCAGTGCAAAAAATGTCATTTTCTTACATACAGTTGAGTTCTTATATGCAGAATCCTCATATGAAACAGAACTGTCAGTTTTCTTTTAATACCCTGACATTTTAATTTACAGTTTCACTAGTTAGAGAGTATCCTACCGAAATCACAAAACTTACGGAACTATACTTAAAAGTATACTATGGAAGTGTTTCTTAAAGTGAGCAAAGGTTCTATTTTCCATCTTTCTCACTGAAGAAAAGGATGCAAGTCATGACTGTGGGAAAGATTCCTACCTTTGTGGCTCAGAGAGAGAGCCAAATTACTAGTGTATAAACATAATTATAGGTTGTGCATTTTGATTCAGGTAGTATGTATGGGCTGGCTGCTGAGTGGGTAGGGGATTTAATGACAGATAATAGAAAAAATCAAGGCACACAATGCCTTTTTCATCTCATTTTTTACTCTAGGAAGATCTGTTGACTATTGAAATTCCAGGTCTCCGAATATAGTAGGAAAATCTGAAGCAAATAAAACTTACCCTTCTGTAATGCAAAAACAACCAGAACTTCTGCATAATGTTTACCAATCAAAGAAAGTACAGGGAAGCAAATTGACATTCATCAGTTTAATAGAGAGGAATGCACATTACCAGAGGCAGCTAGTAGGTAGCATCTCTGCCAAATTCTCAGTACCAGTGGTGGTCTTCTGCTAGAGTGTCCCCTCTGGGATTACCCTCAGCAGATAACAGTCATGGCAGGCTGGCAACATGCTGACCAATCTTTCAATATCATGATTGTATGTGTAGCAGTGGGAGACAGTAAAGCACCATGTATCTAGCAAGGTCACTCACAGAAAGCAAGGATACTTACATACAGCTGCTGAGCAGTTATTCACAAACAAGTTCTAGCTACGTGCAGAACTTAGATGCAATTTAATTGTGTTCCAAAGCTGAAACCAGCCCTTTCTCATGGGCTGGTCAGATGTTCAGTCTGTGATCTGAATGCTACCACACACCTTCCAGTAGAGAAATATAGGAAATCTTTGAACAAACTGCACATACATATTCACAGATATCCACAAACTCTGAAGGTTATGGGGACTGGAGGAAATCCCTAAGTAGCAGAGGAAAACAAACTTTCCTATATTCAAGAATAGCAAGACAAATGATACATGGAACTTAATCCCTGAGATCATGGTGGGACAAATAACCTTTCAAACCATTTTGAAGAAAATAAAAGCTAAGAAGGTGAAAAGGAGTAATAATTATGGAATTACACAGGGTAAATCATGCCTGACCAACCTGATAGCCTTCTACCATTAACCCATTGCTTTCTGCATGAGAAGAAAGTAATTACTATTGTTTTTTTCTTGACTAAGACTTTTGAAATTGATTTCTTCATAGCCAAACCTGATAAATAAATGGGTAGTGAGCTGGACTGAAATCTGTTTCAAATTCCAGGCTCAAAGAATTGTGATCATCAGCAGAGTCCAACAAGAAGACAGACACTAGTGGAGTACTCAAGGGTCAGTGCTGGGAGCAATACCTTTTACATTTTTATTGATGATCTAAATAATGGGACAGCATGTATAGTCAGTACATTTGCAGATGATACAAAACTGAAAAGACTGGCTCATACATCAAAAGATTTTAAAGATTCAGAAAAATATTGATAGGCTTGAGAAATGAACCTACCAGGAATCTCATGAAAGTTCAAGGGCAAAGTTCTGCTTCTAGTGAGGGAAATACCCCACAACTGTTTTAATGTGGTGAATAGATCTCTGAATGGAATAAAATGCATTTTTAAATAATTTCAAAGTACAGAGATAGTGCAAAGTCTTGTCATTACCAAAACTTGCTGCTTGAAGGTTTGCAATATTTTTCATCTTACAAACATTCATAATGTCTGGGAGACAGTTTCATTATTTTCATGTGCTTAACATTAGGTAACTGACCGTAGAATCATAGAATATCCTGAGTTGGAAGGGACCCATAAGGATAACAGATTCCAACTCCCGGCTCCATGCAGAGAAACCCAAAATTCAGACTATATATCTGAAAGTGTCATCCAGACACTTCTTGAACTCCAGAAAGCTCAGTGCCGTGATAATTTATTTCCCTGGGGATCCTGTTCTAGTGCCCAACTATCCTCTTGGTGAAGAACCTTTTCTTCATGCCCAACCTGAATCTCTCCTGTCACAGATTCATACTGTTACTTTGGTTCTATCACTGGACACCTGAGAGATCAGCACCTGCCCTTCCCCTCAAAACGAAGTTGTAGGCCGTAATGAAATCTCCCCTCAGTTTCCTCTTGTCTCAACTGAAAAAACCAAGAAACTTCAGCAGCTCCTCATATATTTGATCATCCTTTAAATAAATAAATAAATAAATATCAGTCCTTTGTATTATCACTTTTCCTACCATGCTATCTGACATTATAGTCTTTACATCATCTGCAGATTCTTTTTCAACGTCATAGATGTTATCCATTATTAGGTTTGATAACTTCGATAACTTCCTTCTCTTAAGAACTCAAAGTTCTTCATCACCTTTTTTTTTTTTTTTTTTTAAAGGTCATCTTCATCCTTCAAATTTATGCTATTCTTCATTAAATCACTGTAGTTCAATTACTTGACAACATATTCCTTCTCATCAGTCCATCTGCTAAAGTGAAAACGAAAATTCAATGTATGCTTTCAGATTATTTGGTAAATCTAAACTGCGTATACCACTTCAATGATTAAGCATACTCTCCTAAGGTTCAGACTCTTTACCATTTGCCTTCCTCACTTACTTGAAGCTCCTAAGCTCTATCAACTCAAGGGTCACTGTAGTCACACCTGCCACTTACTATTGTTAATATATGCCATCTGTGCTTTAGTTATGAGACACAGGGCAAGAACAGCAGCAATTGAGATTAGCTCAACCAAAACCTGCATTCAGCAGCCCCATACGTTTCTCTTTAACTTGTCTCTGAAGAAGAATAAAAACACAATTAGTAACCTTTAACTAAACCAGAAAAACGAAAAACTTAACATGAGCCAGCAGTGTGCCCTTGCGGCTCGGAAGGCAAATGGGATCCTGGGCTCCATCAGAAGAGGGGTGGCCAGCAGGGACAGAGAGGTGATTGTTCCCCTCTACTCTGCTCTTGTGAGGCCCCATCTGGAATACTGCGTCCAGGTCTGGAGCCCCCAGTACAAGAAAGACAGGGAGCTGTTGGAGAGGGTCCAGAGGAGGGCCACAAAGATGATCAGGGGACTGGAGCACCTCCCCTATGAGGACAGGCTGAGGGAGCTGGGCTTGTTCAGCCTGGAGAAAAGAAGGCTGCGGGGTGACCTCATTGCAGCCTTTCAGTACATAAAGGGAGCCTACAAAGAGGAGGGGAATCAACTCTTTGAAAGGGTGAGTGACAGCAGGACAAGGGGAAATGGTTTTAAGCTGAGGGAAGGGAGATATAGGTTGGATGTCAGGGGGAAATTCTTTACGGAGAGAGTGGTGAGGTACTGGAACAGGCTGCCCAGGGAGGTTGTGGATGCCCCGTCCCTGGAGGTGTTCAAAGCCAGATTGGATGGGGCCCTGGGCAGTCTGGTCTAGCATTAGGTGGAATGGTGGTGGCCCTGCATGTGGCAGGGGGGTTGGAGATTCATGATCCTTGAGGTCCCTTCCAACCCTGGCAATTCTGTGATTCTGTGATTCTGTGAAACCAACAGGAAGAAAAGGAGAATCTATGTACAAAATGACTACCTATGTAGTACACAAAACACCAGGTACTTTCTGGACCAGATTCAGGTGAGCAAAGGAGAATTCAATGCCTTTCAGTTAATCACAAGTAATTATTCTCTTTGACATTCAGCTCCTTGTGCTTCTTTCTCTTGCTTCATATAGTAAAACTATAACAGATAGATCCCAGAACACTTCACTTTCTCTTCACTTAAGGAAGTATGAGCATCTTCCCTATTGTCTTTTCCTATGGATGTTTCTCTTATCCTTGTTCTACTTATTTTTATGTTTAGATCTCTTTTCTCTGATGAACCTTGCTGAAGCTTTCATTACTGTGTTAGCAAGACACAACTGTGTTCCTCCACTTTACCAGGTGAACCTTGTTTCACTTCAGCAGCACTGAGCTCACTTCCTTAAAGTAGATTTCATAGCTGTGCATTTTCTCTTGCATGCAACAGTCACAAAAACCTCCACCAGCAGAGGTGATACACTGTTGGTGTCACAACTGCTGAAAAGCACCACTCACCACTTCACTGTGCACTCATCCTCTGTTTGGTCTCAATGAACACTGAAATGAAGGTCAATGGGTGTAATTTTATCTGTGTGCAGGAATTCAATGACAAAACTTTTCTTCATACTTCAATTTCAGACAGCACTTCGTCAGACTGCCCCTCTGCTGCCGTATGTCACATGGCAACAAAATGGAATACTGTCAGGAATGTTAAATCTCTACAGCTGTGTTACCATCTGCCTCTGACACTGTGAACCAACATAACAAAATAGGAGGTATTACTTTTGGAGCATCCCTTGTACATCCCTCTGGAAAATAAAGAAAATAAAGTAGAATTCACTTATATTTGAGTATTTGGTGGACAACTTCAATGATTGTAAAATATTTTGACAGTCAAATTAATTGTCATACTAAAATTTATTTATCTATTCCCTTATATTTCCTTTTTATTTCCTTACAGATATATAGATGTAAATGTTAATTGCATAAATTGTGAGAAGTGTTGTTATAGCTTATATATAAAATCTCACATTCATATTGGAACATGAATTTCTATGCTCAGACATTCATTTTCACCTTTTTAAATAAGTCATCTACAGCAATGAATTCACTTTAGAGTTTCATAGTAAGGTGATGATTACATCAGAATAAAGCAGCAGAGCAAGTTCAGAAAGCTCTTAAAGATTGAGAAGTTCTGTGGTGCATTAACCTTATCTGATTGTAACTGCCCAAAAACTACTTAATTTTGCCCTCCAGTTTTACTTACGAAAAATTAAGACAAATTCTGTTAACTGAATCAATGAAAGAAAAGGAAAAAGGGAAAAGGGAAAAGGAAAAAGGAGTGAGTTTGGCATTTTACTCCATACTGTAGCATTTAAAATCAAATTCCCTGTTCAAGGTTACCCTCAAAGCTTAAAAGGGCACATCTAAATAAATTGCTTTAAGAATGACATATTGTTTGCAAACAAGGCTTGACGTTTATTAAAGATGATGTTTATAGTCAAGATCCCCAAATAACACCAAGTCAGAAGCAGTGTTTTGAGGTCTTGATTTCATTGTTCCTGTTCTCTGTTGTAATAGTAACTACAAGTATATTAATTAAGCATATCTTATGGAGTTATTCCTCCTGCAGTAGCTTTTTTCTGTTTGCTTTTTGTTGTTGTTAATTTTTGTCAATCAACATATTTCAAGGTAAGTTAGAAGCTTGGAGACTGTTCAAACAGATACAGAAAATCTAAGCAGGTCACCTGAAATTTGCATATGGTTACTAATCACAAAGATAAAAGGAGAACACATTTCCCTAAAGATGGCTTCTTGTGGAAACCAATTTAATAATTATTTTCTAAAAATGTAGCCTACAGCGGGACAACCCGAGAGGTGAGAGAAAAAGTAATATGTGAGTGATGAAAGTTATTCAGAATTGCCTACCTGCCCAGCAGTTAAAAACTGAAGTTCTTGACATCTTTGAAAATGCAGCTTGAAATGTAGGCATCTTACTAGAATTGTGGGAGGTAGGACCGCAACAATCTCTTATGTAACAGTTTAAGCCCCTTTGTTATTGCAGATAACAATGTTGCATGCCTTTATCTTTCCTAGAGAAATAAAATCTTCTCTGTTAAATTTATTAGGTGTTGTTCCAGCACTTTTAGAAGTAAAACCTTTCTTCAGTTTCTGATAGGTTCTTGTTGCTTATAAATAAATGGTTTTCTGTGTTGATTTCTCAGGCTGTGACCAAACAGCCTACATTATATTTTGAATTGTTTTATCCTATATTAAGTCATGAAGCCTCAAACTGGATAAGCATAAAGATCTCATGAAGTAATTTTTGCATTTCATTTCCTGAATCAGAAAAACGAAACAAAATAACAACAAAAAAAAAGTATTAAATATGGCATATATTTCTTCCTTATTTTAAAATATAGCAACAAAATTTTTTTAGCTGAAAATACACACAGTTTTCACTGGCGATATATATATAAACATTGAAATGAACATCTCCTGTCTGAATATAGTTATTATATACATCTTACACCGGATCTTCATTCCTGCTTCACTGCAGATTAGGTACTTTTCAATACAATGCTAACTATACATAAGTATAGATCTGAGCTCTAAATGAAACAGTATTCCTTCTTAAGGGGGAAAAAAAAAAAAAAAAAAAAATCTGTTTAAGATATATCTTTATAATAAAGTTCTATTATTTTTATGGTGGATAGCACTGATACAGAAATATTGTAAAAAATATATTGTTCCATGCTTTATATAACATATATGTCAGGTATCCTTGAAATTTGCAACAAAGAAATGCAATTGTTTCTCCGATAATGACACAGTGATGGATTGTCAAATAGTGTTTTCCCCAAAATAAGTAAGACATGAAAGTTTAAGAAAAGAGAAAATAGAACTCACTAGGAACTGATGGATTGGCAGTTCAAAGTCATTGATTTCATACAGAAGTGCTTTGTTACACTGGCAATATTCTTGTTCTTACTCATGTCGCGCAGTGTTTCAAGGACAGAGATGTTTTGTTTGAACCTTGAGCACAGTGTTTTTAAATTCCATCATGATGTTGGCTCAGAATGCAACAGTAAAGTATTGTAAGCTTTTGTAATTCATTTCATATATGGTATGTTAAAGAATAATAGAGAAACGTGTGACTACTGTAGAATATATTTCTTTAATTAAAACTTTAATAATTAAGGATATTTTGAGTAAATGAAGACACAGCCCCATTTTTCCTTCTGAATTTCAATAAATTTGTTGGCTTAAATAAATTGCTGGGTGCTGCTGAATTAATAAATTTTACAACCTGTGTTAAATTTATTTCACATCAGTAATTGCTTAAATGTATCTTCAACATCTGTCCTTTGAAAACTATTCTAAAAGGTGGACTGTTATATATTCTTATTTTATTCTGTCGTCTTTTATGTTCTGAATTCTGAATTAAAAACAAAACAAAAACAAATAAGCAAACAAACAAACAAAAAAACTACCTGCCTGGCAAATATATATATATATATATATAAGATTCACATTAATTTCACTTTCCTAGGATGTATTAAGCTAGGAAATAGAGTCCCTAAGCCAGATGCCTTCTTACATGAACACCAAATATTCCTTCCAGCTGTCCTTTTTTGTGGTCTGGCCCTGCTTTTGTTATATAGAGGAGATGCAAGAGTAGGCATTGTTATGTGATTTTTCTTTTTCTCATGACTGTTTAATGTAGACTGCATCAAAATTTAGCTATCTACTCATCTGTTTTACATCAATTCATATCCCAAGAACATCTTCCTGGCAACATGCAATGAGGAAGAGTATTCTTAATGCTGCGTGAAATAAACAAGATATTTTTTACCTCAGATATCAGCAAACTAATAGCAGAAGAGATAGTTAGGATAGTTTGCTGAACATATTTTATGGATATATCTTAATTTTCTTTTCTTTCTTGGGGACTATTGTAACAGCTGATTTTGAGGTCAGTTGTGATTTAGACAGATATATTTTCAAGGATTGATGTGGCTCAGTGCAGCTTAGTCTAGTGGCTGGCAACTGCCTATGGCAGTGGGATTGAAAGTGGGCGATCTCTAAGGTCTTTTTCAGCCCAGGCCATTCGGTGAGTCTATGATTCTACAATTCTATCATTTTTATTTTAAGTTGCATAATATTATTTAAATGTAAAGTTTTGCTAGTATCATTTAAAATAATAATAATAATAATAAGAAAACTTTAATGGAGGTTTTGATTTTACAGATTTTATATTCCTAAACAGATAGCACTATACTTTAATATCTTTGCTTGTCAGGTGATTTCACTGGAACTTGAGCAAGTTTTTCCCGTTGTATCTTACTCTACTTTGCCTATATTACTCCCTGAGGACAGAAATGGGGAGAGGTCTTCTCCTTCTCCTTCTCCTTCTCCTTCTCCTTCTCCTTCTCCTTCTCCTTCTCCTTCTCCTTCTCCTTCTCCTTCTCCTTCTCCTTCTCTTTTCCTTTCCTTTTCCCTCTCCTCTCCTCTCCTCTCCTCTCCTCTCCTCTCCTCTCCTCTCCTCTCCTCTCCTCTCCTCTCCTCTCCTCTCCTCTCCTCTCCTCTCCTCTCCTCTCCTCTCCTCTCCTCTCCTCTCCTCTCCTCTCCTCTCCTCTCCTCTCCTCTCCTCTCTTTTTTTTCCCTCAGAGAATGTTGGGGTTTTTGTTTTTTTTTGTTTTTTTCTCTAAACATCCCATAATGTGTAAGTAAAGCAAAATTTCTTTCAAAACCTGAAACTGAAGAACAAAAGAAAACATTTTCAAAAATCAACGCGTAAATGTCTGGGCTAAAGATCAGAGGTGAAGGAGCTATTTGCTGCCATCTATTGATTAAATGGACAAACAGATTAAATAAGTAATCTTTTCTGCACTAAATATATTGTCTTCCAGTGTACAATGACATGGTTAATTCTGAAAATTTGCTCAAGACTATGAAACCAATAATATTTCATGAAAATTTTCCTGTCACTGAAAAAAATATGACTGTTCTAATGGAGGCTAATCATAGTTTAAACTATATGATTCCTTAAGATAATCTACAATGAAAAAGAAGTAAATATATATATATATATATATATATATATATATACCTTGCAGGAAAAGTGTATCCTTTGTAGTGTAGGAGTAATAGAGTCACATATAGCAGTAAAATCTTATACACACTGTGATCATACGCACTATTAACTTATCTTCTAGAAAAATTAAATAATGGCAATACTGGGGAGAACTAGAGATCTACAACTACAAATAGCTCTTTTTTTTTTTTTTTTTTTTTTCTCTCTGTTATGAATGATTTTTCTTTGTTTTACACAACTAAGTAGCCTAGGATTTTGTCTGTTTGTTGTTGTTGTTTGTTTTGTTTTATTTCTTTGGTTGGTTGGTTGATATTGTTTTCTCTTGATTGTATGTTTTTATTTTTTTCAATTTATCCCAAATCATTGCAAAATCTGAACCTCAGATTTACTTTGACAAATTATGACCAGATGGTGACACAAAAGCAATCATCATTTATTTATATTTCCTCATTTGATGATCAATTCTTGCTCATTTATTTGTGTTTACTAAGAATATTAGTTGAAAAAACTACTAGTTAACATGGACAGGCTTGACAAGTGGTCCCGTGCCAAACTCATGAATTTCAACAAGGCCAAGCGTAAGGTACTAAGTTGAGGAGGACTTAGGGGTGTCAGTTAATGAAAGACTCAACATGAGCCAGCAATCTGCTCTTGTAGCCCAGAAGGCCAACCATACTCTGGGTTGCATCATGGGTTGTCATGGCCAACATGTTGGGAGAGGTGATTCTGCCCCTCTAATCTGCTCTTCATAGACCCCACCTATGGGAGGGGCCCCCAGTACAAGGACATCTAGCTGTTACAGCAGATTTAAAGGAGGTCTTCCTGGAGCCTTCTCTTCTCCAAGCTAAACAAGCCCAATTCTCTCAACCTTTCCTCAAAGGAGAGCTGCTCCAGCCCTCTGATCATCTTAGTGGCCCTCCTCTGGACCCACTCCAAGAGCTCCATGTCTTTCTTGTGCTGGGGACCCCAGGCCTGGATGCAGTACTCCAGATGGGGCCTCACAAGAGCCAAGTAGAGGGCAACAATCACATCCCTCTCTCTGTTGGCCACTTCTCTTTTATTGCAATACAGGACATAGTTGGCCTTCCAGGATGCAAGTTCACACTGCTGGCTCATATCCAGCTTCTTGTCCACTAGGACCCCCAAGTCCTTCTCCACAGGTCTGCTCTCAAGGAGGTCTTCCCCTAGTTTATATAAATACCTGAGATTGCCCTCACCCAAGTGTAGCAACCTGCACTTGGCCTTACTGAACCTCATTAGGTTTTCTTGGTCCCACTTCTCCAGCCAGTCCAGATCCCTCTGGATGGCTTCCCTTCCTTTCAGTGTATTAACTGCAATGCTCAGCTTGATGTTGTCTCTAAGTTTGCTGAGGGTACACTTGGTGTCATTGTCTGTCATGATGAAGATGTGGAAGAGCACTGGTCTCACGACCAAAGCCTGAGGGACACCACTTGTGATTGGCATCCATCCTGACACAGGATGGATCACAACCCTTTGGCTGCAACCAGTCAACCAATTCCTAATCCATCAAAAAGTCCATCCTTCAAATCCATACCTCTCCAATTTAGAGAGAAGGATATGGTGAGGGATCATGTCAAAAGCCTTGCAGAAGTCCAGGAAGATGACATCCGTCACCCTTCCTCTGTCCACAGATGCCATCACTCCATCATAGAAGGCCACCAGATTGGTCAGGCAAGATCTGCCCTTGGTGAAACCACGCTGGCTGTGTTGGATCACCTCTTTGTCTCGTATGTGCCTTAACATAGCTTCTAGGAGGATCTACTCCCTGATCTTCTCAGTCAGAGAGGGGATGCTCACCAGCCTGTAGTTACTCAGGTCATTCTTAAAAAATGGAAGAAATGTTTCCCTTTTTCCAGTCACTGTGGACTTCACCCAACAGCCATGATTTTTCAAATTTGATGGAGAATGCCTCAGCAACCACATATCAGCCAGCTCTCTCAGAACCCTGGGATAGATATCATCCGGCCCTGTTGACTTATATACATTCAGTTTCATGAGGAGGTCTTAGACTTGTTCCACTTTTACAGTGGGATGGAATCTGGTCCCCACAGCCTCACCTAGAGATTCGGATCCTAGCAGACATGCGCAGACAGGCCACCAGTGAGGACTGAAGCAAAGCACTCACTGAATACCTCAGCTTTTTCTATGTTAGATGAAGCCAACTCTCCACTGCCTTTTATCAGATGGGGAATACTCTCCTTGGCCTATCTTCTCCTGCCTAAGTAACTGCACAGCCCCTTCTTGTTATCTTTTACATCCCTTACCAAGTTCAGCTTCAGCTGTGCCTTGACTTTCCTAATCCTATCTCTAACTAGTCCTGTTTATTTCCCATGCTGTGTGCATTCATATAGAGGCATTTCAGCTTGGCTATTGGTCTCGTTGCCTTCTCAGAGAATTCCTCCTTAATACCTCAAGGACAAGTCTGGAGTTTTTCCCTACTGCCTACCAAGGTGCCAGAAACATTCTCAAAAATTTCTAATCATGCAAAGATCTTCATGAAGACCAGTTTATTCATTATTGCAATAATGGATGCACACCCCCTACTGACAAGGCATCTAATCAATGAAATTAATTCTGTCATATATCCTGGGTCTGACGCAGGTAATGCCTCTCCTGGCATTCACTGGTTGAGTGTCTGAGACTCACAATCTTCCCAACATTGTTGCTGCAATACATTTCCATACAATGTCGGTTACCAACCCATTTGTTTTTAGGTATATTTTTAAAGTGATAGAAGGACAAGTTTTTCAAAAATTAGCACACTCGTTCTGTCTTGTACCAGACTTTCTCCTACCCTATATAATAACCTTACCTAGTGCCTGTGCCAATTCTACCCAGGTCGGAATGCCCCACTCTCAACTTTACTCTGTTCAGGAGTTTTCTTTATGAAAAACAAACTTATCCTATGCTACATACAGAAATACTGGAAATTTCCACTGCAAAAACACAGTCTACCCCTCACAAATGTGATAGAATTCCCATGCTCTTCTTTGTCACCCAGTACACCCCTTTCCCCCATCATATCCAGTTTGAAGTCCTGCTAACCAGCCCAGTCAGCTTGCTCCCCAGAATATTTGTGGCCCTTCTACCAGTCGCTTCCCATCCACCATCAGAATTTCTACTTTCTCAAAGCTGCATCCCAAGCCATAGTATCCAAAGCTTGTCTGTCCTCCTCCTTTTGTTTGGATCTCAGTCACCAACTGAGAGGACAGAGGAAAACACAACTTGTGCTCCCAATCCCTTCAGCAGTCTTCCCAGAGCCCTGAAGTCCTTTTTGATCACCCAAGAACTTCTTTTGTCTACCTCTTCATTTCTATTGTGAAAAACTAATAAAGGATAATAATCAGAGGGCTTGACTAGGTGACTGGTGTTCCTAGGAACATCTCTTACCCCAGCTCCAGGCAGGCAATACTACTCCCTGTGGGACTGGTCCAAGCAGCATATTGGGCCCTCAGTTCCCTTCAGAAGGGAGTCCCCTATGATGACAACCCTTCTTTTTTTACTGATTGACATTGTATAAGGAGCAGTCTGACTAGCCCTGGGCAAAACTCTCCTCATGAATGTACCTTCACCCACATCTGCATCCCCCAGTCTGTCCACCTCCAGAGCCTTATACCTGTTATGTAAGGGCACCTGGGAAGGTGGGACAGGCTGACAGGCAGTCCAGTTGCTGCCTGTCAAACAGGGACTTGTTTCCATCCCTTGCTGTCTTTGAGGTCACCCCATCCCATCAGACTGTGAGAGAATAGATGATCTCCAGCTGCCTGAAGAGCATCTTTCCTATGCCCTTCCTGTAGAGATGGCAGAGTGTGACTCCACCAATCAATCTCCCTCTCACAGTCCCAGATGCTCCTCAACCTTTCTTCATCCTCCTTTAGTTTTAGGTGATATACCTGCTGCCCTCCTGTAGCAGTGACATGGCCAGGCATTCTCGTAGCCTAATAACTGAACAGCAGCATGGGTGTACATGCTTTCAGTCTGAGTTCCCACATTCCTTTTAGCAACAGCTTGCTGCCCTGAGGAGATCATTTTTGCACCTGTTGTGTGTCCTGAGATGAACGACCTGTTAAGTGACCTGTGAAATGAACGACCTGTTAAGTGATCTCGTAAGTGATCCTCTTCCTCATATACTGTAAGATGCCCCGCCCTGTCTGCTTGCCCTGCCTGCTCATCCTACCTGTGCAAACTGGACACTCCAACACATTTTTGTGCGTTTGAAATGCACAGTAAAAAATATATTATTTTATAATGATTTAGATTAGATATTATTTTTGTATACATATACAACATTAAATAGAAAAGTTAGCTAATATAAGCTAAAATCACCTATAATTTTCTAAATTTCTTAAAAACACTCAGGTAAGCTCCATACACAGTAGTTTATAGTGATAATAAAACATCATCACAAATTCAGATGTTTTTGGATGTCCAAAATATCTACATGGAATGATTAATATGATATAGTACATACAGGAGTTCATCATTCCTTCGGATAAGCTGGCAATCTGAAAAGCCTTCGGCCTCTGCAGCTTTTCTTTATTGAATGTAATGGGATATCAAATTGCTGACACTTTGGGAGACTCCATGCAAAATGTTATCAAGACATTTGAGAATGCTAGTGTGGGGAACAGCAAGTTAACTGAGAGGGAATTCTACAGGGTTGCTGTAACAGTAAGTGGAGTACATAATAGTGAAGGCCCATTCAGTAACTCAGTTTCAAATCTTCCATACTGTCTCAAGCCAATGTATAAACTCATATTTGCAGATAATTGGTTGAGGAGGTTCAATTGGACCATATGTTTAAAATGTACAGTATCTCTGGTCTGTGCCCCTGTACTATTCCTATTATGTTGGTAACAAATTTATAACCTTAAAAAGCTTGCACTGCACATCATGCAGAACTGCAAAAAGAACTGGTAGGAAAGTTAAGAAGAATACCAGGAATGTATAATGCCAAATCAGAAACCTGCCAGAATCACTACTTTTGGTGACTGAGCATAGCTAATGGTGGTGACTACATTGAATAATAGTGTTTTCTAGCTGAGAAATTGCTCTATCAAATAGTGTTATTGTGCTCTTAGTAGCTGTTGTAGTTTCCAATGAAAGAAATGGCAGACATTACTTTCACCCTACAAATATGCTTTCAAATATTAGCCTGAGTGAGAGAAAACAAGCTCCATATATGAGTCCTGTGCATGAGGGAAATTCATGTAACAAATTCAAAAATTACACTTGGTAACAAGCAAAATGCAGGAAAAAATATAGTATATATATACATAGACAGAAGTAAGTATAGTATAGTATAGTATAGTATAGTATAGTATAGTATAGTATAGTATAGTATAGTATAGAATAGTATAGGAGTAAAAGAAATACTGCCATGGAATAGAAGGTAAAATAAATAAACTGATGAAAATGGGAAAAGGAATACTGTAGCACTGTGAATCAATTAATTATGGCTATATTAATATGTAGTTCATACCTAGCAAAAATTAATATTTACTTTCCTCTTTGATCCACATTTTTTACCAAAATGTAACTAAGACAGTTAAACAACATCAAACGTAAATAATGAGGGGAAAAAAAATGCCTGCAGACTCTTGTAGCAGTGTGACCTGAATCAAAGGGAAATCAAATCAGCAGCTTCAAAGTGCTTACGATTTTCTGCTTGGACATTCTAGGCAATTCTAGGCAAAAAATGGAACAAGTTGGATTTTATGTTTTCCCAGTCAGCAGATGGCTAAAAGGTACTTGGCTGCCCAGCGTTTTGTCCTTCTTCAATCTTTCTCTCTGCAGTAAAGTGAGATACACATCATACAATTTATAATAATCTTTTGTTGGATAACATATTCTAACAGCTGTTAAGAGTTTTTATGATGAAATTTTATTTCTGGAAGACAGTCAAGGGAGACATTTCATTCCCAGGCTTCTCTTCCCTAGGATACCTTTCAAAATATATTTAGGTCCCTGTTAGCAAATAAATGACAAAACAATATATTTATTTAGATCAAATGAAACTATAAGAAATGTGAATCAAGACAAGGCTTCAGATGGGGCTTCCAAATGATTTATGTGATTTGTAAACTGTATTTTCAAGTATTAGGATGAAGCAAAACAAAGAAGCAGTCTTTCTATTTGTATGACATGCTCTAGCTTCTGTCAGAAGGCTCTGAGCAATCTGACAAAATTATCTGTGTTTAACTGGGGGGTAGTCAGTATGTGGAGGGCATGGATTGATATAATCATTTAGGAGGTTCCCAACACCTTATGAAAATAGAAACTCTTTCACCTAGTGTAGGATTTCACCATGTGAACATTTAAGCTGGAAGCTTCTTATTGGCTTGAAGGCAACTTTGCAGATAAGGACCGTGGATCCATATTTTTTACATGGTGATTATGTCAGCATAGAGTCCTTGTAATAATGAAGGGCTAGTAATAATGCCATAATTCAACTGCATTTGTAAAGACAAAGCAGGAAGGTTGAGAAAAGGGATTATGTCTCACAGCTTAGTATTTGGGAGACTGAATCTCAAGTATTGTGTCTGGGTTTAGACAAATTACATTGAATGGACCAAAGGGACACTAAGATAGTGATGGACTGGAGTGTATGACACAAAAAAAAGTCTGGAAAAGTTTGTTTATTTAGCCTAACAGAGAGAAGATTAAATGAAAGAATTAATGTCTTTCTTCAGTTAATCAGAAGGTATTAGACCATTTTTCTTACGTTAAGAATACAAAGATGGATTCTTCTTGGAAGCATATAGTGAATGTAAAATAGCAGCTACAATTTGCAGTAAGGAAGTTAGATAAAAAAAATTCTTCACAGTGAGGGTAATAAAATATTACACACATTACTTCAAGAGGATGTTGAATCTCCCTTGTCAGAGATCTTTGAAATTTCTAAGGATAAGGCTATGAGCCTTATATTAGGCAAAAGTTTGAACTAGATGACCTCCGAAGGTTTTATTCAAGCTAAACTGTTCCATAAAGATGTGATTCTCTGATTAAACTTAATCTGGTTATCCTTGTGTTATATGTAAAAATGATTGGATTAATGTGTTTAAATATTTGAGGATGGAATTTATCTCCTTCCATGGAAGTCCTGTACATTTTAGATGCTTTTACATGAACAAGGGATTAGTCATCCCAGACAAAATGAATAATGGTACTGAATGATAAAATTTGCCACTAAAAATCTATTTATGAAAACAGAAAAAATCATATTGTCCCGGTTTTGTGATTTTTGGTTTTCAGTATTCCACATCATAACATCATGTAGTGCACTGGGAGTTAAAGTGTTAATGCTCCAATTCCAGCTACCTATCCCTATACGTTACGGAAGTCATGGAATCTGGCCTTTCCGGGTGGAAGACATTAAGTAAGTCTCTTACTGCCTGGCAGTGGGTGCTGGAGGGTGCTTTCCTAGCTGTTCCAGCTTTTCAGGTTTGATTCGGTCTCAGAAACTCTCTCTCTTTCCTATCTTATTTGATTTATTAGTCTCAATTTCAATTAGATTGTATTATATTGTGTTATCTTACATTCCAATATCATAGTTAGTAAAATAAGTTTGTCTCCAGAGATTGTTGACCTGTTTTTTTGTTTTTTTGTTTTTTTGTTTTTTCCTTCCTTGAGCCCAGCTCCTATCTCCCTATCCCTTTTCCCTTTTCCTTCCCATTTTGTGGGGCTGGGGTAGGGGAGGGGGGGTGCAGTGGGGGGGAGGAGCCTACTGCCCCCCTGTCATGGGCATAGATTGATCTAGTTAACTCTGTGACACATATGAATCATTCTATATGAATAGACTGCTACTAATACTTAATAGAGGCCTAGAATTATTTGATGCTTTATTATTATGACCATGCCAGTAGTCACTGACACAGAGATGTTTGCAAAATAAATATATAAATTAAAGCAAGAAATCTCATAAAATGAAAGATGCATTTTATTTCACATTTGATTTTGCCTGTCTTAATCTTCAACACACATTATATTGACCACACTAAGAAATTAACATCCTCACATATTTTTGTAATATTAAAGTAGAACATCAAGCTTCTCCTATTTTTAAATTAAATATAATATATATATATACATATATATATATATTAATCTTGTAGATTTTTCTTTTATTTCCTGAGTAAATTATATTTTTTACCTCTTGACTATCTTTCCACCAGCTGGGAATACCTAGACACAGATGCAGTTTTTGGTGGTTGCCTTTGCAATAATTTGCCGGAAAAAAAAAAAAAAAAAAAAATCATAAGAATCTATCTGCTTATACCTCTTTATAGCTACCTTTTTACATTCAACAATTAACATTATACCTTTTACATTTGACTTATTTGTGATTACCTTGCTAAGATTCATTCTTTTCAATTTCTTGCTTTCAGTTTGTATTCTTCTTTCTAGATAAGTTTATTTGAAGTTGTTTTTATTAAAATATGTATTAAGTTATGAACATTTTTAATGGTAAAGTGATTCAGCTAATTAAATCAGAATATTCAAATAGGAAACAAATTATACTTCAACACTCTTTAGTGTCCTTGGTTCATCAAATGAAGGCAGTTTTTGAAATACACTTATTATTTTATTTATTTATTTTATTATTTATTATTATCTTTTTTTTTTTTTTCTGTTGTAGTAATGTTCATTTAAAAGATATCTAGTAATGTTCATTTTAAAATATCTGATGTTTCATTATTTCTCCCTATTACTCCTTAGAAATTAATTACTTAGGAGAAAAATATATGTTGGATCCCCTATGTCATATTTTTATAAACATTTTTTTAAATTAAATTTTAAATATAACATTCATATTTATCTTACATGTGGCTTGTTCTGCTTCCAGATGTTTTTAGAAATAAACAGAGAAAGAATGTTTAAATTGAAGATTACATCAGATTTATTCTGCTCATGTAATAGGTTTTAGATTAGATCGGTACGGCACAAAAAATAAGTCTGAATTACCTTTTAATGAAAATTCATATTATGATATATTTTTTTTCATTATTCTACAACTATAAAGGCACCTATGAAGTGTTCTAATTAATCTGCAAAGAAAACAAGTTTAATTAAAATGAAATTTTAGAACAACTTCCAACTGAATAAGGCAATTTGCCACTCTAGAGCGGACTGGGACTCTTCAGAACTCTTGTTCCTTTCCCAGTGACTCCCAAGAGGTACCATGGAGACAGGAAGAGGAACAATCATCTTCGAGAGCTTTCATGTGAGATCAGCTGAAGTGTGGATAGGAAATGGGGGTATGTGTTGGATAGGAACAGTTTAAGAACCGGAAAACAAATTGTCTATCTAGAAGACATAAACTACATATCAAAGTGACTTCTAGAATTTCTAGCTGGGAACAACAGTAGTAATTTAGAGATGAAGGAAATTTTCATTTAACATATAATTGAGGTATAACTCACTGAAGAAAATGACTGTCATTTTTCTGTAGTTCAGAAATAGAACTATCTTAAAGAAAATTTTGAAAGGGATGCAGACAGAGAAGAAGTAAAACTTTTTTTAAAAAAATACCTCCTTCCAAAATATTCAAAACTGAGATTTTAATATTTTACTGATAATAACTTTTTTTTTTTTTTTTTTTTTCCCCAGTACTCATTTTAAAGCTATCACATCATTGTAGAAAGATTTTCAGAAAAAAAACCACGCCCAACTGGACAGGTTTAGGGCACTTTTAGGGCACTTTTTACAAAGTAAATTGTAATAAAAGAACAAATCACTGAACCTCAAAAAATGCAGAATATAACTTTTCCTTATAATGTTCTCATGTATGAGAACATGTCAAACAAATAAAAAGTGTAATACAATATTAATAGAATACATGGAATATGCTTAACATTTATTTAGTATCAGGAAAAATGCAATTTGATGTAAATTCATCGTCTATATAGATTTTGCTTTTGCTTATCTTTCTGTTATTTTAGACTGTGCTAGTAAAAATGGCTAACATCATCATAACAGTAGAAAGAAAACTTTCCCTCATTCCAGCAATTAATCAGAGTTTAACTGGAACTAAAACTTCAGCAATGAAACTGAAACTTTCATATTGTAATCATTTTTCCCCACAGTCTGTGAGTTACAATTTCTGGCAAAATAAATATTTTCTCAAATTACATTATTATTATTTTTTTTAAATCCTTCTTATTTTCTTCAGTATATATTTTTTAGTCTCTAGTACAATTATAGGACATTACAAAAATATATAAAGTGATGATTCCTTAAATATATATATATATATATATATATATTTAATATACTTAATCATTTCATCATCAAACTGCTTAAAAAGACATAAGCATATATGTATATATAGCAACATGAGTGCCTTGGATATTTTATTTTTTATTTTTTGTCACTCTCATGAATATTGACAAAAGTATCTCTGTGTTTTTATTCAAGAGGAGCTTTAGTGGTATATGAGTGGAGAATGGTTGGACTCTTTTATACTTCATACTCCCCCTTAGAAAGAAGTTGTTTTAGACTCTCTGACCAGAGATATACCTTTGGTGGTGATGAGAAGAAATAATATGTGCCTTTCTCATCCCATGAAAGGGAGGCATGGTCATCATAATAAGTTTCTGAGAAGTGTTAGTACATGTGACATGGACTAAAAAATGCATATCAAGAAATGTGTCTCCAAGTAGTGTAGCAGTTTCAAGTGGGGAAAAAAGTAATGGTTATCTGAGTGTTGCATTTTTAAAAGCTTAGTGTGAAAGATGAATAATTTTGAGATAAATATTTATCTATTTCAGTATACCTGATAGTATTGAGTTACAGAAGCCTTCATTGTGTATGCACAACATAGTTAGTGATTATCTCTTGTAAAAAGTTCATAATAGCATAAGGATTTCACTATGTTGATATTATAAAGAGTTAAATGAGTTCTGATGCCATTTCAAGTGAAGATTAGCAATGATGATATATTTTGCTCTGGTTTAAAAATATAGTTTTAAAGCATCTGAAAAGTTAAATCAGGACTATAATCTTCATTCAGCCAACACAGATGATAATAAAATCTCTACTGTTGGGCTAAAACAGTCACGCCATAAAGAGTTTTCCTATTAAATTTTAGGGGTAAAGTATTCTATAAAAATGCTAATTAAGGTTTAACAAAATCTGTTTTGCTCTGCATTTACTTTTTAAAAATGTCTGTTCAGCATGGCAAAATAGGAACATGGCAGATGTTGTGGAAAAATCAGCTTCTATTGAGAGATTCAAGTATTCCTAAAAAAAGAAGCTTGTGGCCTTTCTGAATAAGATAAAAAGAAGATATTTTTTTCTGGTTAAGAAAGGAAAAGGGAAATTATTCTAGTGAACAGAAAATCAAATGGCATATGCATCTGTTATTTAAATAACCAACTAGTGAAAGTGATTTTCATTCTATTCTTTTAGGAATAGCTTGAGGAGTCACTGAACTTCTGTTTTTACTGTTTTATATTGTAAGGGAAAAAAAAAAAAAAAAAAAAAAGCAAGCTGAAGAAAAAAGTCCTACTGATTCTGAAGAATTAAAAAGATTGAACATGACAATTAATATTCTGTAGGAATAATATTAAGCATGAAGGGAAAAAGCAAACTGAATTTCTGTGCGTAAGAGAAGGTAACAAATATCTTTCTGTGTTTACAGAATAAATAGTTGTGGCAAGTAACTGCACAAAAGTACCTTTTCACACTCTCACACACTCTCTCTCCAGACACTCTTCCTCACACTCTCTTACACACTCTTTCACACTTTGTTACACTGTTTTTCACTCTCTCTCTCACACATGCACATACTCTCTCCATCTTTCTCTCTTTCATACACATCAACTCCAAACTATTTCAAATAAAAAAAATAAAGTTGAAAACTATTTTGCATCACTTCATTTGCATTCAAATTGGCACACAAAGATGTATTTGCATAAGTCATTATAAAACTCTGAGCTTCCAGAAGTTTCCATCTCAGAAGTCACTGATATTTTCCCAAGAAACACAGGAAAAGGATGGCATTTTCCTGGCTTTGTTTGTTTGATCCTCCAATATTCCTTATATTCCTTACAAGTGTTTAAATAACAGAGACAAAAGCTCTTAGAAGTTTTCCTGCCTTGGTTCTGCTTTATGATATTTGCAAGTTATCACCTCTCTGTGGTAGAGATGTGAAAAATCTGAAGATGAGTAGCAATCTCCCTTGCTTTTAGTGTTCCTTTTTCTAACTGTGTTTGGTCTGTAGTTCTCCAGATGTGACTCTGTAGAACCGCATGATTTATGAAAAAAGTTGATGGGAATAAGGGTTTTGTTTCCATATAATAATGGAAAAGAAATCCCTAGAGCTTCCAGTTCACCATTTTCTGTACTCTGTTTTCTGCAGATATCTATGAATTCTTGAATTCTTAGTAAGATCAGAAATGGGAGATATGTTTCCACCCAAGATCCATACTCCTTTGCCTTAAAAGTATAATTGTATGCAATTCTTTGTGGTGTCATTATACTTGCTCTTTCTTCTAGCATGTAAAATAATCGAGTCCAGTATATTATAGTTGCTGGTAGAAGAATGCACTGGCAGTACAATTTTATTTGCAATGTTCTGTAATACATAGAGATACTCAGACTTCCATTCTACACAAGTATTGTGTCCTAGAACCTAGGACATGAATGAACCCGGAAATCTAACCAGAAGGAAATAAATAAACAAATAAATAAATGTGGAAAAAAGATACTCAGCTCAGATTTAAAGATAGTGGGACTTTTCTCCCTTTTAGTTCAGTGATTTTTTATTTTTTATTTATTTTTTTTTTTCTCTGCTACATGTGCAGAGAATTGTATGCAATTCTTTGTGGTGTCATTATACTTGCTCTTTCATCTAGCATGTAGAATAATTGAGTCCAGTATATTATAGTTGCTGGTAGAAGAATTCACTGGCAGTATAATTTTATTTGCAATGTTCTGTAATACATAGAGATTCCCAGATTGTTCAGAAAGCTTTTTTATATGAGTCAGTGTCATGTTGAAAACATTTTGTCTTGCAAGTCTTGACAGACTAGATGTGTTTATAAGGAGAAAACCTGCAGTCCCATGCTGCAAAAGTCTGAACTAAAAAAAAAAAAAAAAAAAAAAGCTCAGTTGGAGAAAAAGACTACATATAATTATAAAAACTGTGTTTACTTCCTTAATCTGAAGAACAGACTACTAAAATCAAACTGTAACTCTTTGGGTTGGATTGTGATCAGTTTAATGCCACTTATCAGCTGCAGACTATATGTGACTGCTGTTCAGCAACACAGGTGACAGATCTCTGTGACTTGGGGGGTGCAACAGCTTTACTATAAAGTGTTATAGTTAAGGCACTGCCATGACAAGTGGCTTATCAAGAAACCAGTTATCATTATTTTACATTGAAAATTACATCTGTGATTATCACACAGTGTTTTATTTACATACCCAACATCAAATTATTTCCCTCCCTAAAGTAGATATTTGTCTTGATATCTATTTCAGAATGAATATCAAGCCAGTTTATTTTTCTAAGTTTTTGAGTAATTAAAATGATGGTTCTTGAATCACTACTTATTAGTGACCCTACAAAATTTACCTGTCCTTGGTAACTACCAGTTGTGTTTTGACAGATGAATTACACATTTAGAAAGCTAGATCTAGTGGTAGATTTTTTGTATCATGTAAATCTAAAATGAAGTGAAATGAAATCCAAAGAAATAGCTGGGAGAGTGATAAGGGCATGCTTGAAGCAGCTGCACAGCAGTATGATTATGGATCAGAACCCTGTGGAGCAGTGTGATGTATGTTAATAAACAAGTGTAGACATGGTCTCAATGCCCAGAAGATGTTGTAAAATCTAGTTCAGATAGCTCTCAAAAAAGCCTTTGGCAGTGTATGACAGAGCATTGCACTGAAAGGATACCAAATATGGACAGTATTTGTTGTCAATTCTTGATACTTATGAGAGAAGAAAACAGAGATATGTACAGGTGAAATAAAAGGAGACTGCAAATAATCGTCTCAAAACTGAAGAGATAAAATATCAGTTTTATAAATGTAAGTTTCATTGTGCATACGGTTGTTGTGTAACAGTGATTAAAAATATTTACAAAGGTTTAATAATCTATCCAGGATATAGAAAATGTGTACAAAACCTTCGGAGAACAGGGCTGAGAAATACCTAGTCCCTGCAATTTCTAGGGAAAACTCCTGATACAGTCTCAATTGTCAGTCACTAAAAGCATTTTTGAAACAAACTAAAATGGCACTATCAAAATGCCTTGCTCAAGACACCAGAGACCACTGAAAGGAGAATGCTGTCACACTGCAGCATTTTGTCATTGTTAGTCTCTCCTTGGAATCTTGTCTAGTACTACAAATTCTAACAGATTTCATAAATGCTACTTTGTTGAAAAGAAACGTTCACAGAAATTTCAAGAATTTATCTTTTTTGCCAATTTTTCATTTTTGTTAAACTTTAAAACAAACGTAAATTTGAATGCAATTTTACAGCATCAGCATAAAGATGTTCAGCTTTCACTATCAAATGTATTTGTATAAGTATTAAATTGTATTAAGACTCCTATCATATACTAAGAAGACTTGTATTGTGAATCTCCAAAAAAATTGTCATGGCTAACAACAGCTTTGTAATATCTGTGCATTTTCTTTTCCAAAAGTATGGTTTATATGCTTTTTAAGCTTGAAGCAGAATTATTGGGAATGATGACTGAAGTCAGATTTAGTAACTTGATTGTGTCTTTTCCCTGTTTTTTTATTCTATTGAGATACTTTATATTTTCTCATGATTTCTCAAGGATCATATTTTGCTTTTGACCTTGGCTATCACTCCTTTTGCTCTTAAAGTATCTTTACTATGTTATGCCATCCAATCTTGGACTATAATCTTACTTACTGTTTTTAATTATTTGTACCCATATTTGTACTGCCTTTCTGAATTCTATCACAGAATCATGGAATCCTTACAGTTGGAAGGGACATTTAAAGGTCATCAAGTCCCACTCCCCTGTAACGAACAGGGAAACACACAACTAAATCAGGTTGCCCAGGGCCTGATCCAGCATAGCCTTTAAAGTCTCCAGGGACAGAACATAGAATCATAGAATCATAGAATCACAAGGTTATAAAGGACCTGCAAGATCATCTAGTCCAACCGTCCTCCCACCATCATTGCTACCACAAGCTACTAAACCATATCTCATAGCTCCTCATCCAGACACCTCCTCAATTCTGTCAGGGATGGCGATTCCACCACCTCTCTGGGCAGGCCATTCCAGTGCCTGACCTCTCTCCAAGAGAAAAAAGTTCTTCCTTATGTCCAACCTAAATCTCCTCTGGCACAACTTGTGGCCATTTCTTCAGGTCCTGTTTGTTGCCTGGGAGAAGAGGCCAAACACCTCCTCATCACAACCTCCCTTCAGGAAGTTATAGAGTGCAATGAGGTCTCCCCTGAGCCTCCTCTTCTCCAGACTAAACAATCCCAGCTCCCTCAGCCACTCATCATAAGACTTGTGCTCCAGACCCCTCACCAGTTTCGTTGCCCTTCTCCGGACACGTTCCAGGGCCTCAATGTCTTTCTTGTAGTGAGGAGCCCAAAACTGAACACAGTACTCGAGGTGTAGCCTCACCAGTGCTGAGTACAGGGGGATGATTACGTCTCTGCTCCTGCTGGCCACACTATTTCTAATGCAGGCCAGGATGGCATTGGCCCTCTTGGCCACCTGGGCACACTGTTGGCTCATGTTTAGCCGAGCATCAACCAACACCCCCAGGTCCCTTTCCTCTTCACAATCATCCGGCCACTCATCTCCAAGCCTATAACACTGCATGGGGTTATTGTGGCCAAAGTACAGGACCTGACACTTGGCCTTGTTGAACCTCATCCCATTCATCTCAGCCCAGTGATCCAGCTTATCTAGATCCTTCGGAAGGGCCTCCCTACCCTCAGGCAGATCAACACCACCTCCCAACTTGGTGTCATCTGCAAACTTACTGAGAGTACATTCAATCCCCTCATCTAGGTCATCAATAAAAATACTAAACAAGATGGACCCCAATACCAACTCCTGACTTGTAACAGGTCGCCAGCTGGACTTAACACCATTAACTACTACCCGCTGGGCATGTCCCTCTAGCCGGTTTCTTACCCAAAGAAAGGTATGCCTATCCAGGCCACAGGCAGCCAATTTCCCCAGGAGAATACTGTGAGAGATCATGTCAAAGGCTTTGCTGAAGTATGGGTAGACTACATCAACAGCCTTTCCCCGGTCTACTTGTCTGGTCACCCATTCGTAGAAGGAGATGAGGTTGGTCAAGCACAACCTGCCTTTCATGAAGCCATGCTGGGTGGGCCTGATCCCCTGCATGCTATGCACATGTTGTGTGATTTCCCCCAAGGTGATTTGCTCCATAATTTTGCCCTGGTACTGAGGTCAAGCTGACAGGCCTGTAGTTCCCCCGATCCTCCTTACAGCCCTTCTTGTAGATGAGAGTCACATCAGCAAGCCTCCGATCCTCTGAGACCTCTCCACATAACCAGGAGCGCTGGTAGATGGCCAAGAGTGGCTGAGCACTCACCCCCATCAGTTCACTCAGCAGCCTAGGGTGGAGCTCATCCAGTCCTATGGACTTGTGACAGTCCAGATGAGAAGGAGCTCTCTAACCATCTCCACCTGAATCACCGGGTGTGTATTCTGCACAGCATCCCAGACTTCCAGATGAGGACGTGAAATGCCTTGAGGATAACTGATCTGCTTATTAAAGGCAGATGTAAAGAAGGTGTTGAGGACCTCAGCCTTCTCCTTATCCTCAGTGGTCACATTCCCCACTGCATCAAGTAAAGAATGGAAATTCTCCTTGGTTCTTCTCTTACTGTTGATATATTTGTAAAAGGATTTCTTATTCTTTTTTACTGCAGTGGCCAATCTGAGTTCAAGTTGGGCTTTTGCCTTCCTAACTTAATCCCTGCACACCTTAGCTACTTCCTTGTAATCTCCCCAAGTAGCCTGTCCCTTCTTCCAGAGGACATAGACTCTCTTCTTCTTCCGGAGTCTCAACAGTAGTTCCCGGTTCATCAACACCAGTCTTCTTCTTCCCCTACAGCTTGCCTTACGGCATTCAGGAACAGCCTGTTCTTGTGCCTTTAAGACTTCCATCTTGAGGTGTGTCCAAGCTTCCTGGACCCCTTTACCCTTCAGGAGTGACTCCCAAGGGACCCCTGCAACAAGCGTCCTGAACAGGTCAAAGTCCAGCCTCTGGAAGTTCAAGATAGCAGTTTTGTTAGTCACCCTTCTGACATCAACAAGAATAGAGAATTCTGCAATTTCATGGTCACTCTGCTCAAGACAGTCCCCCAACAGTCCTTTGCTGTTAGTGAATAGCAGGTCTAGCAGGGCATCACCCCTGGTAGGCTCTCATACCAGCTGCGTAATGAAGCTATCTTCACACACTCTAGAAACCTCTTGGACTGCTTCCTCTGTGCTGTATTATATTTCCAATATATATAGATGCCACATCCTTCTCTTCATTCTGATTAGGCGGTCTATAACAGACCCCCAGCAAGATGCCCCCCCAACTGGCATTCCCCCTGATCCTTATCCATAGACACTCTATCATTCCCAACCCCAAGCTCTGCAACATCAAAACATTCTTTAATATAAAGGGCCACACCACCACCCTTACTTCCTCATCTATCCCTTCTGAAGATCTTGTAGCCATCCATCACAGCAGTCCAGTCATGGGAGTGGTCCCACCATATTTTGGTAATAGCAACTAGGTCGTAGTTGCTGCACAATCACTTCCAGCTCCTCCTGCTTGTTGCCCATGCTGCATGCATTGGTGTAGATGCACTTCAGCTGAGTCATCTGCCTCACCCCCAGCTCAAAAATCACTCTCCTATGCTCATTTCTGGTGAACCCTGTTTTGCCCCTTCCCATATCATTGCTAGTTTAATGCTCTTTCAACAAACGCTGCTAGCTCCTGTGCTAGGATTTGTTTCCCCCTTTGAGATAGGTGGGTTCCATGCACAGACAACAGGACAGGGGCTGAGTAAACAGCCTCATGATCAAAGGACCCAAAGTTTCTGCCTCAACACCAGACTCTGAGCCAATTATTCATTGTTTGTGCTTTCCAAGCCCATTCCAAGTCTGTCACTGGGAATGGGATGGGTAGTTTAATTCACTCCTTGAACTAAATGCCCTAAATACCTGAAATCTCTTTTCATAGTTCATAGGCTTCTCTGAGCAATTTCATTGCTGCCCACCTGAACTATGAGTAATGGAAAGTAATCAGTGGACCTAATCATCTTTGGGAGTTTGGGAGATGTGGCATCCACCACATTACTGGACAACCTGTTTCAGTACCTCACCACCCTCAGTGTAAAAGACTTTTTCCTTATATCCAACCTAAATTTTGAAGCTTGAAATCATTTTTCCTTGTCTTGTCACCACAGAGCCTGCTAAAGAGCCTATTCCTCTCTTTCTTGTATCTCCTCTTTAGATACTGAAAGGACACTTTCAGGTTACTTTCAGGAGCCTTCTTTTCTCCACAATGAACATCCCCATCTCTTTCAGCCTGTCCTTGTAGGAGAGTTGTTCCATTCCTTAGATCATTAAATAATAATAATAAAATAAAATAAAATAAAATAAAATAAAATAAAATAAAATAAAATAAAATAAAATAAAATAAAATAAATTTCGCCAGGAATTAAAATAGCTACAAGAGAGACAATTTGTATATTTTGTTTCAGTACATCAGGCAAAATCTAGCCTAATCAGTACAATTGAACAAAAACATCTTTGCTTGGGGACTGCATTTTCTCACCACAGGTGAACAGCAGTGTTTATTCATTTACGCTTACTCTACCATCTGCCTCCTGCTGAATTGTGTTTACTTAGAAAAAGAGAGTTCCTGCTGGTAGGGAAAAAGTCTTCTGGGACCATGTCTGCTGAGAATGATAGAAGGATGTAGGATTAGATACTGGCTCACTTAGGAACACAGACCACACAGAGAGAAATAGACGAAATGACAATAGTCACCTGCTAACATGAGGATTATGATGTGATGACCTCATCTGTTCTGAAAGAACAGTACAATTAGTAGCCATGGTGACTAATTCAGTGGCTGTGTATAAACACAAACCCCTTTTAAAACAAACTCTACAGTGTTAATTGACCACACATTCATAACAGGATATGTCATGGACTGTCCTTTGGTGAGATATGCTTGTTTCCTTTTATGCTTTTAATTCATAGGAGAAACTATTTTTAAGATAGTTATTTTAAAATAAAAAGGTGCTGACCTTTAAATTCTTGGCTTACTAATCGCTAAATTGTCAGTAATTGCTAATTTGACTGCCACTTAACAAGAGCAACTCTGCAAGTGGTCCCATTTCATGTGGTGCTTTCCTTTTGATAAGATGATTGAGAACTTTTTCTGTTGAAGATTAATGTAATGAATTTGGATAAAATATCTCAAAAATATACTTGTTCAGTTAATCTAGTTTCAAATAAGCAAGAAATGGAAAAATTAAATTCAAAATTTTTCAAATTTAGTTTTGATTACAGAAAAGAACATGAATCAGTTGTTTTATAACTCAGTAATAGCATTGACTGACTACTGAAAAATAAAATAATGTCTATGAGAGTTAATCCGACCGAATTTCACTAGAAATCTTCAAAAATTATGACTGTCTTTTTCTGAGACCAAATGAAAAATATTTGTTTCCTGAAATGAACATAAAATGAAAAATGATTCCAAATGCTTTCAAAAAACTGCATTCCATTAGTAGTTGTAGGGCCATTGTTGTTTGTCTATAAGAAAACACTTACTAGCTCAAAGAAAGGAAAAAACCACACCTTAGGAAAATTTAGATACCAAATAGATCTTTTCTTTTCTTGATGCTGTTATTTTACTGTTTTAAGTAATAAGCATGGTAATTAATACAGCAGCCAGTCCAAAGGATGACAAATGCTTGATAAAATTTCCCTCAGACGGTTTGGAAAGCATTTTAGAAAATTCTTAGTTTTCTTTAGAAACTTAGTGAAAATCCAAATTTATTGAAATATATTTTCATGTTCAGGCTGGAATGTACCTGGTGACTTGTGTGTAGTTCAGGCTAGGAGCAGGAACAATAGTCAGATTGTGCAGATTCCTCAGGGACATTTGCAGTCAAATTTTGAATATCTCATAGGGTGGAGAATTTACAGCCTTTCTTGGCAATATGTCCCTATAGCGTAAAAAGTGTTCTCCTATGTTTAGATGGAATTGTCTGTATTTCAAGATGTGCTCATTGCTCGTATACTGTCATGGGATACTACAGTGAAGAATCACTATCTGTGTTCTTATATTATTATATATTCTTATATTATTCTTATATTCTTATTTTTATACAAATGGTAGATCCTGTGAATGGTAGATTCTATGAATGGTAGATCCTGTTTGACAAACTGATTTCGTTCTATGACAAGGTGATCCTCTTAGGGGGTGAAAGTAACGCTGTCAGTGTGGTCTACCTGGATCTCAGTAAAGCCTTTGACACTGTCCTCCACAACATTCACATGGAGAAGCTGGCTGCCCATGGTTTAGATGGGCGTACGCTTCATTGGGTGAAACACTGGCTGGATGGTCGGGCCCAAAGAGCTGTGGTCAATGGAATTAAATCCAGTTGTCGGCCGGTCACGAGTGGTGACCCCCAAGGCTCAGTACTGGCTCCGCTTCTACTTAACGTCTTTATTAGCAATCTTGATGAGGGGATTGAGTGCACCCTCAGTAAATTTTCAGATGACACCAAGCAGGGAGGGAGTGTTGATCTGTCTGAGGGGAGAAAGGGACTACAGAGGGACCTGGATAGACTGGATTAATGGACTGAGGTAAACTGTATGAGTTCCAATAGGGCCAAGTGTCGAGTCCTGCATTTTGGTCACAACCCCAGGCAACTCTACAGACTTGGAGAGGAGTGGCTGGAAAGCTGCCTGATGGAAAGGGACCTTGGTGTACTGATGGACAGCCGGCTGAATATGAGCCAGCAGTGTGTCCAGGTGGCCAAGAAGGTGTGGTGAGCAGGACTAGGGAAATAATCCTGCCCCTGTACTCAGCACTGATGAGGGCTCACCTTGAGTACTCCATTTTGGGCACCTCAATACATGAAGGAAATTGAGGTGCTGGAGCAGGTCCAAAGAAGGGCAACAAGGCTTGTGAAGGACTTGTAGAATATAATCTTTGAGGAGCAACTGAAGGAACTGGGGATGTTTAGTCTGGGGAAAAGGAAGCTGACGGGAGACCTTATTGCTCTCTTCCAATATCTGAAAGGTTCTTTCAGTAAGAGTGGGGTTGGTCTCTTCTCACTGGTGACAGGTGACAGGACGAGGGGAAATTGACTCAATTTGCGTCAGGGGAGGTTTAGATTGGATATTAGGAATAAATTATTTATAGGCTCCCCAGGGAGGTGGTTGTGTCACCATCCCTGAATGTGTTAACAGCCGTTTGGATGTGGTGCTCAGGGACATGATTTAGTGGAGAGCTGTTAGAGTTAGGGTAGTATGGTTAGGTTGTGTTTAAATTTGATGATCTTTAAGTTCTTTTTCAACCTGAAAAATTCTATGATTCTTTAATTTCATGATTTTTTTCTCCTTTTATTTACTTTTTTTTGTTTGGTTGGTTTGGTTTGGTTTTCTAGAAGAATTGATAGCATCCCCCTTAATTCTCCCTGAATAATTAGTTTTCTCCAGGATAAATCACTCCAGCTTTCTCACCTTGTCTTGATATGTCAAATTCTAGTTTCTTAATCATCTGTGTGGCCTTTTATCAAACCTGTTACAGTAAGTCAAGATCTTTATTTTATCAGTGAGTCTGGATCTGGACAAAATACTGCAGATGAACAGATATGACTTCAACAGTGCTGAGTGAAGGAGAAGAATCATCTTTGTAGACATGCTGCTCTAATAGTTTCTGATTTCTAATGCAGCTTAGGATTCTTTTAATCATCTTTTTGCTCCTGCCTCGCGTTCAAATTGTTGTCAAAAAGGTATCTCTGTTATCCATTAGGATTCTATACCAAACTGCTTTCTATCCAGCAAGCCCTCAGTCCTGATGCATGGTGTTATTCCTCCTTACAGACAAGACTTGGAATTTTTATTTCAGGAACTTCACAATATCATAGAATCATAGAATCACCAATGTTGGAAAAGACCTACAAGCTCATCCAATCCAAATATCCACCTATGACCAACATTTCCCACTAAACCATAGTCCGCAGTACAGTATCTAAACATTTCTTGAATACCTCCAGGGATGGTAACTCCACTACTTCCTTGGGCAGCCCATTCCAGCACCAAACCCCTCTTCCAGAGAAGAAATTATTTCTAATGTTCAACCTGAAACTCCCCTGGCACAAATTGAGACCACTGCCTCTGGTCTTATCTCTAGCTATATAGGAGAAGAGGCTGACCTCACCACAACCTGCTTTCAGGTAGTTGTAGAGAATGATTAGGTCTCCCGTGAGCCTTCTCTTCTCCAGACTAAACAATTTCAGTTCCCTCAGCTGTTCCTCATAAGACGTGTTCCAGATCCCTCACTAACTTCACTGTTCTCTGAACGTGCTCCAGGGCCTCAATGCTTCCTGTAACTAGGGGCCCAAAACTGTACACAGTGTGCTGAGTATAGATGGACAATCACCTCCCTGTTCCTGCTGGCAACACTATTTCTGATAGAAGCCAGGATGCCATTGGCCTTCTTGGTCATGTGGGCACACCACTGCTTCATGTTCAACCGAGTGTGGACCAACGACCCCATGTCCATTTCTTCCACACAGTCTTCCAGCAAGACTGCAGCGTTGCCTGGTGTTGTGGCCAAAGAGCAGTGCTCAGCACTTGGTCTCATTGAAGTTCATTCCATTGGCTTCAGCCCAGCTATCCAGTCCATCCAGAAACCAAACTACCCTAACTCTAACAACCCTCCACTAAATCATGTCTCTGAGCACCACATCCAAACAGCTTTTAAACACATTCAGTGATGACACAACCACCTCCCTGGGGAGCCTATTCCAGTGCTTAACAACCCTTACTGTAAAGAAGTTTTTCCTGAAAAAATACTCACCTTGGTGGTGACTATTCCCTCTTCACATAATTCATGCTCTTTTTCTATCTTTTCTATCACCCACCTTCTCTTCTCCATCACCCAGCTTTTCCTTGCCTTTATATTGATCAGATGACATATGACCCCTCTTGTGTCTCAATCTCACTTCGAGTATATCAAAGAATCTCCCCTCTTGCTCTGACAATCAGAGACAGACATTTTATAAATCTGTGTAGTCTGCAATTGGTTTGGAAGGAGCTGTGGCCTGTGGAGCATTAATGCTACAGGAGTCTGGCTTCAATGGACTCCACTCTGTGGAAAGGACACGTGGTAGAGAAGTCTTTGAAGAACTGAAGTTTGTATGAAAGTACCATACTGGAGCATCTCATGAATGACTACATCCCATGCGAAGTCACTCCTGCTGAAGTGAGGAAAGAATTTGAGAAGGAAGGAGAATCCAAAACAAAATGTAATAATTGATCGTAACACTTGTTCCTCATATTTCTGTACTACTCAGGTGTGAAAGAAGGTTGAAGAAGCAGGACTGAAGTTGACCTTTAGAAGGAGAGGGTAGGGGGAAGAGAAGGTAGTGTATTTGTGTTGTGGTTTTTTTGTTTGTTTGTTTGGTTTTTTTTTTGTTTTTCTGTCACTATCCTGCTCTATTTTTAATTGATAATAAATTAAAGCATTCTTCCCCAAATCAAATCTGTTTTGAAATAGCAATTGGTGAGTTATCTCTCTGTCCTTATCTCAGCCAAGTCTTTTCTATCACACTTGCTTTCCCTGTCATCCTAAGGAGGAGGAACTTAGGTCCCCAACCTGTCAGTCAGCTAAGGCTATTCCGCCAGCAGAATTTGAGACAGTATTTGTTCACTGTAAAAATGGAGCAAGGAGATGTATGTTATGATAGAGATACTAGATCAGAGGTAAGAAGTATCAGAAATGAAACAAAGACCTTTGACTGCTATCTGAATGTCCTTACTCTGTTATTTAGCTCAGAGTACCAATTAAATACATATTTATAATTATATGGACAAGTTTTGTATTGTTAATATTAGACATTTATTTACACTTATATCTCATGGTTATGAGTAGGATTAAACTGCTCTAGCCTGAGTGTTTGCATGTCAGATGGCTAAAACTGAGCAGATCACCTTGGATTCACGGATTCACCTTATTTATAATACAAAGAAATTAACACTTCTCTAATGTGATTGATCTTGTTTTGTGAGAAGCTAACATGAATTAATCATTCTCTGCTAGTGACTGTTTCTTGCCTTTGACAGAAAAGGAAGTCTAGCATGTACAAAAATATTAAGATATCTACATTTTTTACATGTAAAACAAACTGAATTGAACCCTAAGATTAATTGCTTACAATGAGTATGATCAAGACTCTGAGTTACTTGACCTGGTATGCTGCATTGCTGGTTTACTATGCTTCTAAATATTCTCCTACTAATTCTAATATAAGCACTCAGAATAGAATTTGTCTTGCCTATAGCTTTCCATCTGCTTCTTTCTCTAGAGGAAGATTAAAGTATATGAGCTACCCATCATAATTCGTATTTTACAGTGGGTACCTAGTAAGTGCAGTTAGCAGCTTTTAATCTGTGAGGCTTTTATGATTTATTCCCACATATCTTTATTTTTTAATCATGTAGAGACATATCCTGTTAATGACATAAGCTGCATACATCTACCCTTAATATTTCTGAAATTAGACAATTGATCCTAAATATTTTGCTCTCAAAACCTAGACATTTTGGGACCAGACTCTCTTCAGCTGTGTGCAGCAATAGGACAAGGGGCAGTGGTAAAAAGCTAGAACAGAGGAAGTTCCATATGGGTATGAGTAAAAACTTATTTACTGTGAGAATTACAGAGCACTGGAACAGACTGCCCAGAGAGGTTATATAGCTTTTTTTCTCTGGAAATATTCAAGACCTGCCTGGACACTTTCCTGTGCAACCTGCTGTAGAGAATCTACTTTAGCAGGGGGGTTGTACTTGATTATCTCCAGAGGTCCCTCCTAACATCTACTGTTCCTTAACTCTGTGATTTCAGTGAAATTTTCAGCATGTTGAATTATAAAAGGACTACACATTACTCAGAAGAGTTTGTTTTCTCACTTTTCAGCCATATGCAAGTTAAATATCTACTATAATCCATTCATCAAAGTTCCTTCTATTATCATAGAGTGAAAATATTTTTTTTTCCAAAAAGGGGACCAACATGGAATCATAGAATGACCAAGGCTGGAAAAAAGCCTCCAAGATCATTTAGTCTAACTGTCCACCTACCATCAATATTTCTGCACTAAACTGTGTCCCTTGGTACAATATCTAAACATTTCTTGCAGGAGTGGTGACTCAACCACCTCTCTGTGCAACCCATTCCAGCACTTGACCAATCTTTCAGAGAATAATTTTTTCCTAATACCCTAATACTGAACTTCTTCTGGTCCAACTTGAAGCCATTCCTTCTAGTCCTATCACTGAACAAGAATATCACTAACATGACTACTAACTTATACTTTTTACACTGTTAAAGTGAGACAAACCCAAAGCAGGTATACACTGTTCATATACATATTGTTTACTGCTCAATAAAGTAACTTAATAAAACAAACAAACAAACATGCACTGAGTTTCAGATTTTCATTTTCTGATATCTCAGAATATGTATTTCATGTGCAATGACTATTTCTATGTGGTACTTTCCTTGTTCAGAAATCAATATAAAGACTTGTGACTTGTTACGTTTATGATATCAAAATTAATGGAGCATAAAAGCCATTTTGGCTGATAAAAGATGTTATCTAGCAATGGAATTTTCACACCAAAAAATAAGATGTTTTTATTTATGAGAGATGTTTTTAAAGTCAGTTAATTATCTTTTCACCTTTCTAACATTAGGAGATTTGGTGAAAATGGGGTGTACTTTCATTATACGTGTGTTTGTATGCATGCATATATATGTACATTTGGAAGTATTTTTATTGTACTATTTTTATATTTAAAATGAAACAATATAAAAACAACCTACAAGTAATGTTAGATGGTGTAAGATGAACTGACATTTCCATAAGATGAAAAATAATGGCTAATGACTGTTTTCTTTAAGACTGTCTTCATTCAATCTGTTTTAGTTATAGCTATCTTCACAGAATCACAGAATAGTAGGGGTTGGAAGGGACCTCCAGAGATCATCGAGTCCAACCCCCCTGCCAAAGCAGGATCCCTACACCAGGTCGCACAGGTAGGCGCCCAGGCGGGTCTTGAATATCTCCAGAGAAGGAGACTCCACAACCTCCCTGGGCAGCCTGTTCCAGTGCTCCGTCACCCTCACCGTAAAGAAGTTCTTGCGCACACTGGTGCGGAACTTCCTATGCTCCAGCTTCAGGCCATTTCCCCTTGTCCTGTCTCCGCACACTGCTGAAAAGAGTCTGGCCTCGCCGCTTTGCCCCCCACACCTTAGATATTTATAGACCTGGATCAGGTCCCCTCTCAGTCTTCTCTTCTCAAGGCTAAACAGACCCAGATCACTTAGCCTTTCCTCATAGGGGAGATGCTCCAGGCCCTTCACCATCTTTGTGGCCCTCCGCTGGACTCTTTCCAAGAGATCCCTGTCTTTTTTGTACTGGGGAGCCCAGAACTGGACACAGTACTCCAGATGAGGCCTTACCAGGGTAGAGTAGAGGGGGAGGATCACCTCCCTCGACCTGCTGGCCACGCTCCTTTTAATGCACCCCAGAATGCCATTGGCCTTTTTGGCCACAAGGGCACACTGCTGGCTCATGGCCAACCTGTCGTCCACCAGGACACCCAGGTCCCTCTCCGCAGAGCTCCTCTCCAGCAGGTCATCCCCCAACCTGTATCGCTGCATGCAATTATTCCTCCCTAGGTGCAAGACTCTACACTTGCTTTTGTTAAACCTCATCTGGTTTCTTACTGCCCAGCTCTCCAGCCTGTCCAGGTCTCGCTGAATGGCAGCACAGCCTTCGGGCGTGTCAGCCAATCCTCCCAACTTCGTATCATCAGCAAACTTGCTGAGGGTGGCCACTACCCCCTCATCAAGGTCATTGATGAAGATGTTGAACAGGACCGGACCCAGTACCGACCCCTGGGGAACACCGCTGGTTACAGGTCTCCAACCAGATTCTGCACCGCCAATGACAACCCTCTGTGCTCTGCCAGTCAGCCAGTTCTCAACCCACCTCACTGTCCACTCATCTATCCCGCACTTCTTCAGCTTCGTTATAAGGATGTCGTGGGAGACAGTGTCAAATGCCTTGCTGAAATCAAGGTAGACTACATCCACTGCTCTCCCCCCATCCACCCAGCCAGTGACAACATCATAGAAGGCTACCAGGTTGGTCAAGCACGACCTCCCCCTGGTGAACCCGTGCTGACTACTCCTGATAACCTCCTTTTCTTCCAGTTGTCTGGAGATGGCATCCAGCACAATCTGTTCCATCACCTTTCCAGGGACAGAGGTGAGGCTGACTGGCCTGTAATTACCTGGATCTTCCTTCTTGCCCTTTTTGAAGACCGGAGTGACGTTGGCTATCCTCCAGACTTCAGGCACCTCCTCCATTCTCCAAGACCTCTCAAAGATGATAGAGAGCGGTTCAGCAATCACCTCTGCCAGCTCCCTCAGCACCCGTGGATGCACCCCATCGGGTCCCATGGATTTATGAACATTGGTGTTGCCTAGGCGCTCTCGGACCGCCTCTTCCCTGACTAAAGGGAAGTCTTCCATTCCCCAGACCTTCTCACTAACCACCAGGGCCTGGGATTCCCGAGGGGGAGCTTTTTCACTGAAGACAGAAGCAAAGAAGGCGTTCAGTATCTCCGCCTTCTCAGCATCCCCCATTACCAGAACACCCCCCTCACTTAGTAGGGGACCTACATTCTCCCTAGTCTTCCTTTTACTGTTAACATACTTAAAAAAGCCTTTTTTATTATCCTTTACCACCTTTGCTAGATTCAATTCCAGGTGGGCTTTAGCCTTCCTCGTCGCATCCCTGCAGGCCCTGACAACATTTCTATATTCTTCCCGAGTGGTCAGACCCTTTTTCCACATTTCATGGACCTTCTTTTTCCCTTTGAGTTTGTGCATGAGCTCCTTGCTCATCCACACAGGTCTCCTGCCACCCTTTCCTGATTTCTTGCTCACAGGGACGCACTGATCCTGGGCTTGGAAGAAGAGCTGTTTAAATGCCAACCAGCTCTCACAGGCCCCCTTACCTTCTAACACCCTAGCCCACGGGATAGCTCCAAGTAGGTCCCGGAAGAGATCAAAGTTGGCTCTCCTAAAGTCCAGGGTAGCAATCCTACTTTTTGCTTTGCTCCTTCCACTCAAGATCTTGAACTCCACCATCTCGTGGTCACTACAACCCAAGCTACCCCCAACTTTTACTTCCTTAACAAACCTGTCCTTATTTGTGAGAATAAGGTCCAGTAACACCCCTCCCCTCGTCGGTTCCTCCACCATCTGCATCAGAAAGTTGTCTTCGACACATTGCAGGAACCGTCTGGACCGCGCGTGCCTGGCCACGTTGCTTTTCCAGCAAATATCTGGATAATTGAAGTCCCCCATAAGCACTAGCGCCTGGGATTGCGACGCTACTTTCAGTTGCTTGTGGAAGGCCTCGTCAACCTCCTCCTCCTGATCAGGGGGCCTGTAGTACACACCCACAACGGTGTCACCCATACCAGCCTGCCCCTTGATTCTCACCCACAAGCTCTCCACTGCTACATCACCCTCCCCCAGGTGGAGTTCAATACATTCTAGCTGCTCTCTCACATAAAGAGCAACTCCACCACCCCGCCTCGCCAGCCGATCTTTCCTAAAAAGCACATAGCCCTCCATGACAACATTCCAGTCATGCGAGCTGTCCCACCACGTCTCCGTGATCGCAATGAGATCATGGCCTTGCGACCGCACACAGATCTCCAACTCTTCCTGTTTATTTCCCATGCTGCGCGCGTTAGTGTATAGACACTTTAGGGAAGCAGCACCCCCCTGCCTCTCTCCATCCCTTTGAACTCCACCCTTTTCACCCATCGAACTCCATTTTGAGCCACGAACTACCCGCTCAACCCCAGTGGCCCTCATTCTGTCCCCTTCCCCCTTCATACCTAGTTTAAACACCTTTCAATGAGCCCTGCCAGTTCCTGGGCTAGGATCCTCTTACCCCTTGGAGACAGGCTACTTCCATCTGCAGCCATCATGCCAGGCGCAGAGTAAATTGCCCCGTGGTCAAAAAAAACGAAGTTCCTGTGCTTGCACCAACTTCTTAGCCATTTATTTATGAGGCGGGTTTTTTGGATGCTCTCGGTATCCTTCCCTGCCGCTGAAGGTAGGGAAGAAAAAACCACCTGCACACCCGTTCCTTCAACTACCCGCCCCAGTCCCCTGAAGTCTTCCTTGATAGACCTCAGGCTTCTCTCAGCGACTTCATCACTGCCAGCCTGAACTATCAATAATGGGTAATAATCAGAAGGGCCAATCAGACCAGGAAGTTTCCTAGCAATGTCCCTGACCCTTGCCCCAGGGAGGCAGCACACCTCCCTACGGGTAGGGTCAGGCCGACATATAGGGCCTTCCGTTCCTCTCAGCAGGGAGTCACCTATGACAACCACCCTTCTGTCCTTCCGGGCGGAGGCAGTCTTGAGGCGTGGGGTCGATCGCTTTGCCCGAGGCAACCTTACAGGTGGACCTCCCTCCACCCCCTCACTCACCTCTCCCTCGAGATTCAGGGCCTCAAACCTATTTTGCAGAGGCACCTGGGGAGCCGAGGATGGTCGAGATGAAGGACGCCCACTTCGCCGAGCTGGTATCCTTTTCCACTCCTCCTCCTCCCTTAGATTGCCTTGCTCTGCTCTCAAATTGCCTTGCACTGCAGCAGGAACACAGTCTACCTGCCGGTTCCCCTCTACTACCTGTTTGCAAGGCGGCAGGGGGTGACACGCTCCACGCAGAGCCTCAGCTGCGTGCCAAGATCTCGGGGCTGATAGGGACTGGCACCACCAATCAATCTCCCTCTCACATTCCTTTATGGTCCTTAGCCTCTCCACCTCCTCCTTCAGGTTGACCACAAGGCAAAGTAAGTCCTTTAGCTGGTCACATCTTACACAAGTGCTGCCTCCATCGCCTGGCACTGCAAGGGCCAGGCTCTGGCACTCATCACAGCCAGTGACCTGCACACTAGCATGTTGTTTTGGGACCTCAGTCTGCATCTCTGCATTCTTCTTGGCAGTCTTTCTTTTACATGTGCAGGGGGCCTCTGTCTGGCTCCCCACATTATTTTTAGAGACAGTAGCCTTCCGCCGGGGTGGAGCCATGGAGAACCTGAAGACTAATTAGCACAACTAGAATAGCCTTAACAGGGCGTGACCGATAAGCCCTACCCTGCTGCTGATAGTGCTGGCTCTGCCCTCGCCCCCTTACCAGGTCGTTAATGGGTGACCCCGCACCTGCCACTTACCTCACAGTGATAACGCCTCTCCTCTCCATCTCCCGGAGGGTTTTTCTAGGCGTTGCCCTGGCAACGCCCCTGCTGCGTCAGCCGCTCTCGCGAGAGCTGCCGGGCTTCTCTGTTGTCTCGGGGACCCCCGGAAGAGGGAACCGATCGAGATCCACTTGTTCTTCGCGATCAGCCGCTGTGGCTCTGGCTGAAACAGCTCCGAAGCGGCGATCCTTGGCGATCAATCTTAATTGTTATAATTTTGTCATAACATATACCTTGATAGAAACAGCTGAAAGTCCTTGTCTTTTGAATCTGCACAATATTTGTACTAGATTAGCAAAAGGTAAAGGTCTTAGTCATCAGCTAAGATTCAAGTATTCCTTGGCTAAGACAAGCATGTAGACTCAGCAAATATACTTCAAAGAACGTGTAGATGCTAAAATGGAAATGGTGAGCATAGTTTCTTTTACAAATGCCCTTGAAGGAATGACAAATTGCCACACTGAATTCAAACAGTTTAAATAGCTTGGTATGAAATTTAAGACCAAAATTATATGTTTTTGTTTTTATTTTTATTTTTTGTTTTGTCTTGTTTTGTTTTGTTTTAAACACCGATTTTGTTTGTTCATTTGCTTTTTACTTATTTCAGGATGAGAGTGGCTAAAAATATTTACTGTTGAAATAATGATAATGTACATGACAGACTTGTTACTTAGGTGCACAATTAAATAGCAAATCACAGACATCACATACATACTTAGTTTGGCATAAATAGTGTTGTTGTAGCTCTTTCCCTACATACAAATAATAAGAAAAATTGGCTTTAGACAGGGCTGCAATGCAGCCATTCCCCTTTTAGTGCCTGTATGAACATTCTGACCACCAGACCAAAACCCAAAAGTCTTTGAATAGAGTACTAAAGGATCTCTGAAATAAAATTGGATCAGCTGCAAGAGGAAGAAAGAAGTCACTAATCTTCGTACTGTTGTAGTTTATTTAGAATCTTCACAAGAGACACTGATTCAAATCCTTTTCTGCAGAGATTTTCTATAATCTGCTGAGTTCTCAAACCACTGAGCTAATGAATGGGAGATGAGCTATACCTTTTTCCTTCTCCGTAGCTCCAAATTATTTCTTCCTTTCTGTTCTTACCACCCCAAATAAATAAATAAATAAATAAATAAATAGATAGATAGATAGATAGATAGATAGATAGATAAAATCTAGCATTAAAAAAAAAAAAAATTGTAATTCATAAATAAATTAATATCAACTTCTATCTATACAATTATATACACAGTACCTGTTCTATACAATTTGGGAAAACAAACAAACTACAACAAAAAAAAACGAGTAATCTTCAAGGATGGGATCAAAGAAGACCCAAGTCTTCAAATCCTAACTCCAACACTGTTCTAATTCCTTACATACACTATATCTGCATAACGAAGACAGTATTGGAGGAGAAAGATGTGTCCACCAAATAGCAGACTTTTACTCACCTTCTCACTTAGATAACTGCCCTCTGATCCCTTCTGTTGAAATGACAATTGAGGTCAATAAAGAGAGAATGTAGTACAATTGCTTCTTTTCTTTTCATAGGAAAGTGACTTGAAGTCCATCAAATTCAGTTTCCCTTAATCACAAGGAGCATGGGAAAAAATAATTTACACACTTTGAGAGTTGTAATCTGTTTGAATGTTTTGCTTTCTGAACTTTACAATGAACTACTATTATTCATATGATACTGGAAAACAAAAAAATTTTTCTCTGATGATATTCAAGCCAATTCTGGAATGCCAAGAGCTGTTGTGTGAATGTAAAGCAGTACAGATATTTTCTATTTCTTTTATTGCAACTATAATAGCATTACTACAGGGATCTAAGGGCCAAGCTGGAGGGAATGGCAGTTATGTATCATAGCATTCCATCCTCATGGTAAATAAGAAGGAATTGAGTAGGATAAAACTCATCCCACAGGTCACTTCTTGGCTGTATGACTTCTGGACTTTTGTCACAGGTAAGGATTTTAATGATCCTGGAGACTTCTCTGAAGAACAAGGACTGCAGCCAAAATACCAAATCCCTGTGATGAAGCAGGACAAGAATACATTTGACAGCAGGCTCAGCACTTACTGAAGATTATTTTAAGTTAGATTTATTAGAAAACAGAAGTCAAAGACAGAAAAAAAAAAAAAAGAAAAGAAAAAAAAAAGATGGATACTGTCTCTCACTTCTCTCACTTCTCATGAAAAAACAGCACAACTGCAGTTCTATCTCATCTGCATGAACATATGAAGCTTGAGAAATAGAAGAAGTTGAAAGCTTATGCCTAGTCACAGGACCACAAGATGAATATCTCTGAAGAAACATGGTGTAATAGCTTGCATGACTAAAGTGCTGGATGGAGGGATATGGTATCTTTGGACAGAAGAACAGAAAGAACAGACCAAGGTAAGTATTTGTAAGTGAAGGAGTAGCTTGAGTGTACAGATGTTTTCTGTTCCTACCTAAAAGATGGATACAATGCTGTGAGAACCCTTCTTTGTTTTCTGGCTCAAAGCTTGCTTCCTGAGGTATTTCTTGTGATAGGACTCTGATTGATTTATTGAGGAGGCAAGTGATGGGTGCTACCATGTGACAATTGACATCACTTTGTGCACATTTCAAAGCACCTTCCTCCAAAGCTACTTGCCTCCAGAAGAGAGTGTGCAGGAGTTTTTACTGGCAGAAGATCTGGCCTGTTACTAAGTAGCTCCAGCTTGGTATGGAAAAAGTGGGGAATTATACCATCGTATCCTGTGAAAAATGGGATGCAGGTAGGCATCCCTGCTCCCTCTTATCTGCTGGCAAGGCCTAGAAGATGGGAACAAAGGAGTTTCTGCTGAGATCCCAGAGCCAGAAGCTGCCACTCCAAGGAGAGCTGCCTCAACCACTTTGGACTTATAAATAAGTTGGTATTACCACTGAAAAGTTATCATCGTCAGTGGAACAACAATGCTCGATGACCTACCACTAATGAAGATCAATGACTGAACTACAAAACCACGCTGGATCCATGGTGGTGACTATCTCCCTCTTGCTTCCTATAAAGACTCCTTGCTTTTATTTCCTATCTTTTCTATCATTCTTCTCCTCTTACCCATCTACCTGATTAATGTTTGTAATAAACTGGTCGGACCAACATTTGAACTGTTGTTTCTTAATCTCACGCTGGGTATACATATATTAAAAAGAACCTTCTCTCCTTCCTATAAATTGGAGTGAGACAAATGCTTGTTGGAAACTTGTCAGTCAGTATTAGAGATTAGGCCAGTGGTGGAAGAGAGATTATGGTGGACACATTATCATAGAATCATAGAATCCTTAAAGTTGGAAGGGACATTTAAAGGTCATTTAGTACAACTCCCATGCAATGAATGGGGACATGCACAGATAGATCAGATTGTTCAGAGCCTTATGCAGCCTCGCCTTGACTCCGGGGATGGGCATCCACCACATCACTGGGCAAACTTTTCAGTGCCTCACCACCCTCACTCTATAAGACTTTTTCTTTAAATCTAACCTAAATCTACTCTCTTTGAGCTTGAAACCATTCTCTATTGTTCTGTCACCACAGACCCTGCTAAAGAGTTTGTCCCTTTTTTTTTTCCTGTAGCTCCCACTTAGATACTGAAAGGCTGCTATCCTTTTGGATCATTTTTGTGGCCCTCCTCTGGACACAATTCAACAGGCTAATGTCTCTCCTGTACTGAGGACTCCACATCTGGATGCAGTACTTCTGGTGAGACCTCAGTAATGCAGAGTAGAGGGGCAGGATCTCCTCCCTTAACCTGCTGGCCACACATTTTTGATGAGCTCAGGATACGGCTGATTTTCTGGGTTGTGAGGGCACATTGCAGGCCCACATCCAGCTTCACATCCACTGGTACCATCAGGTCTTTTTTGGCAGGGCTGCACTCAATCCCCAGGTGGTATTGGTAATGGGGGTTGCCTTGAAAGGTGAAAGATCTTGCATTTGGATTTGCTGACCCTCATAAGGTTCACCTGAGCACACTTCAGAAGCCTGTCTAAGTCCCTCTGGATGGCATTCCATCTCTCTGGTATATTGACTGTGTCCTGTAGCTTGGTTTCACTAGCAAATTTACTGAGGGTGCATTCGACCCCACTGTCAGTGTCATTAATGAAGATATTAAAGAGTATCAGCCCCAGCACCTGACCACTGGGGGACACCACTTGTAACCGATCTCCATCCAGGCACTGAGTCATTGGCCACCACTCTCTGGACTCGATCCTGCAGCCATTGAGGCTGATCCTTCATCCATTGAACTGTCCACCCATCAAATCCTTATGTTTCCAATTTGCAGACAAGGATGTTGTGGAGTACAGCGTCAAAGGCTTTACAGAAGTCCAGGTAGATTATATCAGTGGTTCTTCCCTTGTCTGCTGATGCAGTGAAGATCAGCTTCTTGTCACACAGAGAAGGATCAAGTAGGAGCCACTTACTGAAGCAAATTGGATAGGATGTCTGAAATCTGGAAATGTATTTGTGAATCTGATCTATGCCATCTTTGAAAGGTTTGACAGTTAGGAAGTTGCCTCATAACTGGAAGAAGGAGAACGTGGGGTACTGTAAGCAGGTCAGGTATACAGTGCAGCAAAGGGAAGATCATGGAAATGGTCCTCCTGGTAGAGATGTTGAGACATGCAAGATGAACAAGTGATCAGGACATTCAGCATGGCTTCACCAAGGGCTGATCATGCCTGATCAATCTGATGGCCTTCTATGATGCAGTGATTGCATCAATGGACAAAGGAAGAACAAGTGATGTCATCAACCTGGACTTGTGCAAGGCCTTTCATATGATCCCCACACTTTATCCTTATCTGTAAGTTGGAGAAATGTGGATTTGAAGATTGGAATATTTGGTGGATAAAGAATTAGTTGCATGATATAGACATAGGGTAGTGGTCAATGACCCAATGTCCTGTGGAGGCCAATGACTGCTCTTGTAAAGCTCCACCTGGAGCACTGTGCCCAAGTGTAAGGTCCCCAGTAGATAAAGGATGTAGAGCTGTTGGGGTGGGTCCACAAATATGTTCAGAGGACTACAACAACTCTCCTATGAAGAAACGCTTAGGGAACTGGGCTTGTTTAGTTTGGAGAAGAGAAGATTCCAGGGAGATCTCCTTGCGGACTTCTAATATTTAAAGAAAACTTACAAACAGGAGGGAAAATGACTTTTTACCTGTCTGATTGTGATAGAACAAGAGGAAATGGCTTAAAATTAAAAGATCGGAGTTTTAAGTGAGATGTCAGAAATAATGTTGGTTTTTTGTTTGTTTGTTTGTTTTTGTTTTTTTACCCAGAGGATGGTGAGGCACTGGAACAGGTTGCTCAGAGAAGCTGTAGGTGCCCCATGATTCTGTGTCAGGGTGGAGGCCAGTCACAATTGGTGTCCCTCAAGGTCGGTCTTGGGACCAGTGCTCTTCAATTTCTTAATCAATGACATAGACAATGGCATCAAGTGCATCCTCAGCAGTGCAGTTGATACATTGGAAGGAAGTGAGGCCATCCAGAGGGACCTGGACAGGTTGAAGAAGTGGGCCCATGGAAACCTAATGAGGTTCCATAAGGTCAGGTGCAGAGTGCTGCACTTGGGTCAGAGCAATCCCAGGTATTTATACAAACTGGGGAAAAATCTCCTTGAGAGCAGCCCTGCGGAGAAGGACTTGGGGGTCCTGGTGGACGAGAAGCTGGACATGAGCCAACAGTGTGCGCCTGCAGCCCGGAAGGCCAACTGTTTTCTGGGCTGCATTAAAAAAGGTGTGGCCAGCAGGAAGAGGGAGGTGATTGTCCCCCTCTACTCAGTTCTTATGAGGCCCCATCTGGAGTACTGCGTCCAGACCTGGGGTCCCCAGTACAGGAAGGATGTGGAGCTCTTGGAGCAGGTCAAGAGGAGGGCCACTAAGATGATTAGAGGGCTGAAGCAGCTCTCCTATGAAAAAAAGATTGAGGGAACTGGGCTTGTTTAACTTGGAGAAGAGAAGGCTTTGGGGAGACATCATTGCGGCCTTCGAGTACTTGAATGGAGCTTATAAACAGGAGGGAGAATGGTTGTTTATGAGAGTGGACAGTGATAGGACAAGGACTGAAACGGGAAGTTTAGGTAAAATATTAGGAGGAAGTTTTTCACTCAGAGGGTGGTGATGCACTGGAACAGGTTGTTCAAGAAGGTTGTGGATGCCCCATCCCTGCAGGCATTCAAGGCCAGGCTGGATGTGACTCTGGGCAGCCTGGTCTAGTGGTTGGTGACCCTGCCCAGGGCAGGGGGATTGAAACTAGATGATCATTGTGGTCCTTTTCAACTCAGGCCATTTTATGACTCTATGATTCTGTGATTCTATGATTCTGTGATTCTGTGATTCTGAGATTCTGTGATTCTATGATTCTATGGAGGCATTCAAGACCAAGTTAGATGGGATCCTGGGCATCCTGATCTAGTGTTTGGCACTAGATGATCTTTGGTCCCCTCCAACCTAAGCCATTCTGTGATTCTTTGATTCTATTATTCTATATCCTTCTGGAAGTCGTATCTAGGCATGTGTAAGAAAAAAATGGTGATTGTGAATACCCAGCACTAGTTTAACATCATGTCTGGCCAACAAAGTTGACCTCTATGGTTTATATCTATGGTTACATGACTCACTTTATGAAAGTCAGTCCTAGGCTGCATCAAAAGAAGCATGGTCGGCAGGTTGAGAGAGGTTATTCTCCACCTCTGATCCACCCTCATGAGGTCCCATCTGGATTACAGTAGAGCTCTGTGGCCCCCAACAGAAAGAAAGTATGGACCTGTACGAGTTAGTACAGATAAGAACCAGAAGGATTGTTAGAGTGCTGAAGCACCTATCCTATGAAGACAGGATGACAGAATTGGAGTCATTCAGCCAAGAGAAAAGAAGGCCCCTAGGAGGCTTTTTAACACCTTTCCAGGACCTAAAGAGGGCCTACAGGAAAGCTGGAGAGAGACTCTTTTTCAGGTGATGTAGTGTATTGTCATTACTGGCAAGGGTGATGAGATGGAATGCATACACACTTTGCTAGTTTACAGGTGATAGCTGGAGGACAGGAGTATCATGAAAGGGAACATCAAAGGCTGGAGAAATAGCACAACTGATATCTAATGGTTTTCAGTGAAGTACAAAGAAACAAAACCTAACAAAACAACAACAACAACAAAAAACAACTACAACGAAAAACAATAGTTTGGAAGCTTCAAACTTGATAGAGATAACATTTTCAGGAAAAACAAAAACAAAAACAAAAAAACACCAAAGACCTAGGGGTCCTCATGGACAACAGCTGAGACAATTGTGCCTGACTGTGATGATGATGACTAAACATGGACTGTACTGTATTTATAAGATTATAACCAAAAGGCTGAGAAAAGTAATTACTTACAACTGGAATTCATGAAATCTCATCTGGAGTATTGGGCATAATTTTAGGTTCCAAGTGCAAAATTGTTAGTTCAGCAGAGGGCCTTGAAGATTGTGAGGAAGCCAATGCATACACAGAGAGATTAGGACAGTTGACTTTGAGTAGTGTAGAGAAGAGAAGATTTGGGTGAATCTTATGTTTATCTTCAACTAGCTAATTGGAGACCAAAGAGAAGTCAGAGCCAAACTCCGATCGCAGTGGTGCAAATAATAATAATAATAATAATAATAATAGTAATAATAATAATAATAATGGTAATAAATATTATACCTAGTTTACTGCAAGGAAACTTTAACTACATATGAGTAGTCAAATACTGAAGGGGTTTCCTGAAACAGGTGTTAGACTCTCCAACCCAATGTACCTTTGAAGAAGATGATATAAGACAAACTGCAAAGGTCACTTCCACTCTCATTGTCTAATTATGCTGCAGATTGCATATCACAGAAAGAAGAACTTTAATATTCATTCATCTAGATATAGAATAACAGTTATGATTTTTGGCAGTAAATTGGGTACTGAACAGATAAAATAGAAGATGACATTTCAAGAACTAGTTAATATACATTAGAGCATTATAAATTTAAGTCATTAAACTTAGATTATGGTAAATTTACCAATATCTCTCTGGACAAAAAATAAGGGAAATTTTTATTTATTGTTCCATTTTGGATTCTCAGATATGAAATTATGATTTTAGGTAAAATAATTAAGTAGCTCATCTTTAATTTTCTAAGCATTTGTGGTGGTTTGGCAATCAATGGGTAGCTCAACTCCACCACACCATTTTCTCACTCCTTCAGATTGACAGGAACAGAAAATATGATGAAAGAAGAAAACTCATGGGTTGAGATGAGGAGCAGTATAAAGAAAAGAATGCTGTATGGAAGAAAAAGGAGAAAATAATTACTCTCTACTTCCCTTCAGCAAGAAACATTCAGCCACATCTTGGGAAGCAGGACCTCAATATGAACAGTGGTTGGTTATAAAGACAAATACTTTTATGACAAGAGCCCCCACTTCCTTCTCCTTCTTTCTCCTTCTCCTTCTCCTTCTCCTTCTCCTTCTCCTTCTCCTTCTCCTTCTCCTTCTCCTTCTCCTTCTCCTTCTCCTTCTCCTTCTCCTTCTCCTTCTCCTGCTCCTGCTCCTGCTCCTGCTCCTGCTCCTGCTCCTGCTCCTGCTCCTGCTCTTCCTCCTTTTCCTTCTCCTTTTCCTTCTCCTTCCCTTTCCCAGTTTTTATTTCTGAGTGTGACATACGGAATATTCCTTTAGTTGGTTTCAGACAGCTTCGCTGGTGATGTCCCTGTCCTCTCTTCACATTTTATCCACCCTCAGCCCACTGGCTTTTGGTGGAAGTTTGCAGACAGCCTTGATGCTGAGCCGTCATTGCTCAGCAGTAACTAAAACACTCGTGCAACATGATACCGTTCTATCTACAAGCACAACATTATATGGGCTGCTGTGGTGAAAGTCAATTATATCCCAGACAGATCCAGAATAGCATCAGAAAACTACCATTGTAAATGAGAACTACAAGCCTCAAATGCTATATTTTGAATTGAATGGTAGCAAGAACATAAATTCACATCTTTCATATTTAATTGCTCAAGGACTAAGGACTCAAGCAAATTGTTTCCATCTTAAATTTTAGGTGATCTGAAAACACCCAAGAAGCTTTTCTGATGTATTGACTGAGAAGCAATCTGTAATGTAGATAGGACTTTTACTTGACATAAATCTCAAAATAGCTTCTTAACTGTGGAGAAATGTATTTTTCCTACTATGGCTAAGCTGACTTTTTATTCCATTAATGGGTGTTTAGATCTTATTGAACTTGAATATTGATGGTGATTAAGACTTCTTTAAGATTCTAACAGTGTCCTAAATATACATAATGTCAAATTGGAAATGGCTTGTAGCCTACATATGTTCTGGACTTTTTACCTGGAAAATGTAACTAAATTGTTCCTTTTGAGGTAGATTTATTGGTAAATACGTCTCTTACTGTGAAAACAACAATAAAAGTTGTCATTTTAAAATAGCAGTTGTCTGCTGAAAGGCTTCTAAAAAGTCTATATGTTTGGCTTAATTACATCTTCAAAATGACTGAAATAATCCTTTCAAGCATCCCTTCCTATTATCCAGGATTATGAATAAGACTTTACACAAATTTACAGTCTGTTGAATGCTAGATTCTCAGCTGGTATATATATTAGCACACATTCACTGAAATCTGTAAATTAATGTATCTCTGGCATTAGAAGAAGAGTTGTATTTATTTAAGTCAAATGAGAAACTCTCCCGTATTCCACAAAGATCTCTCTTTTTTCACTATCAGTTCAAGTTATATTTAGTATTAGTCAAGTGGGCACACTTTTGATAACACCACAGAGAAAGCAACTTTAGTTAAGTATTTATGTAATTTTACTTTTCTGCTCTTTAATTTTAAAAAGGTCTTTTGAACAAACATACTTTTCTTAGAACAGTTTGAACGCACTTGAAAGAATAAGGATAAAAGTTTCAACATAGAAATTTTATTTTGCTTTTTATAATGTCTATTCCATTCAGTACTGCAATTATAGTAAATAGCAGATCTGGGAAAATACATATGTTTCTCTTTACTTAGGCAGTATTTGATTGCTGTCTGAAAAGTCTGAGAAACATGACTCTTTAAAAAATCTGCATAAAATCTGTTTAATAAGAGGATGTCTAGATGGGCAAGAACAGAAAACCACACCTGTAAACTCCGAAATCTCAAGAAAGATCTATGAGGAGGTCTGTATAAGGTTTGCATACTTGAGAAAAAAGTGAGACAAACTGACTTGTTTAGCCTATTGCCTGGAGGGTCTGATCTTACTAGCAGAAACCTTTGGGACAAATGATATTTCTGTGCTTACATGTATTTCAGTTTTGGCTGGAGCTGCAGCGAAAGCCATTTCTGCCTGCACTAACAGAGATCACAGCAGCTGAGGGGAGCAAAGCAGACATAGCATAGAGCATGAAATGCTATAAAAGTTGGTGGACAATCCATGGGCGCTGAGCTGCACTACAGTAGCATGCTATATAATGTGTGGGAAATGTAATACGCAGCTTGAGGGTGTAGGATTTCTGGGCCCATGAGAGAACAGTGATCCAGGGGACTGTCCCTGATCATCTTTATACACATACAGCACAAAGGTCTGAGCGGATTGAGAGTAAGATCTTGGAAACGAAAAAATTTTACATGGTCCATAACTGTAAATGTTTAGAAAGCTAAAAATTCACAACAATATGTTCCTAAATGCAGATATAACTGAGTAATGAAATATCTGTCAGAATATATATGTGTATATTTAGACAACAATAGCTTCAGAAAACTTATGTTTTATCTAATCTTTTGTATGAGGGGATAAAAACTTTATTCAAGAGGTGTCTATGGGAGTGGTGCCGGCTGGATAGCTGGCAGGGGAAAGGTGGGAATTGCTCTTAACAGGAAACCTTTGTACAAAAGTGATAGACCGTTATAATAACCATTATATATAATAAACCTATATATATATATATAATAAACCATACATATAATAAAACCGTTCTCCTAATACTGTTGATGTTAACAAAAGCAGACCTGTCAATTGTATCTGAAATATTGACATTTGACATCATTTGACAACACTCACATCCGTCTTAGGTCATGTTTATATTTCTCTTGAATGCCAGGTTTTCAAATAGAGTTCATTTATGACACTTATAAGGTGAACACAAGGTTGCAGTGAAATGGATTTCCCTGAGTAATTACATCTATGAGCAGTAGTAGTATTTATGATCCAGATTCATTAACAGAACACAGAAGCTGCTTTCTCTGTAGCAGGACACTGTTCATAACTTCTGAATGAATTACTGCTGCTGTAAATTATCAAATGCCCAGAGGCCTTCAGGACTCCCAGCAAGAATGATAACATGCTGGCAGGAAACAAGCAAAAAAGTTGATATTTCCTTGATGCATACCTTTAGCCTAGAGCAGCACAGCATGCGTGGTGTTGCATGATTGCATTTTGAGTGTTAGTTTGATTTCTATACACAAGATTTCAAGGCCAGATAGAAATCAGCTATTTAAAAACATACTTTCAATTTCTCCTCATTCTGTTACCTGGTTTAACTGACAGCGGAGAACTTGTAGTGTCAGAAGAGATGGACTTCAGATAAGCAATTTCAGAACATCCATAATTCCAACAATAGCAAAACCCATCTTGTTAAGTGACTATTGTAAAGATTAAAAGAGTATAAAATTGTAGGAATTATGACTATCTATTACAATAGTATTCCACTGAGAAATGATTATCAAAAGCAGAAAGAATACTCTTTATATGTCCTGACCTCAGATTGGACAGAGTTAATTTTCTTCCTAGTAGAATCAGAATCATTTAAGTTGGAAGGGACCTTTAAAGGTTGTCTAGTCCAACTCTACTGAAATGAACATCTACAGCTAGATCAGGTTGCTCAGAGCTCCATCTAGATTGACCTTGAATATCTCTAAGGATGGAGCATCCATCACATCTCCAGGCAACCTTCTCCACAGCCTCATTACATGTATTGCAATTCTTTTTCTCTTAAATCCAGTCTGAAACTCCCCTTCTTTAGTTTGAAACCATTTCTCATCGTTTTATCACAACAGACAAGGAGTCTGTCATCTTATAGTCCCCCTTTAGATACTGAAAGGCCACTATTTGATCTCTGCTGGGGCTCCTTAAGGCTGAATAGCTTAAATTCTCTCAACCTGTCCTCATACGGGAGGTGTTTAATCCCTAAGATCCTCCTCTGGATGAGCTTCAACAAGTCTGTGTCTCTCCTACACTGAGGACTCCACATCTGGACACAGTATTTCAGGTGACGTCTCATCAGTGCAGAGTAGAGATCACCTCCCTCAACCTGCTAGCCACACTTTTTTTGATGCAACTCAGGATACAGTTGGTTTTCTGGGCTGTGAGGGCATTTTTGTGGGTCATGTCCAGCTTGCCATCCACCAGTGGATCCCCAAGTCCTTTTCAGTAGAATTGTGCTTAATCCTTTCACCCCTTAGCTCGTATTGATAGTGAGGATTGCCATAATCCAGTTGCAATACCTTGCACTTAGATTTACTGAATCTCATGAGATTCTCCTGGGCCCACTGCTCAAGCCTGTCTAGGTCTCTCAGAATGGCATCTCATTCCTTGGACATATTAACTGTACCACACATCTTGAAGTCATCTACAAACTTGCTGAGTGTCCTCTTGATCCCACTGTCAATGTCACTGATGAAGATATTAAAGGGCATCAAGCCTCGTACTGACTCCCGAAGGACACAATCCACCACTGATTTCCATCTGGACACTGAACCATTGACCACAATTCTCTGGTTACAATCTTGCAAGCAATTTTTTCATCTATTGAACAATCCACCAATCAAATCTATATCTTTCCAATTTAGAGAAAAAGATGTTGTGGAGTACCATGTCAAGGCCTCTTCGCTTACAACAGGAGGGACACTGCTACCCCAGTCTCCCCCTTTTGACTCACCTGCTTGAGACCAACACCTCAATTCAGAGACCAGTAGCTAGTACTGTATTGTACTGTATTGTACTGATTTAGGATGAAAATAATGTTGATAACAAAGTGATGTTTCAGTTGTGCCTGAGCAGTGCTTATGCAGAGACAAGGACTTTTCAGTTTCTCATAGTACCCTGCCAGAAAGGAGGGTAGGAGTGCACAGAGAGAACAAGCAAGCTAGATGTATGAGTAGCTGAAGACTCTGGTTTTACTCAGCCTGGAGAAGAGGAGGCTGAGGAGAGGCTGCATGGTGGTCAACAGCTTCCTCACAAGAGGAGTGGGGTGCAAGGTGCTGCTCTCTTCTCTACTGACAACAACAAGACCCAAGGGAACGTCATGAAGGGGAGAGTCAGGTTGATTCTGAAAGTCTGTTTCTTTTTATACAGCTACTAAAAATAGGCCATAGTTATTAAATAAACTGTAATATATTCATTGTAGTTCTGATCAGTTTAAATTACCATTTCTATTTTTTTGTTGTTGTTCATATAATTGATTTTCTGCTTAATTTTATTATATTGTAAATACATCAGGATACAGATAGCTCAGTGAAAACAGGGCTCCACTGAGTTAATAAAAATATCTATATATTTAGAGATATATTTTTTAGGCCTTCAGTGGGATTGCTAAAAAGCCAGCTGAAACACAGCGTGTTATGTGTCCTTTGTTCAATCTGTTCATATAGGTGACTTATGATCCCCATAACTCAAGGTGTACATATTGCACCCTTGTCAACTTGTCTGTGTAAGAAAACTTGTCTATTTCCATCAATCACAAAATACTTCTCAAGGCATGCAGAGTATGTGCTGATGGCTTAAAGCAAAGCTGACAATGCTGGCAAATGGGTTCTTGTTCTCCCAAAACAATGCCGTAAAGTCTTTCAATCAAATACAGATTGGCAATCCAGCATATAACTATATTTATACACTGTTTGAAGAAAAATGCATTTGTTTTCAATCTGTAAATACAAAGATGGTTAGGGAGGCAAATGTGATACTGGTGTAGAAATATTTAGATCAACTGATGTATATATGAAGAGATCTTCTGCAGGAGAAATACACAAACATGTAACTCAGTTAAAAATATAAGACCTATAAGATCTATTTTACAACAGAAATATGGAACTATTTATATTAAGATTTTGAAATTATTGTTATAGTATACTATTTTTATATCTTCACTATTGTTAGATATGACACTGTTTCTGAAAATAAAGTTATTAGTCTCACTACTCAAGTATTTGGATGGTGAAATCAATCATATTTTGTATGTCTCAGTATATTTTCTACTCTTAATGTAACACTTCAGGATAACTGGCAGACTTCACATTAACATAAATGACATTCTCCAAAATATTTCCTGAGATAATTTAAAAGATGTTGTAAAATCAGAGCATCTTGATTTAAAAAGGATAATTGTTAGAATACCAACAATGACTTAAAAGTTTTTGACACTAGCTCAGTTATTTGATCATAACATATTATTGCAGAGAGATGGAGGATTTGTATAAACTTTATTTGTAAATAATTTTATTGGTTAGGAAAAAAAAGAAATTCCAAAATTTGAAGAACATCCTCTACACTGCTGCTGGAGTCTGTGGCAAAGAGCCTCAGGAGAGACCCGAGGCCAACCCCTGGGATTTTGGAGTTGGGCATACAGAGGGTTTGAAGAGTGCTACACCGCAAGTGAAAATAAGATCTTAGCCACATATGAGGTGATTCGGGCTGCTTCTGAAGTAGTCAGTACTGAAACACAGCTCCTTCTGGCACCTCGACTGCCAGTGCTGAACTGGATGTTCAAGGGAAAGGTTCCCTTCACCCATCATGCTACTGATGCCACTTAGAATAAGTGGATTGTGTTGATTATGCAGCGAGCTTGGATGGGGAACCTCAGCTGTCCAGGAATCCTAGAGGTGATCATGGACTGGCCTGAAGGCAAAAAGTTTGGAACATCACGAGGAGAAGTAGTATCACGAGCTAAAGAGGCCCCACCATACAATGAACCACCAGAAAATGAATCACCTGTTTACAGATGGATCGTGTTGTACTGTGGGGAAGCATCGCAGATGGAAAGCTGCTGTGTGGAGCCCCACACAACAAGTTGCAGAGGCCACTGAAGGGAAAGGAGAATCAAGCCGATTTGCAGAGGTAAAGGCTGTCCAACTGGCCTTAGATGTTGATGAACAGGAGAGGTGGCCAATGCTTTATCTTTACACTGACTCATGGATGGTGGCAAATGCTCTATGGGGGTGGTTACAGCAGTGGGATAAAAATAACTGGCAAAGAAGGGGTAAACCTACTTGGGCTGTTGACCTGTGGAAAGATTTTGCTGCCCGAATAAAGAATATTGTTGTAAAGATGCACCATGTAGATGCTCATGTGCCCAAGAGTCGGGCTACTGGAGAACAGCAAAATAACCATCAGATAGATCGAGCTGCCAAAATTGAGGTGGCCTGGACTGGCAGAACAAGGGTGAATTATTTCTAGCTCGGTGGGCCCATGAGACCTCAGGCCATCAAGGGAGAGATGCAACATAGAAATGGGCTAGAGACAGAGGGGTGGACTTAGCTATCACAGAATCACAGAATCACAGAATCACTAAGGTTGGAAAAGATATATAAGATCATCCAGTCCAACCATCCACCTATCACCAATGGTTCTTGCTAAACCATATCCCTCAACACAACATCCAAACGTTCCTTGAACAACTCCAGGGAAGGGGATTCCACCACCTCCCTGGGCAGCCTGTTCCAGTGCCTGACCACCCTTTCAGAGAAGTAGTATTTCCTAATATCCAGCCTGAATCTTCCCTGGCGCAGCTTGAAACCATTCCCTCTAGTCCTATCACCAGTTACACGAGAGAAGAGGCTGACCCCCAGCTCGCTACAACCTCCTTCAGTAGTTATAGAGAGCAATAAGGTCTCCCCTGAGCCTCCTCTTCTCCAGACTGAACAATCCCAGCTCCCTCAGCCGCTCCTCATAAGGCCTGTGCTCCAGACCCCTCACCAGCTTTGTCGCCCTTCTTTGAACACGCTCCAGGGCCTCAATGTCTTTCTTGCAGTGAGGGGCCCAGAACTGGACACAATACTCAAGGTGCGGCCTCACCAGAGCTGAGTACAGGGGAACAATTACTTCCCTACTCCTGCTGGTCACACTACTTCTGATACAAGCCAGGATGCCATTGGCCTTCTTGGACACCCAGGCACACTGCTGGCTCATGTTTAGCCGAGCGTCAACCAACACCCCCAGGTCCATTTCCTCTACACAGTCTTCTAGCCACTCCACCCCAAGCCTGTAGCGTTGCTTGGGGTTGCTGTGACCAAAGTGTAGGACCCGGCATTTGGTCTTGTTGAACCTCATCCCATTGGCTTCAGCCCAGCTATCCAGCCTGTCCAGATCCCTCTGTAGGGCCTCGCTACCCCCAGGCAGATCGACACTTCCAGCCAGTTTGGTGTCATCTGCAAACTTACTGAAGGTGCACTCAATGCCCTCATCCAGGTCATCAATAAAGATATTGAAAAGGACAGGCCCCAGCACCGATCCCTGGGGAACACCACTCGTGACCGGTCTCCAGCTGGATTTAGCTCCATTGACCACCACTCTCTGGGCCCGGCGCTCCAGCCAGTTCCTTATCCAGACAAGAGTGTACCGGTCCAAGCCACGGACTGCCAGCTTCTGCAGGAGAATACTGTGGGAGACAGTGTCAAAGGCCTTGCTGAAATCTAGGTAGACTACATCAACAGCCTTTCCCTCATCCACCAGGCGGGTCACTAGATCATAGAAGGAGATCAGGTTGGTCAAGCAGGACCTACCCTTTGTGAACCCATGCTGGCTAGGCCTGATCCCCCGTTTGTCCCGCACTTGCCGCGTGATCTCCCTCAAGACAATCTGTTCCATAACCTTCCCTGGCACCGAGGTCAGGCTAACAGGCCTGTAGTTCCCCGGGTCCTCCTTACAGCCCTTCTTGTAGATGGGAGTCACATTGGCAAGCCTCCAGTCTTCTGGTACTTCACCCGTCAACAAGGAGCGCTGATAGATGATGGAAAGCGGCTCGGCTATCACCTCCACCAGCTCCCTCAGCACTCTCGGGTGAATCTCATCCGGCCCCATGGACTTGTGACAGTCCAGTTGGAGTAGCAGGTCTCTGACTGTTTCCTTCTGAATCGTGGGTGGTTTCCTTCTGAATCTTGGCTGCTCCCCAGCCAAGACTACCAGGTCAAAAAGTGAAGTATCCTGAGGATAACTGGTCTGACCTTTAAAGACAGACGTAAAGAAGGCATTCAGGACCTCTGCCTTTTCCTTATCGTCAGTAGTCACATTCCCAGCCTCATCCAGTAAGGAATGGAGATTCTCCTTAGTCCTTCTCTTACTGTTGATATATTTGTAAAAGGATTTCTTGTTTCTTTTTATCCCAGTGGCCAGGTTGAGTTCGAGCTGGGCTTTTGCCTTTCTGATTTTCTCCCTGCACATCTTAACAACTTCTCTGTACTCTTTCTGAGTTGCCCGTCCCTTCTTCCACAGGAGGTAGATTCTCTTTTTCTCCCGGAGCCTCAAGAATAGTTCCCTATTCATCCACACCGGTCTCCTTCCCCGCCGGCTCATTTTGCAGCTCAGGGGGACAGCCCGCTCCTGCGCCTGTAAGACTACCTTCTTGAAGAGCAACCAGTTGTCTTGGACCCCTTTACCCTCTAAGACTGAATCCCAGGGGACTCCCCCTACTAGTCTTCTAAACAATTCAAAGTCCGCCCTCTGGAAGTCCAAGGTAACAGTTTTGCTGTTCTTCCTCCTGGCTCCACCAAGAATTGAGAATTCTACCATCTCATGATCACTCTGTCCAAGACAGCCCCCGACCTCCACATCTTCCACCAGACCTTCTCTGTTTGTGAACAGCAGGTCTAGCAGGGCAGCTCCTCTCGTAGGCTCTCTATGGATGCTATTGCACAGGTAATTCACGACTATCACACATGTGCCACAATTAAACAAGCCAAGAGGATGAAACCTCTCTGGGAGGAAGGGCGATGGCAAAAGTATAAATATGGGGAGGCATGGCAGGTTGATTATATCACCTTGCCACGATCTCACAGTGGTGTTATGTGCTTACCATGGTGGAGGCAACCACTGGGTGGCTTGAAACATATGCAGTACCCCATGTTACCACCCGAAACACCATATTAGGTCTTGAGAAACAAGTCCTGTGGCAACATGGAACCCCTGAAAGAATTGAGTCAGATAATGGGACTCATTTCAAAAATTCTCTTGTAAATACTTGGGCCAAAGATCATGGCACAGAGTGGATTTATCATATCCCCTATCATGCACCAGCCTCTGGTAAAATTGAACGCTACAATGGGTTGTTAAAAACCATGTTGAAAGCAGTGGGTGGTGGAACATTTAAGCACTGGGAAAATCATTTGGCAGAAGCCACCTGGTTGGTCAATACTAGAGGATCAATCAATCGCGATGATCCTGCTAGCCCCCTTCATACTGTCAAGGCAGATAAGGTCCCTGTAGTACATGTAAAGAGCATGTTGGGAAAAGCAGTTTGGGTCTTTCCAGCTTCTGGGGAGGGCAAACCTCTTAGTGGAACTGTTTTTGCCCAGGGACCTGGGTCCACTTGGTGAGTGATGCAGAGAAACAGGGATGTTCAATGTGTACCACAAGGGAATTTGATGTTAGGGGAGTGCAGTCAGTAATTCCATGTATATATATATGTTTGTGTATGCGTGTGTTTAATGTTCGGTAATTATATTTTGTTTATATATATATTAAGCATGATGTAGTGATGTAAAATAAGGGGTGGAATGAATGTCAACGGTTTATGGGCTGGTTCAGGCCGGTTCCATGACTAGCGGGGTGGAGGGATTTCGCAAAATCCATGCCTCCAGAAAAAGGGAACAGGGGACCCAAAATAATTAAAACAGCAGCAACAATCTGAGGAGAAACAAACTAATTCACTAAATATAGTATCGGAATGCAAGATAACACACCATAATACAATATAATTAGAATTGAAGCTAATAAATCAGATATAATGAGAGAATGTCCGATAGGTGGATAGGCCTCACCACAACGCTGAGGTGAGATGCGCAGTCCAGTTGAGCAGCAGGGAGACCAGAGGAGAGCTGACAAAAACGAGCAGGCGAAGAGGAGGGCATCAGGTAACCTTGCCAGGAGTTATATCTCCTCTCTGTGACCACAAAGTCCCCTGGGGAATGTAGTTCTTCTCTTCCGGGCAGGTACCCAGAACTTGAGCATTAACAGTTAAACTCCCAGTGCCCTACATGATGTTATGATGTGGAATACCAAAAACCAAAAATCACAAAACCATGACACAGATATCTCTGTTGCTTTCTTATGAAAGTACACTAGTTGGCATAGACCAAAAAACTCCCAAGAGTCATGTTAGCAAATAGATGGCAATACGCTTTTACTAGTGTGCCTGTCCTGTTTGGTTTACTAAGATAGTCATAGCCAGTGTTTTTCTTTTGTAGCCTCTATCTTCCCAATATTATCTTTCATTTTCCTCTGCCTCCCTCTTATCTTTTTTTTCTGACTGTCTTTGCAGCAAATCACAGTAATTTGGCCACTTTCTTTCAAACTTGAAAGTAGTTGATCATGAAATAGTTGGGTTAGATGATCTTAGAGGTCTTTTCCAACCTTAATGATTCTCTGAAACATGGCAGAGAAAATTACCCCTTCAGCCTTAATTTAGGGATGTGGCTTGCAGTACCGTGTAGTTAGAATTTTAGTCCCTTTTGGAAGAAGAAAGAAACACACAGAGTCTTCAAGAGAGCAATTCAAAATAACTGAATTCAACTTTTTTTTGTTTGTTTGTTTTTTCTGAATTCTGCAGGAGTTGGGGCAAATTAGGCATTCAATAGTGATAATTAAAGCATTAGAACAACTTATTCTTCCATCTGCTAATACTTTACTTCATTAGAGTCTAAACACAGCTTTCATAATTACATTTTAGGAGTGTTGATCTGAAAGTCAAAAATCCTGTGGTGTTTCAAAATGACTTGTAACAAACTTTTTTGTGTATGGGTTGAATGTGTCTTTTTTTTTTTTTTTTTTTTTTTCACATCAGAATAATTTGTCTGGTGAAAAAAGAAGAACATTTTCTTCTACAAATGAAGACAGAAGAAAAACCTGTAGTAAGTACTTCCTGTGAACTGATCTTCTTTCTTCCATTTCCTTATTAAAATTAAGGTATGACTGACTGTCTGATGTCAGGAAAGAAAACGTTTTTTCAGCTGCTAGCAAGCTATAGCAGAATTTACAAGGATGTGTATCAGAACATAGAACGTAAGAAGGCAGAAAGATGACTGTAAGGAAGCTGCTTTAAGAATGCTACAGGAAAATATTCTGGCTTGCTGTATAGAAGAATAAAGGGAATCAGTAGAGAGAAGAAAAATGTGTTTACTCTGAGCTTTAAAGTCTTTTGAACAGACTCATCCTAAAATCTTAGTAAGACAGGATTTGGGGACAAATATATAAATAATAAGCTCTAGTACATTTAATCACAACTGAAAATGGACTATCTCATCAACTATCCACTATTTTTGTGGAAAAATAATGGATTCCTCTAAAGAAATGTAATTATGTTAGAGGACTAGAATTGCTTATTGATCCACGTAAAATATAGTAGAATGCATATGGAACAATGTGATTTAAAGGTTGATGTTTTTTTATTATTATTTTTTTTTTGCAAGCAGATTATAGTGTATTCTTGAAGATAGATGAAAATAGGGACAATAAGTTATGTTAAATAATTCAAAACTAAAACTATATGTTCTGATTCAAACATCAGGTTTCATAGGTTGAAGATGAAGAAGAGAAAGACTGGAATAAAAGATTTATGTTATGGTTAGTATTCCTGCCATTTGCCTTTGCTGGAAATGTTAACTTCTGCCTAAATCCATTAGCTTATTTTCAAAACATAAAAACATATTCCTATCTCAAAACACTGATATAAAGAGCCTTTAATTTCATTTGCTCTGCTCATGAAGTTAGTCCATCTTGGCTAACCTTCCCTTCTACCTCTAAGTAAGCTGAGAAGTAGAAGAACCTGATGGTGCCTTAAGCCCGCAGCTGTTTAAGAGCCAAGTAGAACTTGACACACAGAAGGAAGGCAAGTCACAGAATCCAGGGGGCTGGAAGTGATCATCAAGTCCAACCCCCCTGCTAAAGCAGGAGCCCTACAGTAGGTCACACAAATAGGCATCCAGGTAAGTCTTGAATATCTCCACAGGAAGATACTACACAACCTCTCTGGGCAACCTGTTCCTGTGCTCTGTCACCCTTTCCATGAAGAAGTTCTACTGCATGTTAGTACAGAACTTCCTTTGTTAAAGTTTTAGGCCATTACTCCTTCTCCAGTTGCAACACACCAGAGAAGAGCCTCATCCATTTGCCTCCCACATGCCTTTAGATATTTATTAACATTTATCAGATCCCTCTCCTACTTTTCCCCAAGCTGAACAAAACCAGGTTACTCAACATTTTCTCATATGGGAGATGCTCCAGGACTTTAATCATCTTTGTGATCCTTCGCTGGACTCCTTCTAGGAGATCCTTATCTTTTTTAAACTATGGACACCAGAGCTGAACACAATTTTCTAAATGTGGCCTCATCGGGGCAGGGTAGAGGGGAAGGATCACCTCCCTCCACTTGCTGACCACACTTTTTTAATGCACTCCAGTATATCCTATCTCAATAGGAGTCTCCAAACTCAATAGGAGTCTCAAATTTGAAGTAGGTTACAATCATTACTTTTCTGGGTAAAAGATGAGATAGAATAATAAGCCAGAACCAGAAAACATTGAGGCCACACTGTGTTCAGTTTTGGGCCCCTCACTACAAGAAAGACATTGAGGCCCAGGAATGTGTCCAGAGAAAGGCAATGAAACTGGTGAGAGGTCTGGAGCATAAATCTTATGAAGAGTGGCTGAGGGAGCTGGGTTTGTTTAGTCTGGAGGAGGCTCAGAGGAGACCTCATTGCACTCTACAACTTCCTGAAGGGAGGTTGTAGTAAAGAGGCGTTTGGCCTCTTCTCCCAGGCAACGAACAGGGCCCGAGAAATGGCCACAAGCTGTATCAGAGGAGGTTTAGGTTAGACATGAGGAAGAACTTTATCTCTGAAAGAGTGGTCAGGCACTGGAATGGCCTGCCCAGGGAGGTGGTGGAGTTGCCATCCCTGGTAGTGTTCAAGAGGTGCCTGGATGAGGAGCTACAAGATATGGTTTAGTTTGTGGTAGCAATGGTAATGAGAAGACGGCTGGACTAGATGATCTTGCAGGTCGTTTCCAACCCTGTGATTCTATGATTCTATGATTCATTAATGATTGCAAGCTGAACAGGAACTGATTGTTAGGATTGAGCTCCATTTAAGATTAAATTCAGTGTCTCAGTATTTTCCTGAGTTACACTGTCAGGGGCCAGTTTCTCCCTCAGGTCAGACGAGCTGTGAACTAAAGTTAACTCCAGTGCTTCCTGTGTTCTGGCTTTGCCATCCATGGCTGTTATAAACATGGTAGGTAGAACTGGGGGCTGGCACGACATAGCAGTTAGTATTGATAGTTTTCTGAGTTTCAGGAAATCCAGAGGAACCATCCATTTCCTATCCAAAAAGAAAGTGCGTTATCACTGTACCCACTGAGTCTTGAAATTTTTCTTCAGTGGGGAATTCACATGTTGCTGTTTTGACTCCAGTTCATATTGGCGATACCACATCTTGTCACCAGTAATGATGTGACCCAGGAAGTCATCACCTTCATATTGATTCAATGGGTCCTGACAAACTTACACACAGTTTTGTTTTGTTTTTTTTTTTTCTATTCCTGTGTGAGCATTCATGGGATCCACCTGGCACAAACTGTGATTTTTCCAATGTTCTCACCATCATTGCCAATGTATTGAAGCCAATATTAAGCTCTGTGCCTAGTTCTGTGTTTATAATCTGATGATTTGAGCAGATGAACTGATCAAGGAGCTCTACACTTTGTGGTGTGTCAATTGTGCATGGCCATTCAGAACATGGTTCGTATTTAATGTTGTCATCACTACTACTGGAATGCACCACCCATCATCTCATTATCCTTGCATCCACTGTTTGGTCTTCATGAACATTAAGCAAGCAAGCACTGGTGAATGTCAATGGGTGCAATATTTTCTACAAGGAAGAATTCATTTACACTCCTTCGCTTATGAACATTTCCATGTCGGAGTCCATTTAGTCAGACTACCCATCTGCTGCCAGCTGTTTCATAGCAACAAAATTTAAACCAACATCCACCTCTGACATTGTGGACCGACAGAATAAAACAAGATATATTTCTTTCAGATCTGTCCTTTTAATTCAAACAATTAACTGTGACTTTCTAATGTTTGCTTTATATATATATATATATTTTTTCCTGATGGAAAGCAATAGTCAACTTCAGAAATTGTTTTGACAACTTACTTTGAAAATACAGAATATTTTATCTCAGTAATCTGACTTCTCAATTTGGAAAACTAAAGGTAATGCTGTTGGTTCTGTAAAAGGTAATGCTGTTGGTTCTTTGTAAAATCAGGGCAATAATATCTCTTTTCACAGTGCTATAGTCAAAATATATTCTGCCTAATTAACGGATTATTCCCATGCTGTTTTATTAAAATAAAAAGAGGAGCCATGTGAAATGCTAATTTTAAATTTAGAACAGCTCTAAATCAGTCTAAGGTGGGGGGGGAAAAAAAAAAAATCCCAAAGACATTTCATTGAGTGCTGGGATACTAAGAATTGAGTAGCAATCTATTATAGAAAAAAATGATATATCATGGGGAAAAAAAAAATCCTGCAAGTAAAAAGTAACAGAATTTTTACAGATGATCAAATTAAAGTTTCTCAGAGAACTGTTGTAACTGATCTTTTCATTGTTTAACTTTGAAAAACTTAGCACAGATATTAAAACAAGTGAGTGTGCTTGTAAAGTTTTGAAGTTTTGCAACCACGACCAGTAGATATAATATTATGGACTTATTTTGTTCTAGCATCATAACTGATGCTACAAGCAAAGGGAGTAAATCATTTATTAAGAGTTTTACTTCTTGAGAATATTTCCACATATCCCTTCAATTAATATCATACATACCGTACCCTTATATTAAATACATATGCTACTTCTTCGCCCCCCCCCCCCCCCTCCCCCTCCCACAAGCAAAACAATTAACTCTGCACTGATTTGAAATTGGTTTAATATTTGCTGAAGTTCTATTGGGAATTCAGCCTATATAAAATAGAGATGTTAGGAAAGTTGCATTTAATTTGAAGGAGAAACCTTGCTAATAGCATATTAAGGAATGAGTACTTTGTTAAGTTGTTGACACTAAGCTGTGTATAATTTTTGAAGTTTAAAGTTTTAGTAATTATCATTGTAACTGACAATAAACACCTACAATTTTCTTATTTCAGTCCTTTCAAGATTGTATTTATTTTTGTATTCCATTCACTTACTTTAATAGTGAATTTACCTTTTTTAAATTGCATAAAATCTTTTGCTTTATGAAGCATGTTTCCTGAGACAGAGGAACAGATTATGAAATTAATTCTGCTAGGTGCTATGTCCTTAGAGTAACACAGGATTTTCTTAATATTTTATTTCAGACATAGATCTGTGAGTATGGTGGCAGATTGCACAATATTTACTACAGTATCAATTCTGTAAACTTTGCTTTGGAAGTTTGTCAAGTAACAAATTTTATACAAACTTTAAGTTTATTTTAACTCCATGCTTAAAATGATAGCTATATTACCTTTTTTACTCTGTTTAATGTTCTCTGTCTTTCTAGAAAAGTAGTGATTTATGCCCACTAATATTTTAAATATGATATTGCTATTTTGTTGACTTTTCTGTTGTATAATGGGAAGCTTACGCTTCATAAGGTATCTCAGGAATGTGGGTGGGTGGGTGGTTGATGGGAACAGCTCTGCTCTCTTCTGCTTTTTACTGAATCTGAAATTCTTCAGTAGTCAGATTCATAAGTAGTTTATGTACCTGTTAAATTTCAAACATTGTTTTCAGAACACATGATCTAAGTAGAATATTGGTGGTTTCTTCAAAAATTGTATTTTACTGAGAAAACTTAATAACATTTTGCTAAATGCAACTTCAATTGTGCCGGTAAAATTATTGTGATTTAACAGACTGACAGATTGGGAGAAAAGCAGATACAAAGCTGAGGTAACTTGCTCCAGATAATTCACTAGACAAATTAAAAACTCTTGAATATGTGTACCAGTTCACTGTTCTGTTCCCTAGGAAACAATATTCCTCAGAAATACCAGAAATATATATTCAGTACTTTTTCATCAGTAATTTGTTACAAATAAAGATTTTATTATATTCCTCTTATTTTCTTCCTTCACAATGAAAAAATAAATCTCCTTTACCACTGAAATTTAACACATTTAATTCACCTAGTATTTTTTAATGATTTTTCAGATAAGTAAAATTAGCAGCAATGATGGAATAGATAAATAGTATTAAAAGAAATACCTGAGAAATTAAAAAGATATGTAAGATTTAAGTCAGATCTTGTCATGCCCTCCACTGCTATTGCACTGCAGAACTAAGAGGATTTATCTCAGAAAGACTTCAAGACTTTAAGAGAGGGGAAAAAATGAAGGGAAGGGGAGGGTGATGGAGGGGAGCAAAAACATAAGCTAAAAATACATAAGAAACAGATGAGTTACAAGTACACAAAAAACTGAGAAGTGTGAGAAATCGAGTTTTGTGATCACAATGAAATTTCATTTATGTTTCATCTTTTTACTGAATGAACAATAAAATAATTTTCTTTAAAAAGTGACTATTTCACATGGGTAAGAGTCATTTTTGTTCATAATACATTTATCTATTTGACATTATACCTAAATTCCTATTCTAATTTTTTATTCTTCACTTGCAAATCATTCACAGGAATATATTTCTCATTTTCAACACACACAAAAAAACCCTAGATATGTCATTATTAGAATAAACACAGCATTGATGGTTCACATAACATAATTTGGCCTTTTCTTCTCATGTATTTTACAGTATATTCAGAATACATTGAAAGATTTTTGGAACAACACACCAGTTGTAACTAGCTGATATATACAAAAGGGTGGGTCGAATGACAGTAAAGTTATATACTGGCTGCTTCCATGAAACAAAATTATAAATAGAATTATCCCAGAAGTGTACAACAAACTTTCAGATCTTCAGATGAAGTTCTCCATAAGGACTAAATCAGTGGTGCCCTAGGAACGACAATTAAGTGGTTAATTCTACTACTACCAGTTCTCTTATAATCTGGGACCTACTCCAGAGTTCAACACTTCTGAAAAATGACAGGAAGCTGCTTCACAAGGTCATTAAGAAAGGTCTCAGCATTCTTTGATTCATACCATTAGATGTCAGGGACTCATATGAGTCTAGATGTCTCAAGTAACCACAATTCAATTGCCATTTACTGCTGGTCATTCCAGCATTCCTTTGAATCCTTCAGCTAAACACAGGTTTGTCGGAAATTCTTCACAGATTCGTGAAGAATGGGTCAACAAAATTGAGTACCTCAGCCTTATCTGTGTCCACTGGCACTAAACCAGTCATCTAATTCCTCAGTGAGCCCACAGTTTCTTTGTTCAGATTTCTAACATTTAATATTGTGGTAAAAATTGTCCTTGGTCCCCTTGACATCCCTTGCAATTCTCCATTGTAGCTGAGCTTTGGTTTTCGTAATATTCCCTCTAAACTTCTGGGCAATGTCTTTAAACTTCCATCTTTAACTTGTTCCTGCTTTTATGTTCCATATGGTTCTTTACTGTACTGAAGATTTGTTAAGGGTTCCTTGCTTAGCGAAGGCAATCTTCTGATATATTTGAGAGGGAAATGATGAGATATATTTGTTCTTTAGAAGGATAGAACTGTTTTAGAAATTGCCTAAGTCTATCATTATATTACTGCCTTTATTGTAACTCACATTATATTACTGTCTTTACTGTAACTCACATGTTTTCCTATCTGATCTTCTCCCCCTAATTTGTTACAGAGTAGTGAGACTTTCTAGGTGGTCATCCAGCCAGCCAAGTTCAATCCACTCCAACATAACAATATAGAAAAACTATATAGGAGCATTAATTCTCTGTATTTTTTTAAATGCTATTAAAATACTAATTGTAGTAAGAATCAAAAGAATGGTTTATAAATTGGCTTTTTGAAATATTGACATCTCTGTAAAAATTCTAACTTCTTATTTTAAGGTGAAAGTAAGAAAAAAAAAGAAAAAAAAAAAAAAGGTGAGCAAGAGGGCTAAAGTGGAAATGAAGTAGCCAGATACTTTTATACAGTATTCAGTTACATGCTACCAGCTTTTAGGTAGTCTTACATGTTTTTAAACATTTTCTTATGTCAGAACAAAAAAATCTCCATCTCTTGAGAAGTAGCTCTCCAAAACCAAACAAACAAAATCACAATGACATATATATATATATATATATGTAATTTCAAAGTTGTCAAATTTAAATTCTATTTGATAACTCTCATTTTGATTTACATAGGTGGCTAGCTAAAAAAAAAAAAAAAAAAAAGGATGAATAGATTAAACTATACACGTATACACTTTTCTATTTTATCTTATCTCTAAGATACAAACTATCTTACTTGGGATAAATTCTTTTTTCCCCTTTTTTCTGTGATAGGTGGATGGTTGGACTGGATGACCTTGTAGGTCTTTTCCAACCTTGGTGTTTCTGTGGTTCAGTGATTCCATCATTAGCAGATGTAATGTTTTCACAGCTCCATAACATACATAATACATCCTCTACTCTGATCCTTAACTGTACTTTGACTTGTATTTTGGAATATTACGTGCTATCTTACTAAAAATGCATACATGATGTAATTAATGGTCAAATTCAATGTTACCAAGAGGCAAAAAAACAAAACAGAACAAAAACAAAACAAAACAAAACAAAAAAAACTGCTACACATGCACACAAAAACACCACCGAGAAGCCAAAAAAAAAAAAAAGAAAAAAAAAAAAAAAGAAAAACAAGGTTTTCTTCTTTTTAAGTCTGTAACCTGTAAATTTAGTCTCTTACTCACTTACTCACTTCATTACAGTAGTTGAATTAATATATTCACATTAATTATATTTCTGTTGCTTGTTTGGAAGATTAATTAATCTTCATATATTTTTGTTTTTCAACCATTCAGAACTATAATTTCTTCTGAGAGAATATTCTCAATTTTTTAGTATAACCCAGAAAAACAACCTCTTTTTTTTTTTTTTTTTTTTTTTTTTAACATCTTTTATACAAAGTACTTTTAATATAAAGTTACTTAGTACTGCAAAAGAATGTCAAGTTCAGGCAGTAGGTGCCTGTTTGTTCATATTGTTTATTTGTTGGCTGAATGTCGAGTCAGTCTGGAATTGGTTATCCATTTGTAACTGCATTGATTTTATTCGTAAAGAAGTGAGCATTTCATTTAGTTTTGTCCTCATTACAAATTCTGAAGAAAGTACAATCTTCTAAAACCAAATGTCTCCTAGAAATGCTTCTTTGCTATGGACAGTCTTTGCTCAACATAGACAATTTAAATAGAGAAATATTGCCAGAATTTTTATAGTTAGTATTAAGGAGTGGGGGCAGAAGCCCATCATACTGTAGGCAGCTACATCTAATCTTCCATGGTTATATTCTTTTTCTTTTTCTTTTTTCTTTTTCTTTTTTCTTTTTTCTTTTTTCTTTTTTCTTTTTCTTTTTCTTTTTCTTTTTCTTTTTCTTTTTCTTTTTTCTTTTTTCTTTTTCTTTTTTCTTTTTTTCTTTTTCTTTTTTCTTTTTCTTTTTCTTTTTTCTTTTTTTCTTTTTCTTTTTTCTTTTTCTTTTTCTTTTTCTTTTTCTTTTCTTTTTCTTTTTCTTTTTCTTTTTCTTTCTTTTTCTTTTTCTTTTTCTTTTTCTTTTTCTTTTTCTTTTTCTTTTTCTTTTTCTTTTTCTTTTTCTTTTTCTTTTTCTTTTTCTTTTTCTTTTTCTTTTTCTTTTTCTTTTTTTTCTTTTCCTTTTTTTCTTTTTCTTTTTCTTTTCCTCTTCCTTTTCCTTTTCTTCTTCCTTTTCTTCTTCCTTTTCCTTTTCCTTTTCCTTTTCTTTTTCCTTTTCTTTTTCCTTTTCTTTTTCTTTTTCTTTTTCTTTTTCTTTTTCTTTTTCTTTTTCTTTTTCTTTTTCTTTTTCTTTTTCTTTTTCTTTTTCTTTTTCTTTCTCTTTCTCTTTCTCTTTCTCTTTTTCTTTCTTTCTTTCTCTTTCTCTTTTTCTTTTCTTTTTTTTTCTTTTTTTTCTGTTTCTCTTTTTTTTCTTTTTTTTTCTCTTTCTCTTTTTCTCTTTCTTTTTCTCTTTCTTTCTCTTTCTCTGTTATTAATATTCCTTTAAGTCTTTTTTTGAAGTGACAAATGTCAAAAGATTGCTTGAGACTGATAAGTATTAATGATTACTCATTGAAAACTATGAACATATACAGACTTTTTCAAAATTAAAGTAAAAATCAGAAAAATCAGATTCATTAATTGAGTAATGTAAGAGACAAAAATGTATTCAAAGCTACTAGTGTGAATTGTATTTCAGATGAGAGTTTAACTATACTGGGTTACATATTAAGATTTGATGCCTCCTGCACATGGTTATAAGTGACTTGTGTAGCTCCATAAAATATTTGTATTAATATATTAAAAATAAATAAATAAATAAATCAGAAGGTTGATGCATCTGCTTAATTTTAGACATCTAATGCCATTTAAGATGGCTGACCTACAGGTGCCAATGCAGAAACGTGTTAACATCCCCTAGGTTCTTCAGTGCATTTGGCCATACCCAATCCTAGACATAATAGTACACCTCAAATAACACTAGGCGCTTGTGCATAGGCAATAGTAACAGATCAGATTTTTTTTTTTTTTTTCATTAAACTTATCTCCAGCTACTTAAAGACAAAAATTAATTGTATCAAAATCAGATGTTGATAAAAAATGAATTTCAGATGCAATCATTAAAAATATATATTTCTTTTATCCAGAAAATAAAATTATTAAGTTAAAAAAATTTTGTCAAGGGTCAGTTGTTGTTCTTGGACTATACTATTTTAAAAAATCTTTCAATTCTGAGTCCTTTTTTTGCCTGAAAATATGCTGGAATATATATATATATATGTGTGTGTGTGTGTGTGTGTGTGTATAATATATATATATATATTTGAGGACCAGATTGACTTGATCACTTAGTTAATCATGTCTTCTTACTCACCTTAAATATTCACGTTAAGTTCTATCCCACAGCATGTCAACCAATTAAATCCCACTGAACACAAAACTTTGAACACAAAACCTTGACTGGACCAAACAGTCATTAGTATTTACTCTTTTTTTTTCTTTTTCTTTTCTCCCCCCCCCCCCATTTGTTTATGAAATATACACTTGTGTATGGGACATTTTTGGAATTTCTTTTTCTCTATTCTTTTCTACAGATTTATTTGCTGAAGACTGAAAATGTGTATCTGTAAAATCAGAAACATTTCAAAAGGAAATGTTATTAACATTTTGTTGCTGAATCAATCACATTAATCTTCTTTTCATATATCTTAGTATTTAAGATTTTTTCTATATGAGACAGATTTTTTGTAACCAGGGAAGTTTCTTTTTCTTTAATGTGATTAGTTTGGATATGCATCCTGTTATATGACAACTACTTTTTCCTTCAATAAAGAAATAGAATTCACTGGAGTTGATTCTGAATCTTCAGAAACATGAATGTTATTATAATTATGCAATTATGTATAATTGCAATTACACACATGCAATTACAATTATACATAATTTTAATTATATATTATGTAATTGTACATAATTGTAATTATGTAACTATGCCAGAGAATCAGAGAATTTATAGATGAAAAAACATCGCTGTTTTGGGTTCCCACTCTATTCTGGTGTATATGTAGGATTTTTGATTAATCTTATGCCAGCATTCCTTATGGCCTCCTGCAATCCATTTTTAAATGGCTTAGAGTTCTTAGTGCCGTCTCTTTTGACTGTGTTTAAAAAAATACTAATTCTAATATTTGAATATATTTTCTTACATTCAGTCACTTCCCTAACATCTACTGTTGCCATAAATTTCACAATATTACTCTTAAATATTCAACAAAAGACATAAGCTAAGTCTGTAATTATTATATATGCTCATATATACAAATTATCCATATTTTTAACACTTATGTTCAAAAAATTATATATAACTTTTTTTTTTTTTTTTTTTTTTTTTTTTCCCTCACAGTCATATCTGTTATTTGAAATAGGGGCAGATTCATTCAGTAGAAGCAAAATAATTGTCCACAAGAATGGCCAGCTTTTACAATCAAGAGTAATTTCCCTCAAGTTCTTCAGAGTATTTCTATTCATTCCATTAATTTCCAGATGAATAGATGTAACCGAAGTTACAGAACATCTCTATGTGTTCAAAATCCTCAAATATTTGCTAAGAATGATCATTTTTTACAGAGCTAGAAACATGAAGAGCCAAATTTGTTTTATCTCACTCATGAATAATATTGTTAAAGACAATGAGTCTAGCAGTGTGAATATTGGGAATGTTTTCTTAGTTATAATTAATCTTTGTTTCTAGTCACAATTAAAATCAAATACACAAACTTTTTGAGCCCATCCTCCAAGCAATTTAGCCGAGCCTGGTATACTTCACATTGTTTTTGGAAATGTTGATCTAGTAATAACTAGTTGATCTAGTTCTCCATAGTACAATGATATGAAATGTCATTTTCCATTTCCAAATGCCAGGCATATCAATACTGTTTTAATCAGGCATTCATATGATTTCTGACCAATCTTTGAGCAAGTTACAATGCTAATGAATTAATTATCATCACTTTATTCAGTAAGGAAGCACTAAGACAATAAAAAATAAATGCTTTTCTAGCTTGACATTTTCTTTAGATACACAGAAGATAATGTTTTACATGATTGCAATTCAATATATGAGTAAATGTGTCATGTTGCTGTAGAAAAACAACAACAAAAACAAAGCACAAAACTTAGGATCTATATTTAACACAACTCATGTCTGGACTGCTAATAGCTAGAGACAGTCTTAAGTGGAACTAACTAGCTTTCATCCTGATTGTTCAGAGCTACTTCTATTTGCCAAGTTCTGTCGTGTGTAGTTACTATGTTAAGAATAAGAAAAGTGGGCAGTCAGGCCAGACCAGAATTCAGTAAGTGGCCCTTTCTAATTTATATATAGGCAGGACAATAGGCACTATAAATATTACATTTTCAAATTACTTTTTCAATATCTGAATGGTGCTGTTCCAGATCCAAAATGGAATTCACAAGTTTGATTTAGGTCCTTATAAAACTCCACAATATATATATGGAAGAGCTGGGCCTTTAAAATGGCTTAACAAAAATCTAGCTGGCAATTGCTTGAGATCATTTTACTACCATGAATTGATACATTTGAGCTTCTGTATTCTTTGTCAGTAATCTAGCAATGTACATCTCTCCACTAAATTTTCATTGTTAAAACTATTGTTTTGGCCCTAGACATCTGAGTCTGTTTATTTTTGTATGAATTTAGCTTAAAATAGAGACCACTAATTCAGAACTGTGGCATTTGATATACAGAGTTTCTCATGTATAGTGCAAAACCTATGATTAATGTAATTCGGGGGATGGCTTCCACTCATATAGAAAAGCTGTATTAAGAACAGGCAGCCCCATGCATCCAGTGGAAAACAGATTACTGATAAATAAAGAATACAGAATTTCAGAGTCCAGAAGGCAAATCCTGAGAAAATACACCAGTCTGTAACTTCAATTTTTGAATTCCAGACACAATCTAATATGAAATGCAGAAATAGTTAAGGAATCAGAAATCAGCTTTTTGTACTTGATTAGGAACCCATCCAATAGAGTAAGAGTCATCAGTGTCCATTCTTTTTGTTCTAGTGTCATATGCCCCCATCCACTTGACTTCCACTCTTCAAATATTTATAAACATCAGTGAAATCCCCTCTAAATCTTCTCTGCTCCAGGCTGAACACAGTTCTCTCAGCTTTTCCTCATATGGGAGATACTCCAGGCCCTTTGTCTCTTTGTCTCCCTCAGCTGAACTCTTTCTAGAAGATCTCTGAGTTTTTTTGAACTGGAGAGCCCAGGACTGTACACAGTATACCAATGCAGCCTCACCAGGGTCTCTTAGTATAGCCAGGACATACTATTACTGCTTAATCAACACTTTAGAAAGCTATTGAGTTGGTCAAATGCATGCTTTTATCTCAGGGGGAGCTGTGTAACTTCATGGACTATTTGATCAAATATCAATGACTAATAAGAACATAACATACCAAGCTCGTATTTATATATCTGTTTTCATTGCTTTATTCTACACAAGCTAGTCTGAAAGTAATGTCTCTTACTTATTTTCATGGAAAAAAACAACAGATAGAAAGTTCACAATAATGCTATGTGATAAAGCAAATTCTCAGTTAAAGAACACTATTTTTCAACATAGTCGCCACCAATAGCTATGCATTTTTGCTAATGGTGAACACGAGCCTGCACGCCACACTCATAAATATCTGCACCAGCAGAAGTGAGACAGTATTTCAGAGCTGCTTTGACAGTCCAATCAACATTGGCAGTGTGTACCATGATACCGGACCTGGTATTACCATGTTGCAAGAGAAAGATTAACTTCTTTTCTGTCCCGACTCTGGACATTTAAGCCTTCATCTTAAGTCAGTGTCACAATATAGAAGTCACAGTTCATAGTTTGTCCAAATTTCATGAAATCCAGAAGAATCACCTATTTCCTACTCCAGAAGAAAATGCACATCACTGTAGCTGCAGAGAGCTGTCTTAAATTTTTGTTTTGAAGGGGAATTCAAATGCTACTAGTCCACAAATTGTCATTTTGACTCTGGCTCACAGTGGTGACACTACATCTCATCACTGACAATGATATGATCCAAGAAACTGTCACCTTCAGCCTCAAATTGGCACAGTAGGCCTTGATAAATTTTCATACGGTATTTTTTTCTGTGCCTGTTTGAACATTCATGCGACCAACCTGGCACAAACATTGTAAAATTCCAGCATTCCCACCACTGTTTCTAATGCACTGAAAATGATATTCAGCTCCCTACACAGTTTGATGGTCGTAATCTGCCTACTGATGACATAATCAATGTGTTCCTCATCTTGTTGTGTGTCAGCTGTGCATGGCTGTCCAGAACATGGCTTGTCTTTCATGTTGCTTAAAATGCACTGCTCACTTTTTCATTGTGCTAACGTACAGTGTTTGTCTTCTTAAAAGTTCAGCAAGTATCAGTGAATGTGGACAGAATTCAGAGACACACTTCTAGTTCATGTTCATGTCAGATTCATTTTGTCAGATTGCCCCTTTACAGCCATCTCTCATGTGGCAACAAAATTTAATAGCATATTGGCCGCAAGATTCAATCTCTACTGCCATACCACAAATATTCACCTTTGATATCATGTGCCAACATAACAAAATAGACATTACTTCAGGAGCAGCCCTTGTACATACATTCAAATATTACTTTTGTTCTTGATTTCATTTAACTTATGCATACTTAGTAATGTAGAAATGATTGTGCAGTCTTTAGGTGGATATTCTCTAACACTCATTGAAATATCTGCAGAATATACCGTTTCAAAGCAGAGCCTATGTATTAAATAATAGGATAACACAGTATGTGCAGGAGTTTATAAAAAATAAAGTTAAAGACTTCAGGGAAAGAATATGAAGTAAAAGATGAGAAAGAGGAGAGAGAATAGGACAGGATGAAATATTTAATCTGATTTTAAAATTACTACTGTTTGTAAAATTTCAGAAATAAGTTTTACTCTCCATAAAGAAATTAGAAAGGTTAAAAAAATATGTTAATAGTAAACAAGAGTTAAGTGCCCATATCAGGCTTATTGCTTTTTTGAATATGACATGTGCTGATATCTCATCAAAGAGTCTTTTTTTCTTTCATACCAAGAAATAGATGTGAAAAGAAAATTGTAAAAGAAAAAACAAAAGATTCTCCCCCTTCTCACTCCCCCCCTCCAAAATAAATAAATAAATAAATAAATAAATAAATAAATAAATAAATAAATAAATAAATACGATATTGGTCCAGTCATTTTAAACACATATACATCTTCTATTTAAAATAATAAAATCATTGGATGTTGGAGTGATTGTTCCATTGACAACATTAATTACTGTACATCCCATCTGGAAGTGGTGAACAGGAAAAGTACACATTCTAACTACAGATAAGTGATCATAGCCAAACTGGGGAGGCATTTCAGTTAAGTTTTGCAAAGGTCTTTTTCAGCTTTCAAGAAAATGATATTTCATATCCCATATGTCATCTATATTTCCAGTAATATTTCAGATATTATGGTCATATGTACTAAAAGGAAAAACTGGGTAATTAATTTGCTAGAGAACTACAGGTAAAACATTTCCACTTCTGAAATCTTTGAATTTTCCCACTGATGCCTGGGAAGACTTTGTGTAATAAAGGGTTAAAAAGTTATTTTGAAAGATGTTCCTTCGAAGAATATTTAAAACAATGATAAAAATAACACTAGGTACTTGGATTCTTTTCACTTTATTGTAGCTATCAGCTGCTACATATCTACTTTTCCCCCCCCCCCCCCCCCATTGGCAGTAAGTTAAAGATCTTAAAGTTCATTAAGAAAAATAAAACAGGTTAAAAGTGCCTTTTTTATTTCTTAAAAAAAAAAAAATTAGTGTGCATTACAAATAAAGAGAAAATAATGCTGATTCTCAAAGTCACATATAAGCAGTAATTTTATATGCATGTAAACTTTTCATGACCAAAAATTTAATTGGACATTTTTAAGCTGAAACCTGCAAGAACAATTCTGGTGCATTAATTCACCCTAATAACAATGCCTGGCATCTGGTCTCCAATACTGATTTATTAGATAAGACTAGGATGTAGTTAAATGATCTGTTGTTGAATGGAAAGAATATAAATAACTTCAAAAACCCTTTTAATGATAGTATTGTGCATGAAGCTTCAGAAATCTACAAATCCAACTGGCATACAGTACCTTTCTTTGTATGTGTTTTTGAAGATGGAATGAGAAGGGAAATTCAGATTGTGTAAAACGTCAGTCTCCCTTTAAATTTTGGAAGGCTACAATGAGATCTCCCTGGAGCCTTCTTTTCTCCAAACTGAAAAAGCCCAGCTTCCTCGGATTTTCTTCATATGAGAGATGCTTCAGCCCTCTGAAGATCTTCAGGGACCTCTTCTGGACCTGCTCCAACAGCTTAACGTCTGAATGTAGTACTTACTCCATATAGGGCCTAACGAGGCTGGACTAGAGGGGGACAGTCACTTCTCTCTCCCTGCTGGTCACCCCTGTTTTAATGTAGCCTGGGGTACAGTTGGCCTTCTGTGTAAAGCTTTTTGTTCACCACAATTCTTAGGGCCTTTTCCAAGGGGCTGCTATCACTGAGTTCTTCTCCCAGTCCATACTCATGTCTGGAATTGATCCAGCTCAGATGCAGCAACTGCACTTGAACTTCTTGAACCTCATTAGGTTCTCATGGGTCCATTCCTCAAGTTTGTCTAGATATCTCAGCAACATACTTTCCTTCTGTCATATCAGCTACACTACTCAGCTTAGTGTCACAAGGAAAGTTACTGAAGGTACACTGAATTTCACCATCAGACACAACTTACCTTTGATGAAGCCATGCCTTCTCTCTTAGACCACATCCTCATCTCACATGTGTCTTATAAATTTTACAAGGATTTATTTCATGATCTTCCCAGACACAGATGTGAGGCTCACTGATCTGTGGTTATTCATACCTTCCTTTCTCCCTTTATTGAGAAAGGAAGTGAAGTTTCCCTTTTTCCAGTCACCAGGGACTTCACCTGAAAGCCATGACTTCTTAGATATGATGAAAAATGTTTTGGCAATCACATCAGTTAGTTCCTGTAGAACCCTGAAATGCATATCATCGGGTTCCATAGATTTCTTATTAATCTGTTGTATTTAAATCTACAATTCAATTACAGTGATTCAGTCAAAAGTATATAGATGTCAAAGCTAATTTCAAAACATGACCTCATTGCAACTAATAAACATCAAATAACAAATTTGGTACTTTCTCTGGTATCTCTTCAATCTTCAGAAGCTTTGTTATGATGAGTAGTTACTATTAGTTTCTTTCCATGATAATGGATGTTTCTTCTTAACTCTTGCTGAGTGAGGTGCAGTACTGATGGTGAGGTTTCTTTCTCCTCATTTTTGGTCTTGCTTGGGTCATTTCTTAAAAATATTTCCTAAAAGAACTGCTTGCTTCTCCTTTCTTTTCCAATTCCAAACATCACTCACTCACTCAAATTTTTCATTACAGGGTGTGTTTTACAAATACTTCAGATTTCTTCTGTTCAATTTTTAACCCTGAAAAGGTTTTCACCTAATTCCCAAGGATGTGTTCCTTTAATTACAGGAAGCTAATCTCTAGTAATTTGTGCCTAGGGCCTTTGCTATTGTCCTATGCTCCTACTTTTAAGGCCATTACTGTTACCTTGTATATGCTTTTTCTTAGAGTCCCTGTATTTCTTCAGCAATCTTTAAACTGTCATTTTATTATCACAACCCAATTATTCATGCATACACTTCCAAGGTCACTAACATTTTAATAAAAGCATACTGTCATTGAGAAGACATACAGCTAAATGTGTACAGACAGTGCTTTTGTAACCACTTGCAACTAACCTTGTACTAATTACTACCTCACCACTTGTTCCTGATCAAAACTATTTTAACCATTAAAAAAAAAAAAAAAAAAAAAAAGTACATGAAAACTTCATGTTTTGTTATTCTTGCAATATTTTCTGATTTCATAGAATCATAGAATCCTTGAAATTGGAAGGGACCTCTGAGAGCCAACTTGTCCAACACAACTGCAATGAACAGGGACAGCACAGCTAGATCAAATTGCCCAGAGTCTTATCTAGCCTCACACTGAAAATCTCCAGGGATGGGGCACCAACCATATCACTAAGCAACCAGTGTTCCAGTGGCACTAAGGGCCAGATGAGAGTATTCTCTGAAAATTTTATTCAGCAAAGAATCCTGTGTTATTATGTGCAATATTTAGGAAAATATATGAAATTAGTAATTCTAAAATTTGAAACAACAGCAATTTGTTGTGCTAATAGTACAGATCTTCAATTAAAGCCACTGGGTGCTATATATATATATATATATATTATGGTAAACGATAATTATAAATTCATAATACATATGTTGTACTTTGCTATTAGCATGTGATGGAATCTATTTGCAAATCCAGCTTTCAGACCTTAAAAGTATACTGCAACGTATACTGTAATGTCTTTGAGAAATGATTTCTTCCTCTCCCTGAGACAACAGAAATAATTTTGTGTAAAAATTATAGCCCATAGGATAAGACTGGAAATGAGAATTAGATCTATGTATCTATATTTGCTAGGAAACTAGTAGGTTTTCTCTGTGTCAAAATTGTGTGATTCAACTGCCATTGCATGATTTCACAGAATAAGGCAATTGCAGCTGCAGATAAGCATCCTAAATCTTGAATGATTTCAGCTTCAGAGATGTTTCAAAGAGTTTTAGAGCCAGAATTAGTCAGTTTTCAGAACAATGGTGCTATGAGGTTTATGCATAAGCCTCTGCTCATGAAAGATACAGGGTACTTAAAACCACCCCCACAAGAGATGACACATCACTTTCCAAAATTACTTATCTAAATTCATCATTTAAGTGAGTTTTTGGTACCAGAAAATCAGTCTGTTACTGGTATGATGCTAGCAATTCATGACAACTCAAATTCTGTTAACAGATTTAATCTATTTCCATAGAAACAGTTTCCCATTTCCCTTTCTGTTAGCTGTGGAAAAGAAAACATTAACAAAAAAGACTGTTAATTCTAGAAAATAAATAGAAGAAGCATTGAAATGAGGAGTGTTTATTTATTCATGTATTTATTCTCCTTCTATCCAGTGGATGAAGTTGTGAATATAATTTCCAGAAATAAGAAGGTTGCAGAAGATTTCAAAAGTATGTAATGCCTATCACCAGTCTTGGAAAGGGTAAAGCAGTTCTCTCCCAAAAAGTAGGAGGGTGGTTGGATGTGACAGGCTTTTGTGTCACAATGCGAAGGGAGGACACCTGCCATTCAGCCGCAGCAGGATATCCAGGAGTTGGGAGTAAAACATCAGGAGGAGAAAGCAATGACAAGCATCAGTTTCAGCATTACACTCCTCCAAGCTAAACAGACTCCATTGTAACCTCATGCTCCTCCAGGCAGAGACTTGAATCTTGACTTGAGAATGGGGAAACAGAAGCATTTTGAAAAATCTCCAGCATTCTGAGATCTTTGTTTCTTTCAAGTTTCTTTTACCAGATAACAGTTTGAGAGCAGACACACTCCGCAGACGTAGATTACAAAATCATTAGAGTTGGAAGGGACCTTAAAAGATCATGTGGTAAAACTCCCCTGCACTGAACAGGGACATCCATCAAAAGATCCAACAGGGGTTGCCCAAGGCCTGATCCAGCCTCACCTTGAAAGTCTCCAGGGACAGGGCATCAACCACATCTCTGGGCAACCTGTTCCAGTGCCTCACCACCCTCACTGTAAAATACTTCTTCCCTATATCTAATCTAAATCTACCCTCTTTAGGCTTGAAATCATTTCCCCTTGTCCTATCACAACAGACCCTGTTAAAGAGTATGTCCCCTTCTTTCTTATAGTCTCCCTTCAGATATTGAAAGGCTCCTATCAGGTTTCCCCAGAGCTCTCTCTTCTTCAGGCTGTAAAGCCTGAACTTTCTCAGCCTGTCCTCATTGAGAAGGTATTCTATCCCTTGGATCATTTTTGTGGCCCTCCTCTGGATGTGCTCAAACAGGTTTATGTCTCTCCTGTACTGAAGACTTCACACCTGGGTGCAGTACTCCTGATGAGGCCTCAGCACAGAGCAGAGGGGCAGGATCACCTTCCTCGACCTGCTGGTCATGCTTCTTTTGATACAGCCCAAGATACATTTGGTTTACTAGGCTGTAAGGGTACATTGTAGGCTCATGTCCATCTACTAGTATCCTCAGATCTTTTTTGACAGGGCTGCACTCGATCCTTTCATCCCTTGACTTGTACTGATAGTGGATGTGACATGTGGAATCAACCCAAATAAGATTACAAAGCAGGTATGATTTACTTAGCGGTGCACGTATGCTGGCTACAAGGGGGAATAGATATGTCCAACTTGCACACCACCAGGAAAAAGTGTGCTACAGATATAGGCTGAACTAATACATAATCAATAGTTTTCCCAGAATTTGGATACATATTCATTACACCCCCAAGAGTTCATTAGCATGCAGACCCTCCTCTCTTGCATGTGCGTAGTGGGTCATGAGGGTCTCCTGGTGGTTGTGGGATGAAGAATCCTCATCTTCCTTACTGTAAACTTCTGACCTTTCAGGGGGGCATCCCCCCAAACAGGTTTCTTCTTGTCCTGTGGACATCTAATCAACTCCCTGCCAAATGCCCGCAAGCTGTTCTCAAACCCTTATCTTTACGGCCTTCATCCCCCTCAGTATCCCAGACCCAGTGTCTGCCATCCCTTATTTTTCTAACAAGCTTTACATTCTTGCTTCTATCAACTATCTCTAACTATTCCCTTTCACCCCCTTTATTCTCAGTCACTGTGAAGCCTTCTTGCCTCTTTACTTTCACTTATGGGGCCCTTCTCACCTTTCAGATGTTGCCTTCACACAGGTGCAAGATCTTGCAGATCAAAGCCTAGGCCCTCTGGTCTTGTTAAGATAAGCACTGTGGACCCAGGGGCACAGGGCATTTGCACCAACCAACTCACCTTTTGTAAATGCTTCCTGGTGGCCTGGCCATTGGTACAAGGGAACTATCTTTGACACTGTGTCAGATACAAGTGAGGAGGCACTCCTGTTCCTGGGGTGACATTTTAAATATTTACTACTTTCTAATTAGACTGCTGGCATAATCCTCGAATGTAATTCACTAATGTTCACTTATGGCCTCACTAATCACATAATTCGAATGATTTACTTTTCTTCAGCAGATGTCACTTTGGTTTATAGTACCCTTAGGGTTCCTGCCCCAAATGCATGACAAAAGTACGAAGTTACCAGAAAGTGTATAACAAGATTTGTCTGAAACTTTTATTTTTTTGTATTTCCAGTTCATTTTGGATTACTTTTGTCAGCTAAAACCATGCAGATATCATCAAGACATAATTTACCTGATCCACTCCTTTGTGTGGGCCTTGCCCCATGGCACTCAGGACCAAAGGGTACATTGTAAGGAGATCATAATGCAAACAAAAAGTAATAAAATCCAGGAAACTTTTTCTGCATATCAGTTTTATCCATGCAAGTGAACTTTGATGCATCACTCTAGAACATGATTATATCCTATTGTAATTGGAGTAACAATTTGCATTATTATACTTTTATAATATGGATTGGACTAAGTAGATTCACTTACTACTCTCACCTTGGCACTTCAAGTAGCTGTTTCTGGAACATGCACTGCTACCACCCCAGGGAATGCTGTCTAAGGCCCCAGACCAGTAGCTCACATCAAGGCCCCACTGGCTCCAATAGCTGACACTATAGGCCAGGGGCATCAACACTAGTTTAGATCCAGTAGCTGGCACACAGTCCACAAACAAATACAGATCTGACCAGTATCAGACGCTTAGTTCCTGCACAAATAAACACACAGGACAGAATGCAATTACAGAGATAATTAAAAAGGGTTCAATTACAAGATAGGACAGGTTGCAGTGATCAGGTGTAAGGATCAACCAGAAAAATGTACTGACCAGCCTCATTTAATATGCAATCAGTACCTTTTTCTAGCTCTATTCCTCCCAGCTCACTCTTGCCACAAACATTGTCAGAGGCTCCTTGATAGCCTGTCAATGAATGACACCAATTTTGTTTCTAGTTCCTATTTTTTATTTGATACAATTAACTTTCATGTTGTGTATTTGTCTCTCTCTCTTTCCTTGACTTCTCAACTGAAAGAAATAAACACTTTCCTTATCATCTAGTACCACTGGCCAGGTCTGTTCTTACCATGGTTTCCCTTACAGTGCTGGTTAGGTTTGTCTCTGCAAGTTCTAGTTTCTGGCTCTTTTGCCCAGACACCCTCAAAAAAACCACAGTTTTCTTCCACATATTCCTAAATTCTGGAGTTGTTGAAGTCACAAATTCATAAGATAGTCTATTTTGGAATAATAAAAATGCGAAATAATGACACAATAATTCTTTAAAATGTGATAAATATGACACAATAACATTTGTATTTGCAATAAAAAGTGCTTTGAACTTCAACTCTTAAAAGTCTTGCTTATGCTCCGGGGGAAAAAAAAAAAAAAAAAAAAAAAAGACCTTGTTATTGTCCTCAGATTGTGTTGTGGAGATAAGGGGTGAAATATGTCTATCCAAATAGAAACAAGCAGAATGGAACAACTACAAATTCTGACTAGAAGAGTTTCCTGGGTAATACCTCTGAAGTTGATTCACACTCAAAGTCCTGCTGCTTCATCTTTTTCAGACAATAAGACTGCAGAAAATAAGGCTCAGTCTACTATACGTTCATATTTGCCAAGAATTTTTTTTTCCTTTCTACAAATATATGTTGTTCAGTTGGAGCTTGAGGAGTTCTGACATGCTGTTCAGAATTTCCAGTTTTGAAAAGGCCACAGGACAACCAGAAATGTCAAACATGCTATAGTACACAAATCACTGGCACAATATACTAGAAGTATATCTAGTATGCTTTTTTGTAAGTCAGATCTGCTGCTGATGCCAACAATCTGTATAAATTGAGTAAATCCAGAATGCCCTGAAAATGTCAAACACATGGTGCTTATACACACCAAGGGTGTCAGGAGTGAGACCAATAATTTTTGGATGAATTTGGCTAAAAAAAAAAAAAAAAAAGGGTTAAACAAAACACAAAGCTGTTTAGATAGATATATGGAATTTATACAATGACGGCATTTGACTCTTCATTTAGTATTGTTTCTACTTGATAATCGAGTTCTAATAAGTGAACCAAACTTTGATGAAACAAACAAAACAAAACAAAAAATAATATTTTACTTGTTTTCCAGAAGTAAAAGAAAAAAAAGAACATGTTCTGCTGTGGGCTTGTTTGTTTGTTTGTCCCAATGATATTAATATTGCTTCTGACTAATTACATATCCATAGGTATTAAAGGAAAGTTCTTGAAGATAAACTTTTATTTCCCAAACCATTTATTTGAAGATGTCTTAGGAATTCATTGCTTTTAGAAGCTCATCTTAAAAGGATTATAATGATGTTCATGCTTAAAACCCAAGGAAACCATAACAGTTGCATTTGCATGCACAGATTGGTCCTCATAGTCTATCACTGGCTTTTAAATTTACCTAAATATCTGAAGATCAACAAATTAATAATTTCTTATAATCTGCTTCAGAAACTGAGAAAAAGCTTCATCAGAAAATTGCAAAAAAAAGTATTTTCCTAGATTAAAATTTGTCCTTCCTAGAGTACACTGGCTAAAACAATCATCATTGAAAGCTTAAATTCTTTTATCAGCAGGTAATAGAAGACTGGTCTCTCTATCTCTACTTCTTTCAGAAAAGACTACTGATACTTGGAAATTATCTGAGTCAAAGAAAAGCAAAATCTAACTAATTTTAGAGATGGATAATAGGTTTCTTCAGAAAAAGGAAAGTTGGCGTTGATTATAATTATTATAAGTTGTTTCTCCTACTTGCACTATGTACAGTTTGCTAACAGGAAGACTGGAGTAGAGTGACTTTCTAGATTAATTTGTACCAGATGATATGCTAAGGAAAAAAAAAAAAAAAAAAAAAGGAAAAAAAAAAGGAAAAAAAAAAAAGGAAAAAAGGGAAAAGAAAAAAAAAAAAGAAAATATGTTGGAGTTTTATTTTGGAAAGGGTCTAAGAGGATTAAAAAAAAAAAAAAAAAACATTATTTCACCATTTCATTTTGTCTAGATAGATCTAAAAGTTTTTATATTTAGATAGTTTATAGAAGACATATATATATAAATATAGAAATACAATGTCATGTACATATAATATAATATATAAATAATTTATACATCCACAATTTTTTCTGAAACAGGTTAATTTTCAAATAATCACTACTATGGAAAATCACATTAAAAAAAAAAAAAAAAAAAAAGTTTGGAGATGACACCAAATTGGGAGGAAGTCAATCTAGCTAGGGTTAGAACAGGTTCTACATAGGGTTCTAGACAGACTGGATCACTGGGCTGAAGCCAATGGGATGAAGTTCAATAAGACCAAGTGCTGCATCCTGCAATTTGGTCACAATAATCCTATGTGATGCAATAGGCTTAGGTAGAGTGTCTAGAAGATTGTGCAAAGGAAAATGAACTGAGGATATTGGTCAATGCTTGGTTGAACATGAGCCAGAAGTATTTCCAGGTGGTCAAGAAGGCCAGTGACATCCTGGTTTGAATCAGAAATAGCATAGCCAGCAAGACCAAGTAGGTGATTCTCCTCCTGTACTCAGCTCTGTTGAAGATGCATCCTGATGCTCAAAACTGTGTTCAGTTTTGAGCCCCTCACTACAAGAATGGCATTGAGACCCTCGAGAGTGTCCAGAGAAAGGCAGCAAAGCTTGTGAAGGATCTCGAGCACACGTCTTCTGGGAATGTTTAGTCTGGAGGACTAGGCTCAGGGGAGACGTTATTGGCATCTACAACTATCAGAATTGAGGATGTGGCGAGATGTGGATCAGCCTCTTATTTGATGTAAATAGTAATAGGACTAGAAGGAGTAGCCCTAAGTTGCACCATGGGATGTTCAGTTTGGATATTAAGAAAAATTATCTGAAAGAGTGATCAGGCACTGGAACAGCCTGCCGAGGGACATGGTAGAGTCACTGTTCCTGGAGGTTTTGAAGAAAAATGTAGATGCCGTACTGAGGGACATGATCTAGTGGTAATACTGGTGGTAGGGGAATAGTTGTACTAGATGATCTTGGAGGTCTTTTCCAACCTTAATAATTCCATGATTCTATGATACCTTGAATTCAGTGACATGCCTCATATGTACTTCTATGTCAGACATCATTTTGTCAGACTGCCACTCTGCTACTAACTGCCACAAAGCAACAAAACTTAATGGAATATTGGTGGAAAGATACAACTTCTACTGTCATACCATCAGCATCCACCTCTGATATCATGGTCATGGGAGGAGTTACTTTTGGAGAATCTCTCCTAATATAATCATGTCATACGCTTCACCTATTGAAAGGCTATTCAAATAATATTTTGATAACCTACAGTGGCTGTGGTACTCAATGAGCTATTTGCATTGGTCTTCACTGGAAACCAGGATTCTCACATCCCTGAAACTCACATCCCTGAACCTGAATTTCTAGGAGGGAACCTGGGGAGCAAACTCCCACCCACTTTACGGGCAGAGCAAGTCCAAGACTGACTCATGGGACTGAATACCTGACAGGGTGGCCTGCCCTACCTGTGGTGGGATGTTTGCCAACAACACCAAGGTGCATACAAACTCTGGAAACAAGGGTGTGCTACCTGGGAAGAATACAGGGATGTCGTCCAGACTTGCAGATGTGGGATCAGGAAAGCCAAGGCGCAGGTGGAACTGAACTTGGCAAGGGACGTGAAAAACAATAGGAAGACTTTCTATAGGTACACTGGCCAGAAGAGACAAGCCAAAACGACTGTACCTCCTTTGGTAAATGTAAAAGGAGAACTGGCTTCAATGGATGGAGAGAAGGCTGAGGTACTGAATGAGTTCTTTGCCTCAGTCTTCACTGGCGGCCGGGACTCCAGTAATTCTCCCGTCCCTGAGCCCTGCATCCCTACGCTTCTGGGTGGGGACTGGGTTGGTAAATCCCCTCCCTCTGTGAGGACAGGGCAGGCCCAAGACCGCCTAATGAGACTGAATGTGTACAAGTCTATGGGGCTGGATGGTGTGCATCCCAGGGTTCTGAAAGAGCTGGCTGAGGTGGTTGCCAAGCCACTCTCCATCATATTTGAAAAGTCGTGGCTGTCAGGTGAGGTCCTGGATGTTTGGAGGAAGGGTCACGTCACTCCCATTTACAAGAAAGGGAGCAAGGAGCACCCTGGGAACTACAAGCTGGTGAGTCTCACCTCTGTGCCTGGGAAGATCATGGAACAGATCATCCTGGATGACATTCTTGATCACGTGAGGAAAGGGCGTGACAGCCAGCATGGCTTCACCAGAGGAAGGTCATGCTTGACCAATCTGGTGGCCTTTTATGATGGAGTGACGGCATCGGTGGACAAGGGAAAGGCAACCAGTGTCATTTACCTGGACTTGTGCAAGGCCTTTGACATGGTCCCCCACCACATGCTTATCTCCAAACTGGAGGGATGTGGATTTGATGGGTGGACCACTCGATGGATCAGAAACTGGTTGAAAGGCCGCAGACAAAGGGTGGTCACCAATGGCTCTATGTCCAGGTGGAGGCCGGTAATGAGTGGCATCCCCCAGGGGTCTGTCTTGGGACCGGTGCTCTTTAACATCTTTATCAATGACATCGATGATGGAATTGAGAGCAGCCTCAGCAAGTTTGCTGACGACACCAAGCTGAGTGGTGCAGTCGACACGGTTGAAGGAAGGGATGCCATTCAGAGGGACCTCGAGAGGCTAGAAAGGTGGGCCCGAGTGAACCTGATGAGGTTCAACATGGCAAAGTGCAGAGTTTTGCACTTGGTCTGGAGGAATCCCAGGCATCCATACAGACTGGAAGGAGCAGTCCTTGAGAGCAGCCGTGCAGAGAAGGACCTGGGGGTCTTGATGGATGAAAAGCTTAATATGAGCCAGCAGTGTGCCCTTGCACCTCGGAAGGCAAATGGTATCTGGGGCTCCATCAAAAGAGGGGTGGCCAGCAGGGACAGGGAGGTGATTGTTCCCCTCTACTCTGCTCTTGTGAGGCCCCATCGGGAATACTGCGTCCAGGTCTGGAGCCCCCAGTACAAGAAAGATAGGGAACTGTTGGAGAGGGTCCAAAAGAGGGCCACAAAGATGATCAGGGGACCGGAGCAGCTCCCCTATGAGGACAGGCTGAAGGAGCTGGGCTTGTTCAGCCTGGAGAAAAGAAGGCTGCGGGGTGACCTCATTGCAGCCTTTCAGTACCTAAAGGGAGCCTACAAAGAGGAGGGGAATGAAGCCCTTGAATGACCCGTTCAACCCCAGCGGCCCTTGTTTTGTCCGCTTTCCCCTTCATATCTAGTTTAAAGACCTTTTAATGTGTCAATGGTTTATGGGCTGGTTTGGCCCTCTTCCATGACTAGCGAGGCGGAAGGATCCACTGATCTGCACCTTCAGAAAAGGGAAACAGGGGATCCGAAAATAATTAAAAATAGTGGCAATAATCTGAGGAGAAACAAACTAATTTACTAATATGGTATTGGAATGCAAGATTACACACTATAATACAGTATAATTGCAATTGAAGCTAATCAATCAAATATAATGAGTGTGTCCGAAAGGTGGATAGGCCTCACCATAACACTAAGGTGAGATGTGCAGTCCGGTTGAGCTGCAGGGAGGAAAGCAGATGAAGAAGAGCATATCAGGTGATCTTGCCAGGGGCTATATCTCCTCTCTGACTGCAAAGCCCCCTGGGGTATGTCGTTCTTCTCTTGTGGGTACCCAGAACTTGAGCATTAACACTTTAAGTCCCAGTGGCTACATGATGTTATGATGTGGAATACCAATAACCAAAAATCATAAAACCATGACACAATGAGACCCGCCAGTTCCTCAGCTAAGATCCTCTTACCCCTCAGAGACAGGGTGCTTCCATTTGCAGCCATCATGCCAGGTGCCAAGTAAATTGCCCCATGGTCAAAAAAAAAAAGAAATTCCTGTGTTTGCACCAACTTCTAAGCCATTTATTTATGAGGTGGGTTTTTTGGATCCTCTCAGTATCTTGCCCTGCTACTGAAGGTATAGAAGAAAACACCACCTGCATGCCCACTCCATCAACTACGCGCCCCAGTCCCCTGAAGTCTTTCTTGATAGTCCTGAGGCTTTTATCATTGACTTCATCACTGCCAGTCTGAGCTATCAATAAGGGGTAATAATCAGAAGGGCGCATCAGGAAGTTTTTGCAGCTGGATTAAGGTAATCCCAAATATGTATACAAGCTAAGAGAAGAACTCTTTGAGAATAGCCCTGATAAGAGGATTTCAGGTTCCTGGCTGATGAAAAACTTAACATGAGCCAGCAGTGTATGCTTGCAGCCTAGAAGACCAATTGTATCCTGAGTTCCATCAGAAGAGGAATGGCTAGCAGGCTGAGTGAGGTGACTGTCCTCCTCTTTTCCATCCTTGTGAGGCCTCAGCTGGAGTACTGGGTCCAGTACTGAGTACTGAAATCTGGGGATTTCAAAACAGGAAACTTGTAAAGCTTTTGGAGAGGGTTTAGAGGTGGACCACAAAGACGATCCAAGTGCTGGAGCACCCCTTCTACAAAGATAGCCTGAAGGAATTCGGCTTGTTCAGCCTGTAAAAGAGAAGGCTGTGGGGAGACCTCACTGCAACTTTCCAGTATTTAAAGGGAGCTTAAATAGGAGGGAAATCAACTTTTTACATTAAGTTAGATTCTAGGTGAAATTTGAGAGTGATCAGGTACAGGAACAGGTTGCCCAGAGAGGCTGTGGATGCTCTGTCCCTGGAGGTTGGATGTGGCCCTGAGAAATTTAGTCTACTATTTGATGTGCGTGATTGGCAACCCTGCCTGTGGCAGGAGATTTGGAACTTGATGATCTTTGAGCTCCCTTCCAATCCAAGACATTCTATGATTCTATGATTCTCTGTGCTACAAGGAGTTGGGAACTAGGGACTGTAGAAGACTTGCATCTACTCAGATACCAGATTCAGCAACTCCTAATGATATACTCTATGTTGTTAGTTTATTTTTGTTTTGTTTTGTATTGTTTTGTTTTCCTAAATGTCTGCTTAATTATGAGATTATTATATTTTTTTAATTTACCATAACTGTTTCATACAAAGTAGCATTTTCAAGCAGTGACTTAAAAGTAGGAAAAAATACCAGAACAAACAACCTTGAGTTCTGAATTTCTATGCTATTTAGAAAGCAAACAAGCAAATAAACAACAAACCAAAACAAAAAATAGCAACAACAAAACCCACCAAAAACCTTACAGATTCTTTTTATAAATTTTCCTTTATGCTATAAAAATAGTACTGAAATCTGTACAAAACTCCAAGAAAAAATGGGGATATAAATGACTGTTTGCATGTTTCAGCAAAGCATTCAGAAATTTATTCAGAAAACAAATTAGTACTCATAAGAGGTCACAAAATTAAAAGAGGACAGGAGTTAAAAAAATATGGACAGCAAAAATTATGAACATAGATTAAACTGAACTATTTGAAATGATTTGTAAGCCAAATATGCCTTGTAGATTACTCATTAGGGATAAGTTAAATAGTTCAGTAAAAGTTTTGAGAATTTGAATTGATTTGTAGCTAGCAATAATAAAACTTAAATTTTTTAGTATCTCTTAAATGAAAAAGATTCAAAATGCCTGAATGCTTCTTTTTCTAAGTACTATTAAAATGTATCTTTCTGCTCTTTAGCAGCTGCAAGTCTGTGAGCTCCCAGCCTCCTAATTCTGAATTGAAAAATCCTGAAAAAGTTTGTATTAATCTTACAATGTCTGAAACTGAATGCTAGGCTTTCCAGTCTGTGCAAAGGCTTCAGATTCAGCAGCTAACATTGCAGATCAGCATTAATAGTATGCCAGTGTTGTGACTGTAGTTTGTAGATGAGTGATTTTAAGTGTTTACAAGGCTAGTACATCTGTTTTGTGTGAATATTTAAATACATTAATCTCCTGTCTGTTTTTGTGAGACTTTCAGTGACTTTGGATGCGTATACGCATGAATAACTGGACTGTGCTAATAAGACCATAGGTTAAAGGTTACTGAAGAAATACAAGAGTGTAACATGGGCTATCAAAAGAGCATGCACAGGGTAACAGCAATGGCATGGAAAGTGAAAGGACAGGACAATAGCCAAATCCCAAGCTAAAAACACAAATCACTAACAATTAATTATTGATCACTAAAAGAACACAACCTTGGGGGATGAGTGAAACTAGTTTTAGAGTAAAAAAAAAGAGAATAATGTAATTTTGAAACACATCATGCAGAAAGAAAAAGTTGAATGAACCATGGTGTCTGTGGATAAGATTAGAAAGAGCAAGCAAGAAATTTGTTTTAGTGAGGTTTTTTTTGAGAAATTTTTCAGTGTGCCCTTTTGACTTCAGACAACGATATCATTGAAAATGGAGTGTAGATATGTTAAGTAGACCAACAGTAAACTATTGGATTTTTATGCTGTGTATGTTGGTGCACGTCAAAATAAATTGTACTGAGAATATGGTCTTTTACTATAGCACCTCAACCTTGAAAATTAACTTTAAAAAATCGAATATATTAATATTTTTTAAAATGAATTAAGTGAAATAATTTTAACATTATCATTTTCAATAATTTTACAGCAGTTATCTCAGTTTCTAGTCATGATGACCAGATATTCCATTCCTTTTACCGTCTGCAGACTTTTTAAGACAGTTGCTGGGATGGACCTGAGGCAGTAGTGACCATTGTGGTCCTAGTGGGTTTCTGAAGTTGTTTGAAAGGTGGAGGCTTCAGTGCTTCTGATGTTTAGTAAGACAGTTCAGACTATCTTTTCTATTACTGCAGAGATACAAGTTGTGCACAGAAGATGGAGGTGGTTACACTTGCTAGCAGTTATTTCTCTTTACCACTTTTCACTGTCCCATTTTTTCCTGTTCCAGTGTGGCAGTGTGGTCTGTCCCCACAGACTATAGTTTTTTAGAAGCAAAGGCAAAAAAAAAAAAAAAAAAAAAAAAAAAAAAGTCTGTGTGTTTTGTGTGTGTTTTTCACAACTTCTTTAGGAAATATTCAGCAATATCCATCTATTATAGTAAGGGGTCCTCCAGGATCTAGAGTGGATATCTGATGTTGTCTTTTCCATGGGTTGCATCAGAATCTCTACTCTGACATCTGAGCACTTCCTTTCATCCTTGTATGGTCTTGCAGTTTCTTCTGCTGTATGCTACTCTCTCTGTCTCACTCTCCCCTTCTGATGGTTTCTGATCATGCTTAAATATGTTTTCTGGAAGGTGCCACAAGCTTGGCTGATGGGCTCAGCTATGTATTCAGAGGTGTGTTTGTTGGAGCAGCCTGGCTAGAACCATACACCATGAGGAAGCCACGGGTCCTTCACTACAGAGGCCACATCTACAACTTCCTAAGTGCCTTGCCAAGTAGACACTATTAGAATATACTTTTAACTACCAGATACATTAAATGGTTGTGTTAACACATTTTTTACAAAATTTGTAATTTTGTGCAGCTGATTTATTTTAACTACATACATCACTTACCTATTTTAGCTGTGTATAACTGACTGTTTTACTTGCAAGTATAAGCTGCTACTGTGTGTGCATGTCTGACAGTGACTACTGAAAGTACATGTCTTATCTATTTCAGTTCCACTGGTTTTGCAGTAGAAACTGCCTGTAAGTGCAGTAGGAAATTGCTCAACATACTGAAAATATTCAGATTGGACTAAGTATAGCAGCTGCTGTGGAGGAATCTACAGAACAGTTCAAAGTTCCCATCACAAGAGGTTCAGAGCCAATTAGTCCAAACCTTTAATGTGGAGGTGTCTAGGAGCTTTGTTGATTATCTTGTTTTGTATCTATCCATTATACCAAAAAATATATTAGCTCATCTGTTCATTTTAATATCTGAAGAGTTCCTAGTCTACTGGGAATTAATGACATAAGACCTCTGGAAGTGCACACAACCACAGTGATACCCAATCACATTCCGGTTATAAAATATACTTCAGTATGAGTCATGAAACTTAATTTTATAACCTTAATAATTTAATAACTTAAT